>NC_074711.1:28404178-28734202 GCF_947242115.1 Biomphalaria glabrata | reverse complement strand
TTATTTTTAACTGTATGATAAAAATTAGCGAAATGGTACGCATTTAAAATAAATTAAAATTTTCAGAAAATTCAACCTCATGTTGTCCTATGACTTCAATGTTAAGCGAAGACGCGTTAAAAAAAATGTATTTTTTTCATGGATAGTCCTATAACAATAATTTATATATCATTGGAAAGCTCAGATAGAGTGCTTTTAATAGTTTGGTATCAACAATTTTTTTTTATAAAGAAAAAAAATTGTCACATATGCTACTAGAAAATAGAAATTAATAGATCTAGGCCTAGTCCTAAGTCCTAAGTATTAGACCTTGATCTACACTCTAGTCTATGATTAAAACAATTTAATTTAATTTTTCTACATTATCTCTTGCATCTCTAGATTTAATATCTACTAAATCTAGATCTACAATTAATACAAGTTTTTTGCTTCATTATTTATATTAATAAACAAAGAAACTTCGTCTTAACAATATTTTATAACTATATTATTACTACTTCTGGTATAATTGATAACAAAATAGCTACTTTCGATTTGGTGGTCATTTTGGCATTCATATACCAAGAGCGCCGTCCAAAGTAGCCTACTAATCACACGTGATTCTTATGTAGATATGGGTACTACAAATTACTAACCAATATAAATAATTACGGAACAAAAATTTAAAAGTTGTCACAGCTGGAACACACCCTAATTTTGGAAATAAAAAAAAAAAATCCTAGTTAACCAATCCCATCAAATTTGGTATTTAAAAAAATGCCATTTTCTTCCCAACAAAATGATACTCTAACATAGAAGATTGGATGAAAAATAATGACGTTTTACGCACTTTTCCCGACGGTAACCGGGGACGCGCCCGAAATCATGAGGACCAGTTTTTATGCACACATCTGGTAGCGGTGTTGGAGTACCTAGCAGAATTTAAGTCATTGGTTAATATGCATGACTGAATGCATGACCTGTAGGACATAATCATCTTCTTTTTTGAAGTAACGTCTGTATTATATTTAATAAGTAAGAAGAAAGATTCTATCTGGATCTAGATCTATATATAATCATCTGCTTAACTCTTAATTTCCGAGTCTCTGGGAAATAGATTAGATTTAATATGAAAGATGTAGAGTCTATGAGTATTTGGCTTTAAAAAAAAATTTAATTCCCTATTTTTAAATTTAAAGCAATTTATTTCTTTTACTCTGAAAAAGTAAATCTAGATCTATTGTCATTTCACTACATTCAAATGGGGTCAGATAAAGATTACAATTAATAAAACTAAATTGATTTTTCTTTTTATTTAGAGAACAAAATACCTCTAGAGAAAAATGTAGATATGGGAACAAGAATGTGTACGAAGGACTTACTAAACTTTTTGTTGAAGGGGGTAGGGGGGTGGATAAGCAAAAGTGCTACTAAAATTAAGGGCCCAAAATATGAGAGCATGAATGTGTCAGGGAAGCATTATGAAACAGGTCTTTGCAAATCAAGTCAAAAATCTAAGTGGGAGAAATTACGATGTGCAGGTAAAAAAAAAAAGGGGGGGGGGTCCACGGAGCGAAAGAGGCCGAGAAGGAAATAGAAATTTTATTGTAACAGAGAAACAGTTACACTAATTCACAGTCTAAAAAAGTTTGTTAGGTTAATCCTTAAAATGTGGCCCCTTTCTTAAAATTCAACAAACAAAATAAAAGAAGGGGTGTTCCAGCCATAATAAACTTTATAAAGCTTTTAGGAATAAATCAACGGGTGTTGACAATTACAATGACAATTACAGATATGTATGACCAAGATGATGAAAGTGATGAAATTACCATGGACCTGTGGCAAGAAGCCTGCTGGATTGTCATTAATTCATACTTTGATGAAAAAGGTCTTGTTAGACAACAGCTTGATTCATTTGATGAATTCATTCAAATGTCTGTTCAAAGAATAGTGGAAGATGCTCCTCCTATTGATCTTCAAGCAGAGGCTCAGCACACATCTGGTACTATTGAAACACCAGTAAGTGAGATTTTATCTTTGACTTTCTAGCTTTCTTTTGAGTCTTAAAGGTTGCAAACAGCATTTTTTATAGTGAGTCTTGGTTGAAAAGTATCTTACAAGTACAGTAACTTTTAAAGCACTACATAAAGGCCAAACTGGCAAACAACTGGTATGAGCTATTTTCTGATTTTTCTCTCTCCAACTATCAAGCTTAAAAAACGAATCAATTATATACATCTTAATTACTATATATTCAATATGATTTATATAATGCAAGAGAAAAGTTTTAATTAGAAAATTAGATACTGGATATACTGAACCCATTTTGAAATTACCAAAATATTCTGTTACATTTTGTGTAGAGTACAGTGTTTACTAAGCAAAAACAAGACCAAAAAAAAATAGCAGTGAAACATATAAACTTTATAATAGCAGTGAAAATTCTAAACTTTTTACTAGCTTTAAAGCATTCAAACTTTTAAAATAGCAGTAAAACACTCAATCTTTATAATAGCACTGAAACCTTCTTACCAATTAACAGTAGGGAAATATTCAATCTATACAGTCGCAGTGAAACATTCAAGCCAGTTAACAGGAATAAAACATTGACACTTTTTAATAGAAGTGAAACATTTAAACTTTATAAAAGTAATGAAACATTGAAACTTCAATCATTGAAACATGAAAACTTTATAACAATTGTGAAACGTTCAACTTTTATAACAGAGATGAAACATTGAACTTTTATGATAGCAGTGAAACATTCAAATTGATTAACAGCAGTGAAACATTCAAGCTTTATTATAGCAGTAAAACATAAAAACTTTTTATAATAGTTTTAAAACATTCAAACTGATTAACAGTTGTAAAATATTCAAATTTTATAATTGTGGTAAAACATTGAAACTTTATGACATTGAAACTTTATAATAGAAGTGAAACATTCAAATTGATTAACAGCAGTAAAACATTCAAAATTCTCACTGATTATTGGACAAAGTATTACAAAGATCTGTAGTGAAATCCCAACTACAGTCTAATCAACAAAACTTGGCACAACTGAAAACTTTGTGAAGCTCCAATTATAGAGTAAGAAGTAGAAAAAGTGAGAAAAGCTGAGGAGATCCTTTCCAAAGAACAGACTGCGAATAGCTCAGTGCTTTTGAACAACGAAACTGGAGAAAGTTTTAGAATTTCCATAGCATGGTAGGAGTGCGGCAAGGATGCATTCTCTCTCCAGCTCTTTTTTAACATATTTATGGAGCATATTATGATGGAAACCCAAGAAGGATTTACAAGTAGCACGACCATAAATTTCCCATCTCAGGTTTGCAGATAACTAAGGCCTCTGGAGAAAATGTAGACCAGGTACAAGATATATTTCAAAACTGCATGCTGCAGCAAGAGCAGTTGGCATGGAAATCAGTGCTGAAAAAGAGCAAAATACTAGTTTATGGTGGTGATAGTATGAGATGTTGCATACTGTTGAATGGGCAAACATAAGAAGAAGTTGACTCTTAAATACCAAAGGTCAAACATAACAAGAGATGGAGACTCAATGAAAGAGATAAAAACATGTGTAAACTTGGCATCTGCTGCCATGAACAAACTGTGGAAAATTCAGAACAGTAACATCATCTTCCCAGCAAAATTAAAATATTTTTCTTCACAAATGGTCTCTTTACTCCTACATGGTCATGAAAGTTGGACACTGAATGCTGAGAATGAAAGAAGAATTCAAGCCTTTGAGAGTAAATGCTACAGAAAAATGCTGGGTTTCAGATACCAGGAAGACAAATTAGTTTGTACTTATACAAGTCAACACTCTGACTGGCAAAAAGGAAGAACTCAATACTGTGAAAAGACAAAAGCTGAGTTGGTTTGGTCATATTGTAAGACATGATTCACTATCATTCTTCAAGGTACAGTGGAGGGAGCATGAAGAAAGGGTTGTCCAAAGAAAATTTGGCTGGACAACGTTAAACAATGGACCAGTCTCTCTATTGATATCCTGCTAAGAACAGCTGCTGACTGGGAAAAGTGGAGGGATTTGGTTATTAAATGCGAACTGTCAGCACTACGGCGAAAGTCAAAGGACAGGTGAGATGATCATGATGCTAGATAGAGTTATTCTATTTCTAATTTATCATTATGCTAGAGTCTTTTTAGAATTAGATCTATAATAACATAATAATCTACTTGTCCAGGCTCAAGACCCAAGACTAGACCATCACTAGACTAATAAATAATCTAATTAAGTAGTATAACTCAATTAAAAAAACAACACATCTAGACTAGATTTAGTAAATACAATCTAAGCTACTATTAGTTAGAAGATACTTCAGCTTTCTCCTAGTTAACTAGATCTAGTTAATTTATTAAAAACAGAGCTAACTTTTAACATAGTTACAACAAAATTTGATTTATAATTGAAACTCTAAATAAATGTAACAGCAATATACATAATAATGAATACTGTAGATAGGAAATTTTTAGGCTTCATGTTTGCTAATTAATTTAGGAATAGGCTTGCATGGTGATTAGAATAGACCTAAAGAAATCATTTTATCCTTTCTTGTAGAAGTCTATTATTTCTTTTCTTCTTGTCACATCTCTCAAAATTTCATGTGAAATAACTGAATAGCTAAAATAAATAATTTCAAATAAATCATTGCACTTCAAAAACATGCTAAGATAATAGACATTGTAATTGTGAATGAAAACATTTTTGTTTCTAGCCTCGCTATCTGCTGAAGTTTGAACAGATTTATTTATCTAAGCCAACACATTGGGAAAAGGATGGTGCCCCTAGTCCTATGATGCCAAATGAAGCAAGATTGAGAAATCTTACGTGAGTTTAAGAAGAAAACAATTATATTCATATGTATGTATGTTTTGCCTATTGCAAAATCAACATTATTTTAATTATTTTTACCTGTAGTTATTCTGCACCACTATACGTGGACATTACAAAAACAGTTATCAAAGAAGGAGAAGATCCAGTGGAGACTACTCATCAAAAGACCTACATTGGTAAAATACCAATCATGTTACGCTCTACTTATTGTCTTCTGAGTGGTCTAGCTGATCGTGATTTGACAGAGTTAAATGAATGTCCATTAGATCCTGGTGGATACTTTATTATCAATGGGTCAGAAAAAGTGCTGATTGCTCAAGAAAAGATGGCAACTAATACAGGTAAAGAAAAAAAAAAGTTTGTTTGATTTATTTACACAGAGTAACACATTAACAATCTTACAACAAGAAACATAATTTGTATTTATCTTGAAGAAAATTAAGAACACCTCTTTTAACTTTTTCTCTGTGAAATAATTTTCCATGTTCTGATAGAATTATTCATTTTGACAATTGTAGTACACTACAATGATGATGACCACTTTGTCATCCAGGGGGCTGAGGGCTTTGCACTGGGGTTTTATGCCTCCTCATGTGGTTGGTGAGACCTATGTGAGCCCGGAATGTTCGGCTGCACACTGGGCAGGTTATTCCAGCTGGAGCTAGTGTCGTGGGCCTTGCTTTTCTTCTCTGGCGTTTTTCTTCTGCCAGCGTGGTTCTCTTTTCCTCAGCAACCTGTGCACCAGTTTTCACAACACGATGTCATGATGCTCTGTCATGTGCCTCTGTCTCCCAGGTGGCTGGGTCTATGCTAAATGCCTTCAGAGAAGCTTTGAGGGTGTCCCTGAAGTGCTTTCTTTGACCACCTTGCGAGTACTTTCCATCGTTTAGTTGGCCATACAAGAGTCATTTAGGGATGCGGGTCGTCTTCCATTCTGCAGCGTGTCCTGCCCATCTCAGCTGAGACTGCATCAGGGTTGTATGGATGCTTTGCTGACCCCCTCTTCGAAGGACTTCAGTATCTGGTATTTTGTCTTGCCATTTGACATTCAGTATTTTTCTTAGACATGTCATGTGGAAGTGATTCAGTTTCTTTGCATGTTTTCTGTACACTGTCCACATTTCTGAGGCATAGAGCAATGTAGGAAGGATGACAGCACGATAGATCCCTAGCTTTGTATTTGTAGTGATACCACGTTTGTTCCAGACATTTTTAGTCAGCCTGCCATAGGATGCACTGGCCTAGGCGATACGCAGGTCGATTTCATTATCAATCTTTCCGTTTCTGGAGAGTGTGCTGCCAAGATATGTGAGTCTGTCCACTGTGTTTATATCATGTCCATTTATCTTGATGCATGGATCCGAGTAGGCTTTCCCAGGAGCAGGTAAATATAAGACTTCAGTCTTATTTGTGTTAATGGTAAGGCCAAAGTCTGAGCATGCTCCTGAGAAGTCACTGACCATGCTCTGCAGATCATTTTCAGAACAGGCATTTAGGGCACAGTCATCAGCAAATAACAAGTCCCTGATTACTGCCGAATTTGTTTTGATTTTGCTTTGAGCTGCCTTGGGTTGAATAGGCCACCATCAAATCTGTATGTTGTATTTATCCTGATGTTTTCTCTATCAGAATGCATCTGTCAGCATACCATTCATAACTTTTTTTGTGTTTGTATTTAGAAATTGTTTCAATTGGTATAGAATTATTGGTTAATGCATGACCTTTTTATTAGAGATGTTTATCTTTGCTTGAAAAACTGTGGATTTAAAAAAAAATATTTTTTTATAACTTTTTTAATTAAAATTTTTTTTAGCACTGCATAATCAAATTTTCTAAGCTCTTTCCTTTTGTAGCTAAATTTAAAAAAAATTTGTTGGCAATATATTGAATCTCAATTTTGCCTCCTTGACATTGTTAAGTTTATTGTGAAAATTCCCAATTTTTATAGAACAAAAAAATGTTTTAATTTTAGATTATGCAAATTAAAAATCAAATCTGACTGGGCAAGTCATCTAGATCTAGGAAATATTTTATAATCCAAATGAATAAAAATAATGTTTAAAATATATATCCATATTTTTTACAAAACTTTACAGCACATTTAAAAATACCTTTGGAGAAATGAGCAGGAAGAAAGAAAAGGACACATGAGTTTTAAAACATTAACTATGGAAGTGTCTATCCAACAGGGGGGGGGGGGATCACATTGAAGATGCGAATGTCCTTTTGAGGAAAGAAAATTAAAATCATAGAGATTCAAACTACTTTGTTGTTTTTTTTATTTCTCTTGAAACCATTCAGTGGAACTTCATTTGTGTAATAAAGTAAATCTTTTTTTTTTATATTTCAGTATATGTTTTTCAACAAAAAGACTCCAAGTATGCCTTTAAAACTGAGATACGTTCATGTCTTGAGCATTCCTCTCGTCCGACAAGTACACTTTGGGTTAACATGATGGCCAGAGGAGGGCAGGTAGTCTACTCTTATGTACTATCAAACGGATGTAATAAACATTTCAGATTTCTTGCTGGTTCAGTAGACAATAGTTAAGACAGTGTGGTATCATTTATTTTTCAGGGCTCTAAAAAAAGTGCCATTGGTCAAAGAATAATCTCTATTTTGCCTTACATCAAGCAAGAAATTCCTATCATCATAGTTTTCAGAGCTCTTGGATTTGTAGCTGATCGTGACATTTTGGAGCACATCATTTATGATTTTGATGATCCTGAGTTGATGGAAATGGTAATTATATCAATGCTATTTATTATGCACAACATTTACTTATAAATACTTAAAGATATGGCACATGGTGGCTATGACGTAAACCTAGATATCTCAGTGAAGACTGTTGACATTTATTGAGAGACATAAAAGTAATTGATTTTTGTTTTTCAAGAAAAACATAATTCTTCAATTATTTCTGTTTCAGTTGTATGGATGTTTAAAAAAATTATTATTTTTATCCAGGTGAAGCCCTCTTTGGATGAAGCTTTTGTTATACAAGAACAAAATGTTGCACTTAATTTTATTGGTTCTAGAGGTGCAAGACCAGGTGTTACAAAAGAAAAAAGAATCAAATATGCCAGAGAAATCTTACAGAAGGAAATGTTACCTCATGTTGGTGTTAGTGAGTTTTGTGAAACCAAGAAAGCATATTTCCTTGGGTAACGTATTAAAAAAATTTGTTAATGTTTAGTGACAATTCTTTCTAGGGACTAAGAATTTCTGAATCCATCTCTAGTGGATAAAAGACATATGCTTAGGAAAGTCTAGTGGTTGGTCATTGAACTAGCATTGTAATTCTTTGGAATTTTTTCATCTACTCTATAAAGGTGATAAGAATTTCTTTAATGTTTGGTTGTTTTTATTTATTCTTTGCTGATAACATTGCCTAAGATGGAATTTTTTTTTTCTCTTGCATTCAGTTATATGGTTCATAGGCTGCTGTTGGCTGCACTTGGTAGAAGAGAAGTGGATGACAGGGATCATTATGGAAATAAACGACTTGACTTGGCTGGACCACTCTTAGCCTTTTTATTTAGAGGGTAATGCAACTGAAATTATAAACTTTTGTTACTATGGGCATCAATTGTTGATGACAAAAAATTCTAATTGAACATAGTATTTTTATAAGAGTTTCTAAAAATGTGTTTTTATATCTTTTTTTATAGACTGTTTCGAAATTTAATGAAAGAAGTTCGCATGTATGCTCAAAAGTTTATTGATCGCGGTAAAGAGTTCAACATGGAATTGGCAATAAAAACCAGAATTATTACTGATGGTCTTAAATATTCCTTAGCTACTGGAAACTGGGGTGATCAAAAGAAGGCTCATCAAGCTAGAGCAGGTGTATCTCAGGTAAATCTTTTTTTTTCAAACTTAGTAAAAGGAAGACTGTAGTTGAATATAGTCTGGATGGTAACTAGAATCTCTTTTTTTTCGACAGGTGTTGAATAGACTTACCTTTGCTTCAACCTTATCTCATTTGCGCCGGCTCAATTCACCTATTGGTAGAGATGGCAAGCTTGCAAGACCTAGGCAGTTACATAACACACATTGGGGAATGATATGTCCTGCTGAGACACCAGAGGTAAGCTGTTAAAGATTCAACTCAGAAGATTTTTTAATGCTAGTTATTGACTATAGAACTTTCATGTTTGCTATATAAGCATTTGGCTACAATGATAAATGTTTTGACATTAAAATGTTTTAGGATGTCCACTTAGCTTTGATGTGTAATTATTGAAAAATTGGTTGTTGTGTTGGCTATTTATGTAAACAAACGGAGATAGAAATAGAGGAACTCTATTTTACCTGCACATTAGCTTTAATGCCTTGTAGATAGATTTGTGATATGATGATTAAAAGTAAATACTTTCTTTTTCTTGAAAAGGGTGCAGCTGTTGGTCTTGTGAAAAACTTGGCTCTGATGGCATACATCTCTGTAGGCTCTCAGCCATCTCCTATCTTAGAGTTTTTGGAAGAGTGGAGCATGGAAAATTTAGAAGAAATTGCACCTTCAGCCATTCAAGAGTATGATTTTTTTTTACAAGTGATATGATCTATAATAACTGTATAAATCTTTGCGATTAGACATATTTTTACCAATTGTTTTTGTTTAGCACAATATCATGCTTTTAGCTTTCCCAGTGGGCCATGATCCTATCACTTGTCTGAATCAGTTTGATAAAATAGCATTATAAGAATGAACAATTTCTTGGCTTTATTCAACAAGATCCATCTAACAGTAAACACATACGTCATCAATGACGGATTGTACTATGAACACACAATGGACATGACCTTCTGACTCTCTGGACATACAGAAAATATACAACTCTGTTACAGTACAGGAAGTAATTTTGAATTTGATTTAAAACTGTTGCATTAATTTATATTAATTTTTGTCAGAGCTACCAAGATCTTTGTCAATGGCTGTTGGGTTGGTATTCATAGAGATCCTGAGCATTTGATGACAACATTAAGAAAACTTAGACGAGAAATGGATGTTATTGTCTCAGAGGTAAACATTATTTGTTTCAAAAATATATGTATTATCTTAGACAATCAATTAAGCTTAGTATTCAATAGAAACTCACTTGAAATAGTTCTGTAAATACTGAGTTATGCTATAACTCATTTTATTTTACACATTTTGAATAGCTACAATGGTAAAAGAATTTGTTATTAGCTATAAGAATTCCTTTTCCAGGTTTCTATGATCCGTGATTTTGCTGACAGAGAAATTAGGATATATACTGATGCTGGTAGAATCTGTCGGCCCTTGCTTATTGTAGAAAATCAGAAAATGCTTTTGAAACAGTCTCACATTAAGCAGTTAAAACAAAGAGAATTTAACAATTACAGGTAAATTATCGTGCAATATGACTAAAGAGGACAATCCTTGATACACACCTATGTTCACAGGTTAGGCATTCGTAATCATTAGATAATGCATTTTTTTCCCTACTTCTGGTGTGCTCATCTGTGATCCAGGACCCCTCCATGTGGGCCTGTCCTGTGCTTTATTTTTCTCCCAACTTTCTATGGATCTTGAAGAGACGTGTATCTTAGAAGTAGATATCCTGCAGCTCTCCTGCTCTCTATTAGATCAGCATACAATGCATCTTTTTCTGTTTTGATATGAGCCTATCTTCTTTGAGAAAATGAAAATCTTTGTAGTATAAGTGAGTGTTAGCTGTTATCAAAACAATGATTGTATATATTTTTTATAATCAACACCATATTTGCAAATCTCTTTATATTACAAGCTACTAATAGTAATAGTAATGTATGATTTTGAAAAAACAATTAAATATCTAAAAGTTTAAAAAAAAGAAGTAGTACTTTAATCACACAGTTTAATTCAATTATTTCTGTAGTTGGCAAGATCTGGTTGCCAGTGGTGTGGTGGAGTACATTGACCCACTAGAAGAAGAAACTGTAATGCTGGCAATGACCCCTGCTGACTTCATGCAAGAAGGAAAAGATGTCTCTTACTGTTCTACATATACACATTGTGAGATTCACCCAGCCATGATTCTTGGTGTTTGTGCTTCTATCATACCTTTCCCTGATCATAACCAGGTAAATAAATTCCTTGCCTTGCAAAGTGTGTATGCAGTATCTGTGCAGCAATAGATTTCTAGTCTAGAGTGTGCACATTTTCTTCTTAATTTTATTTGAACAGGCTCTATATACATTGTAACTTAACAATATGATTATTGGATTCTTGTTAACTGTGTACATCTGCTTTTGCAAGAACGAAACATATACCTTTTCAAAATATTGAAGTTTAAGTTCATCTATGGAACAACCAGATAGACCTGTTAACTACCTCACCCTAAGGTCAATGTTAGTCAACAATCACAAAGAGGAGTGGCTCAACCAATGGGCATCAGGAAACACAGGCAGAGCCATGTACAGAGAAATGACTACGCCTAACAAACTGGACAGTATTAACTTCCTCCCCCGCAAAGAACAATCTACAATCTTCCAACTAAGAACAGGACACACACCACTATTAAATTACCACCTGAACAAAATAAACTCCACACAACTACCCCTTTGCAGACATTGCGCCCACCCCTTTGAAACCGTAAACCATATCCTCTTTGAATGCCCCTCCCTAATCCACCTTAGGCAGACCCTACTTCCACTACAGCCCAACATAACCAACACCCTGTATGGCAGTGCTGAACAACTGAAGAAAACAGCACACTTTTTTTCCTTGGCTCAGTCTGCAAAAGAGCTCACAGCTCAGCAGCAATAAAGCTGGCTAGAAGAAGAAGAAGAAGTTTAAGTTATATAAAATTGATTGAAATAGAAAAATGAGCTGAAATATTTTTACAAACTAGAGAGTGAGACTATTTAACAAGACTTTTTTTGAGAAGCAATACAGTACAGATGATTTTGTGCCATTTTTAGTTGGAAGGTTAAATTTAAACTTTAAAGAGAACAATACAATCTTTTTATTACTATTATTGTTACTTGTAAATAGAGCATATTCATTGCTCCTTTAGCTTGCCCAGTCTTCATCGGGATTTGAACTCAATTTCCCTAAGTTAGGTCGCAAAACCTTTTATGCCAGACATCTTACAATTTTCATTAACTTTTCTCTCATGAAATGACTCTTCTTTACTAACACATGCTATTGATATCCATGAAATAGTTGCTAAAAGATTTTGAACCTAGATTTGTAATTCAGTGTTAATGATTGTGAATGTTTCATCAGTTGTATTTATATTTATTTCAGTCACCCCGTAATACATACCAATCTGCTATGGGTAAACAAGCTATGGGTGTTTACATTACAAATTACCATGTTCGAATGGATACCCTGGCCCATGGATTGTTTTATCCTCAGAAACCTTTAGTGGCAACTCGATCCATGGAATACTTGCGCTTCAGAGAACTACCAGCAGGTTAGTAGGTTTTGAAGAACTGGGACGGTGACCATTTTTCAGATTAAAAAAATATATTTTTATTTAGGAGCGTGTGGGTGTGGGTGATTTGTGTGTTTGCCATAGATACATTTTACAATCCTATTTTTATATTGAAGGTATAAATTCTGTTGTGGCCATTGCTTCATACACTGGATACAATCAAGAAGATTCTGTCATTCTCAATGCATCAGCCATTGAAAGAGGCTACTTTAGGTGGGGACTTTACCATATATTAGTACTATAACAATTTCTTTTATCTTTTTGAGTTCAACTTGTAATTTATAACAAACCTTTTGGATAACAAAACTTTAAACTCTAACCATAGTGTAACATTTTTTTGTCCAGATCATTCTTCTTCCGATCGTACAAGGATGCTGAGTCTAAAAAAGGTCTTGATCAGGAAGAAGTATTTGAAAAACCAAACAGAGAAACCTGTCAAGGTAATTATTTTTAAATTTAGAGATGCTTGGATGTTTGTTTAATATTTTTTGTGGTAGAAATTGATGAGAATTTATATTTATAATGCAAACATTAGTCAGTTAAAACATGCCTGTAAATAGATCTGCTTTGTTGTAGGCATGAGAATAGCTATTTATGACAAGTTGGATGATGATGGTATCATAGCACCAGGTACTCGTGTCTCAGGTGATGATGTTCTTATTGGTAAAACCTTGACATTACCGGCTAATGATGATGAGGTAATTGATCATTGTATGGTTATGAAATCTAACACTTTATTAGAATAATAATTGAACGAAAAATTATCTAAATTATCATGATTTAGGCATTTTTATTTGAATCATTCATTTTCCTTTAGTTGGATAGTACAGCTCGTCGTTTCAGCAAAAGAGATGCAAGTGTGTTCATGAGACGCAGTGAGACTGGCATTGTTGACCAGGTCAGAACGTAAACATAGCAGCATATTAATTTAGGATAGGCATAACTAGTATCCATTTTCAATGTTAGAAACTGCTGATTGCTGAAGCGTACCATTTATTTTCTTCTGAACTGAGTGTTGTGTAATTGCAGGTGATGGTTACTATTAATAATGAAGGATATAAGTTTTGTAAGATTCGTGTCCGTACTGTCAAAACTCCCCAAATTGGTGATAAGTTTGCCAGTCGTCACGGTCAGAAAGGAACTTGTGGAATTACTTATAGACAAGAGGTTAGTTCTTGTAAATTACTACCCATGTAATTATAATTCTGCTTGCTGTCATAAATAGTTTCATCTATGTAGTAAACAATTTCTTTATAATTAATTGAATTGTGAAAATCTTTTTTTCAGGACATGCCATTTACATGTGAAGGAATCACACCTGACATCATTATCAATCCTCATGCTATTCCATCTCGAATGACCATTGGTCACTTGATTGAGTGTTTGCAAGGGAAAGTAGCTGCCAATAAAGGAGAGATAGGTGATGCTACTCCTTTCAATGATACTGTCAATGTACAGAAAATTTCAAAACTGTTACAAAAATACAACTACAATCTGAGAGGCAATGAGGTAAGAATTTTTAGACTATTGTTTTCTTCAGTCTATATGGAAGGTTTGTGTGAAGCTTACAGCACAATAGAAAGGAGTATGAACAAATATGTAATTTCAAGGATTCTCAACAAAAAAAATAAATCCCTTTCTATCTAGACTATTACTGCCACTGGATGATTGAGATTCATTCCATTGAAACTGAATTCATTGTAGTTCTTTCAATTGTCCACTCAAGAATTTTCAGAGTTTTGTAGAACTTCCTGTGATTGGTTACATGAATCTTCTTAAGAGATCCATAGATCTTGTTTGTTTTTTATACTGAACAGTATATTGTTAATTTATACTAAGTTATAAAATCCCTTTATCTCAAGTTGTAAGCTTTCAGTTATTTTTAATGGTTAACAAATTTTCTTCTTTTTTTTTTGTTAAAAACTAGACCTTGTACAATTAAATCTGTGCCATTAAAAAAAGGTAATTGTTAGACTTGGTCCATTGAAATCTATCCCATTAGAGGAGGTAGTTGCTACACTTAATACATCCTGTTGCAAGTATTATTTGTACAAAGGGGGTGAATTTTTCTTTATGCTGATGGATAAGTTGCACAACTAGTTATACACCGATCCTAAAAAGCTGGACATCCTGCCATAACGTGTTTTAGTTATACACCGATCCTAAAAAGCTGGACATCCTGCCATAACGTGTTTAATGGACACATCTATATTTCTACACTTTCTAAATTTTTTAATAATATCAAGCTTAAGAATATGCATTTCATAATTTTTTAGCCCTGATAAATGTATACTATGGGTGACAAATATTTGCGTTGCAGGATATTGGTGTTGCAGGATATTGGTGGCTCCCATTTCTCCATGTTAAAAATGAAGCTTTGTTGTTCCTGTCACCATATAACAATGCTAAAATATTTCCTTGCAATACCTTTTCTTATTATTGGCAAATCTTAGGGTTCATGTCATATGAACCAATATTAATATCCTTATTTTATAGATTCAATGGTAAGCAATGCATTATGCAATAGAAACAAAGATTTTAAAAATTATTATTACTATTATAATTACAAAGAATTATAAGCTTTCTAAATTTTCCCAAGCAATAGTAGAAGGTCGGCTATTGAGCAAGCAGATTTAGATTAAGGATGTACATTTATCCAGAGTCAATTCTAGTTTCATGCATATTGTAGAGGTCTACTGTTGTCTCTTTTAATAGTGCTTTGAATAGTGCTGCTATAATAAAGTTGAGATGTTTCAAGGAAACAATTAAACTTTAAACATTTCACTTTCCACAGGTTTTATATAATGGATTTACTGGACGTAAACTGAATGCCCAGGTATTTTTGGGACCTACATATTACCAGCGTTTGAAACACATGGTGGATGACAAAATTCATTCCAGAGCAAGAGGTCCAGTTCAAATTCTGAACAGGCAGCCTATGGAAGGAAGATCTCGGTAGGACAGATTCTCTGATTCCATGTCATTCTTTCAAACCAAGAGATTTTTGTCAAGCAAGATAGCTTTGTTTTTTTGTTGTTGTTATTTTTTTACAAAATATAAGCTTGATTGACTAAAGATTTATATTGGACTTTTACATTTCAAAATTTGAACTAAATTTCTGTTCCTAGACTGACAATTTACTTTATATATCCACAAATATGAAAATTATAATTTCCAGTTAGTTGAAATAATAATAATGAGCTAATAATAATAATTAAAAAATTAACTACAAACAATTTTACTACATTTACTCTTCACCATCAGCGATGGTGGCCTCAGATTTGGTGAAATGGAGCGTGACTGTCAGATTGCACATGGTGCTGCACAGTTTTTACGTGAGAGACTATTTGAAGCCTCAGATCCATATCGAGTTCATGTGTGCAATCTCTGTGGCATCATTGCCATTGCAAACCTTCGCAACCAAACCTTTGAGTGTAGATCATGCAAGAATAAAACTCAGGTGAGTGGTTTATTTTAGTTTGAATCATCTTTTATAAAAAGTGGCGAAACTGTATCAGCTAGTTTAGTCTGAAATAACTGAAATATTGAAAATCACTTCTAAGTAGATTGTTAGCTGCTTATTGTATATTTGATAGTCTGGTAAAATAATTGATTTGCTATTGTAAGTTTTTAAAAATTAATTGACTAATTGGTTGATGAAAATTTTGGAAAAGTATTTCTCTAAGCTTATAAATGAAACAGAAGGAAAAACGTTTTTTTTTTAACAATGACCTTATTTCAAAGAGGGATATTCAAACTAATTTCATTGCTTTTTATAATGCAAAATAAAGTATGTGTAGTAGAGCATGAGAAAAGTGTTTTAAGAAAATGAAAATATGGTAACATTAACTTAAAAAATCAAATTAATATTCTCTCTTAGTTAACTCCTGGAAATATATATATATATACATCTTATAGATCTTTATCTGTGTGTTTGAGATAAACACTTAAAAAAGAAACAAATTCTTTTATGTTTTAACTTGAAAAGTATTTAAGATGTATTAACATAAATATATAGATAATCCTATTATATCATCAAATCTAAAAGTATCAGTTTGGATAAAAAAGCAACATGACTTTTTATAAGTTGCTTTCAAATATTTTTTTGTTTTATAAATTAAACTAGAACTGTATGCATCTATTTGCAGATTTCAAAACATTTTTTTGTTTTATAAATTAAACTAGAACTGAATGTAACTTTTTACAGATTTCTCAAATTCGCATACCCTATGCCTGCAAACTTTTGTTCCAAGAACTGATGGCTATGAGTATTGTGCCACGCATGATGGTGACAGCTTAAGACAAACCTTGGACAAAAAAAGAGAGAGAAAAACTTCTTAAGGGACAGTACATTTGTTGTGTAAATATTACATCCCTTTTTCTAATTTAATAGGATTGTGAATGTAAGAAATAATTTAAAAAAATAATTTTTTTTTTTCAAAAGAAGGATTTTAATGACCTAGAAACTAGTCTTTAAAATTGAACAAAAACATTACTTAGAATGACTTTAAATATGTCACCCAAAATTCAGGGAATTTTTTTGATTTAAAAAATACCATCTTTTTCAAGTCATGGAATAGCTGGTGGTGAAGAAAAACTATTGCAATGATTAATATACACATATACACATGATTTTTTTCTCTGATTTTATATTTGGGAATTAGTACCAAATCTTGAACTTTAACATTTTTTGACTTACTGGAGATTATAGAGTTACATTTACACTTTAAACATTAATTTTCATTTAGTATTCTAAATCAAGATCTCAACTTTGCTATGATTGCAAAATTTATATATATATATATATATATATATTTATATATATATATATATATATATATATATATATATATATATATATATATATATATATATATATATATATATATATATATATATATATATATATATATATATATATATATTAGTAGAAGAAGGCTCAATAGATAAATCATTCTAAATTTCTGATGCAGTTTGTTTTATGATTGGGAAAGATATTGCAAAATAAAATGAATGGGATAGTCATAGATTTGTAAGATAAGGCATTTTAACTAATTAGAATCTGTAACAATAAAAATATGTATTAGTCATTGCTGTCACTGAATGGTAATGGATCAATTGTTAAACTAGATTCAAGAGCTCTCTTACACTGACATACCTATAGATACTTATTGATATTTGTCATTTTGTTATTGTAAATTTTTTTTTTAAACGATTGATTGTTCAAGGCTGTTGTATATTGCAAGTTATCTTCGTTGCTTTTGCTAAAAACACAGAAGTAATGTTCCCATATTTTTCTTACAAAAATGAAAACATGTATTTTGCAGTTTACAAATAAATGTAATAATACATTCTCATTTGTGTTCAAAATGTGAAATAAAAAATTTGTTGCAACTGGATCAGTGGTTTTATCATTTACTTCCAATTAGTTTAATGTGAAATGAAGCCACTCAGGAGATAAGGGCTTCATGGGAAGACCATATTGAAAAGAAAGTCAAACAGAAACATTTTTTAATGTATAAACTTATTAGTTCTAAATTATAAAAGAACATCTTGACTATTTATTTTGTCAGCTTACATATCCAAGGTAACATATCATCCAAACTGTTGCACTACTTTGACAGTCTTATAAAAAGGTTGTCAAATACCCCATGCACAACCCTACATTATCTAGATTATTGAAAAATATTTTTTTCAACAATAATGTCTATGTCAATTTTGTTAAATTTTAGCAGACAACTGCCATCCTTTGTTGATACAGTATGCAGCTTTGAAGGACATGGTCAACATTCTATGATATGAGACCAAGAAATCAACATGCATTTTGCATTAGGATCACTAAAGCAGACTTAGCTTTAGTCAATTAGGGAAGAGCTAGTGTCTAAATGGGTTTCCCCTAAAAGTCTTGCAAAGTATATAATTTGCAATTTTACCAAGCTTGTCGTTCTGTTCAATAGTTTTTGTGCCCTATGTTGAATTAAGTGGTTAGCCTGTTTTAAAATGTATGAGTACATCATTCATCTTCTATGTAATGAAGCTTGAACAAGGAAAAAAAAATCATGTAATTAAAACTTATCTGCCAATTTATTTTCTTTAGCTCTTCCAATTGGAGGGTCATTTCCCTTTTGATTGGCCAACCCAGTTCTAAATCATTTTTTATTTCTCCTTAAAGCCATTAGATAATTGAATAAATAGAAGATCAAACAACAGCATTTGTGTTAATAGCATGATGCTCTAACCAACTGAACTAACCTTCCATACAGTCAATCATAAATATATAGATCTAGATCTATAAATAACATCTAATAAATAACAAATTTTCACAACTTCTTTCCACTTAATGTAAAAAAAAAATAATTCAATAATTAATGAAGTGATCTTTGAAATTTTAATATTATGGATGAAATTTCAGCTCAATAGGATAATCAAAAGTAGTCGAAATAAAAGATTCACATTTTTTACTATAACCAGAAAAAATTATGAGCTAATTGTAGCAATTGAAAAAAATACCCATTAATTAGAAAATAGAAGGCCCAATTATGTACAGAAACAATCAAAAACAACTCTTCCCTTCATATCGAAATAAAAAACTAATTTCTGTATATTTCACTTTGGTTTGACAATGATTAGTCAATCAATGTAGGACCACATTGTATTTAAAAAATTTGTATAGTTAACAACATAGATTTTTTTGAGGATTCCAGAATTGTTTGTGATACCAGAATTGTGTTAACTGCCCAACTTTATAATAAAAAACAAGCAAAATAAAAAAAAAATACTTCAAAAAAAAACAACAACCCCAAAGCTTATATTAAGTGTAGTATAGATGCATCATTAGTTTGCATCAGTCATGTAATTAAATTTGTAATAGAGCTCGACTAACAATAATAAATCTGCAATTAGAAATATTTTTACCAATTGTTTTTGTTTAGAGCAATTTCATGCTTTTAGCTTTCTCAATACGCTATGATCCTATCACTGGTCTGGACCATTTGGAAGGGTTAGGGGGAGAAACAAGGGGGTATCTTGGGGATCGCTTTTTAAATGCATTTGTGAAAGATGGTGCCAGAAGCTTTGGCTGTTTTAATCGCAGTCTTTCTTTCATTTTACTTAAACGCTTAAGCGCCCACTTCATGGCACGTCATTGTAATTGACAATATCGACAAATCGTAAGATCTATCTAGTTGCTATTATTTTACACAAATTGTCTTTAACTAGATGCTATTCACATATATTGGCGCCATATTTTATTTAGAGTCTCGACCTAGATCTAGCTATAATAGGCTCTAATTTGGCGATGCATCCGAACTAAATCAACAATTCGGCCATTCGGCCAATGGGCTCTATAGCTTTGGTCGGCAGCCAGTCTAGAAGACGGAAACTCCGATATAAAACCTAAGGCTATCTGTTGTTCACAGCCATCTTAGACTTCTGTGCTACTGTGGACTGCATTTAGTTTAAAGAGTGGTATTGGTCAGCGCGAGCCTATTATCACTTTAAAAATACTGGAGGCAATGCAGTAATTTACATAATTAGCCCACAAATTATTAGTATTATTTAAAAAAAGTGAGCAACCTGAATTTAGACTCGAGGGTTAAGGTCTTCTTAAGCCAACATGGTAACCACTGGGCCAGGGAGCTGCTTATGAAAATAGGTTTTATAGTTATTTACAAACTTTTCTTCCTACCAACAATAAAGGGACTATTTCAACTTATACCACCTTATCAGTGGAGTAAATTATTTCTCTTGTTAAGTAACTAATTGGTTAATTTTTTATTATTTATTCTTGTCTTGGCATGAAAAAGAAATAATTGTGCAAAATGTCAGCTTGATCCAACATTGGGTGTGGGAGAAATAATGTACTAACTTTCTACCAGACAGAGTTGATATAAGCTTTGTAAAAACATCAACTAGTGTATTATTACTATTCATAAAGTCTTTGAAGAAATTACTCAAGATTGCAATATTATTGTTATAATTATTTATTTATTTTTCTCAAAATAGATTGTACATTGTTTTATACTTTCTTTCCAAAAGTGAGATCATCAGTTTTGAAAGCTCTGAAAAGAAACAAAGGTGACAGAATAGAACATGCATTATACTTTCAAAGAAAATCATTTGAAAGAACTATTTATCTAGCCATTATCAATTTTTCTAGCTTTACACTTGAATTCCCCTGCTGAAAACATAAGTATCAATAGTAGACTCTAAAGGCTTTTTTTTAAAAATTGCTTTTCTATAGGGCATCTTTAATACTTATAGCACGACCAGTGCACTTTGGTCCAATCGCTTTGGTGGACATGTAGGGAATGGGGTATGAAGGAGAAGGTTTCCATGTTTCTTTTAGGCTCTTAACAAACACAACTCTAGCTGAGTCAAAAATCAGGTAGAAAGTTGGCATAGTTTAAAAAAAAAGGGCACATTTTTTCAAATGTGCTTGTTATGTTTAACTACACATTTGATCCAGAAGGCAGATTAAAGTAGGTCACAAAGAAAAAAAAGTTTTTGAAGACAAGCAAATGCGATGACCTTTGTTTTGTAAACAAATACACTAGCTGGCAAGAAATAAAATTCATAGAATGGGTCAAGAGTTAATGTGGTTTCTAGAAAGGTCTTTTTAAGTTCTAAAAAAGATTGGGTTCAGTTGAGCTACATTATTGTCAGTAAATGGTAGGAATATCCATAAAGTTATGCTGTATTTACCACTGATTTCAAATTCTTTTCAATCTAGGATTTATTTTCTTTTGCTGTAGATTGAGTTTGAAAGACTAGACTTCAATCAAAGTAACACTGATATGTGTCATCACAGTATATTATTAGGTGAAAATATTAAAGCAATCAATTTTTAAGATTAAAACTAAGAAAGAATAAAGCTAATTAAATAAATGATTCAGCCACTCTTCCATTATCCATTTGGGTTGTAATGAAAATGTATATCATCAATCAATGTCAATCAACTATTAATAGATTTAAAATCTAAGCCAAATTCTAACATTTGAGTGTCCCTATCCATGACAATCATTTGCAGTTACTGCAAATAGATTCAAATTTTAAATATGGGCTCAGGCATTAAGTTTTAGTGTGAATGCTAGTATTACAACATAAAATGCAGACGGTCACCAAAAATTATTTTGGTTGAGGCAAGATCAATTTATAAATATTTAGGTGTCAATAAAAAAAATCACTTAATGTTTGAAAAAGATAAAGTGATGTATAACTTACACTGGCAGCGATCACAGCTGCAGCCAGAGATGTAGCTAACTTTGTAGTTAACTATGAATTTATCTTTCTCGCACAGGAAAGGAACAACTTTCTTGTCAATGCTGGCTTTACAACAAGAGCAGTTTTGTTCTGTGAAGAGCTCAAATGTGTCATTGACAAGTTGTGTATTGACAATGTTGTCCGAGCTAAAATCACATGATCCAAAACATGACTGGAGAGGAAGACAAACAAAAATTAGACACAAAATTAATTGGTGATGACATTTATGAGCAATTTCAACTTGCATGTTGAAGTTTAAATATGATAATGGATTGACAAACAAAATAGAAAAATACCTTTTTAAAAACAAAGCTTATGTTGAGTGATGGGAGAACACTGTCCCTTTGCTGCAATATATCTCAATATTGCAAGCTTACATACCCTTTTTCAATATACAATAAAATTACCACTAATTGATTAACTGATTAATTTTTTATTGATTTATGTGTTGTCATGGACAATGAATAAAAGTTCCCCTTTCAGGCCATGTGGTCTATAAAGGTAATCTCTGTGGCCCATGGTTAATGAGGGTGTTATGTGGCAAGCACAACAACCAACCACCTTAACTTTTCCCCAACTAATTAGAGCTGGGTTGATTCAGAGGTGCCCTAAGGATCCCGAAATATAAAATATCAGTCTTCACCAGAATTGGAACACAGGCACGTTGGTTCAGAAGCCAAGTGCTTTACCACTCAGCCGCCGCACCTTCCTCTACAATGAATAATTGGGCCAAATTTCAACTAGATCCAAGAATGGAATGTGGGACCAAAAAAAAATGTGTAAAAGACAGACAGAATGAGTTAACATAACTTTTTGTTAAAAAAAAAGACTTTTGTCACAAAAGTGTCAATTTTTATTGTTCAGCTAATTTTGTCCAAGAAATAAAATTCCTATCTGGAGAGAATACAGACTGAGTATAGCCTGTGTGGTATGATCATCAATCTAGTCACAGTGGTATCCAGTTCATCTCATGCTCTGCAGTCATGACAGAGGTTTTGTAAGACAAAAGTATTTACATCTGAAACTTAAAAGAAATAATAAAAAATAAATACTAGCTCAGTTTAGAACAATATTATCCTTCATAGTACTTACACCAACTTCTAGTTCTGGAGATACACAGAGCCCATGACCTTCCACTGTAACATTTAATATAGTCGTAGTTTCAACTTTGTAGGAGCATGGGATCATCTTAGGCACACACTTCTTGCAGCATGAATCCTCAGTATCTTCAAGAACATGTGTAGTCTGTATAACAAGAAAGAAAACTATACATAATTTTGAACAGGTTAAGCATAGTATGAAGCAAGGTAATTTCAAAGAAGGCTTCAAAGTTGTTGTTATATAACAACTAAATTAATAAATAATTACTTGAAACAAAATTTCTCACAAGGCTATTTCTTGTAAGACATTGTCTTTATTTTGGAGTTTAATGGATGAGAGTAGTATTTCAAGTGACTACAAAAACCTAGTTTGTCACCTACATATTTTGCCACATTTGATGTAGACAAAGCCTTTGTCTGTCAGGGGTCTTATTAAGTTTTCTTTTTGTCATCTAAGCCTATTTTTTCGGCAAGTGTTTTTCTTGGAGTCTCCATTGTGTGTCCTATAATCATTGTGGGAACTCTCCAGCTGCCTCTTTCAGTGGTCAACTGCTTTCCTCTAAGCTAGTGAGGGAAAAACAGTGCCAGAGTTTGGCACTTCTGGGGGTACATCTGTGAATCTCTTTTAAGCTTACCCAAAAAGTATCTAGAAAAGGTGTCTGACCAAAGCCCATCTGTAAAATGGTAAGTAGTACCACTACACTGTCCACACCAGCTTCCAGCAGAACGTGGTTATTTCTAAGGCAGTCATGCAAGTGTATGCCCATTGTGAAGTTTTTGATGGTAGCTTTTGAGGTGCCTTAGGTCACAGAACCATACTTGTTGATAACAATTTTATTGTAGAATAAATGTAAATGTCAGTTAAGTAGAAATCACCAGCACTTATAGGCCCTACTTTCCTGAAATGGATCTAGCCAGTGCTTTTTTTTTTGTAAAAAAAAAATAGGGGCTGATACTCAGTGATGGTTTGCCTAACTTTTAACTACTAATAAATTAATAATAAACATTAAAATACAAGAAAAGCAATAATTTTTTCCCACATTGAAAAAGGTGCTAGTAATCCGTAATGATGCATACCGTCACAAAAAAGCACTGGATCTAGATATAGGTGTAATATTAAAAACTAAATGTCTTCTAAATATATTTAGACAACAATTCTTGAAAATAGTCATTTATAGACAATTTATTGACAAAAAAACAAACCAAAAAACAAATAAAAATAAAAAGGCTATAATTTCTTTTTAAAAAAGGAAGAATGTGTTATAATTGTATAAAATATATTATCTTAAAAATTCAGTTTTGAATAATGAAATGAGTGCAACGAATATCTACCTGGTTACATTGTTTTATAACTTCTTGACATTTTTGAAGCTTATCACTGTGTTTACATTCTTCAGTGTTGTTCTCATTACAGAAACATATTTGATCACATTCAGGATTAGACCAGGTCTGATTACCTAAGTTGAAAGAAAACAGACAATCATATGAGAGAATTTCCTCTTCCACAACAAAATGTGGGGAGAAAAAAAACATGAAACAAAACAAGTAAAATATTTTTAAAAATACATTGAGTGAAATTGCATCAATTATTTTGAATCAATTATGTAATTAACATTTAGTAGATCTATACTAACAAAAATAATATTGTGCAATTGGAAGTATTTTTATTGTTTTTGTTTTATGCAATTTCATGCTTACAGCATGCTCAATGCACTATGGTCCAATCACTTTTGCCTGACCAGTGTTGTGGGGGTTGGGGAAAATATGTATCTGGAAGAAGGTTTCCATGCTGCCTTTTAAAAAACAGTTTAAAAAAAAGATGCTTGTGCCTCCATGATGGAAAGCTGACTTGTTAATAACTAAGCTATCCAAGTAGGCTACCTATAAAAGTCGAAGGTTTTATGGTCTATTCTAAGTTAAATACTTAATTCTATACACAAAGCTTATCTCCCCTTAGCTTAGTAGTCCCTACTGTCTCTATATAAATTAATTAATTATGACTAATTGATTAAATAATTGGTTGATTTTTCCATTGACTCATGTGTTGTCCTTGATAATGATTAATTGTGCAAAGTTTCAACTTGATCAGAAATTGGGAAGGGAAAGAAATAAGATATACAATATTCAACCTAGACAAACAGACAATTTGAACTGATATAAGCTTTGCAAAAATTACATACCAATATTGTCAAATTTATTACATGTGACAACCCCATCATGGCACGAACTGTAAAAAGAAAAAAAGGTGATTAAAATAATTATTGTAGAAAAGTTGTATATGAAAGTGTATTATGATTTTTAAAAAAAATTAACATACAGCATAAGAGTTTTCTTAATTCAGTATTTTCTCTTGCTTTATTAAGACCACATAGCAACAATAAGAGGTTCTCCTCAGAGTGCATTTGTACTGAACACACAGACACAAAATGAGGGATTTACCATTCTTCACATCTGTTTCTAACAACTTTTCCTGGTTCCCACACCTCTCCATTGTAAATACAAGGACACTCTGAGAGTTGGCATTCTTGTGTTTCAGTCTTTGCTTCAACATCTGGGCAGCCATTGCCATAAATTTGTCTAAATGATTTCAATGAAATAAGTAATGAAATGTGAAATTATTTAGTAAAGTAAACATTTCTAATAGACTTCTGCTAGACCAATAGTAAAAAAAAGTAAAGTTCCCCTTTCAGACCTTGTGATATAAAGGTCATCCATTTCTGTGGCCTACAGTTAATAAGGGTGTCCTGTGGCCAGTACAACACCCAACTGCCTTTACTTTACCCCAACTAGTGTCAGGTACCCATTAGAGCTGAGAGGACTCAGAGGCACCCTAAAAATCCTGAAAGTAAAACTCTTAGTCTTTACCAGGATTCAAACCTGGGACCTTCAGTTCAGAAGCAAAGCACTTTACCACTCAGCTACCGTGCCTCCTCTGCTAGACCAATGATTTTACATTACCATTTTAAAAATAGGCATAAAGCGATCGGCACAAAATTGTACTAAAAATACTAGCATTTAATCTTTGGATTCTTTATCATTTTTTTTTCCTTCTTGTTGAAACCAATAAAAAGAAATTAAGCACAATGAATATTGAGAGTTTCTAATGGCAAAGAATAAACACAAGCCTAGCTCTATCTCTTATTTCTAATCAGATGAAAAATGATACAACATTAATTAAAGAAAATATTTAAAACCAATCTGATAATTAACAGTCTGTTGAGCACTTAGTGTCAAAAGGTTATTATCATTATGATTATAATAATAATTACTAATTAAAAGATACCTCTGTCTTGTTCTTTTCCCTTCACCACATGTAGTAGAGCACTCAGACCAATCAGACCATTCTTTTAACTCACAACCTATTAGAAATATATACTGTGTTATATAAAGAAATTTGCTTTTGATTGGCTTTCAGAGTCAGAAAGTGATATACAATCTAGTGAACTAGGCCTATATACATAAATGTTACAAAAATGTAAATTCTTTTATAAGCAGCAAAATAAAAAAAAAAAAAAAAACTGGTACAAAAAAAAAGATACAATAAATATTATTTTGTGTTAACTTACAATCATCCACTTCTGTACATGTGTATCCGTCAGAGAAACATTCACTAAAGAAAGAAATAATTTATTTATTTCTATCAGGTGGTTCAGTTTAAAGATGTATTTCCCTAATTAGATTTTCAAAGCAATGGATATGAAACAGAGATTACATTTAGTAAATTATACTCTGGAGTTAATTTTTTAAAACTCACAGCCACCAAAGCTCAATGTCAAGAGAAACACCTCAGTGTTATTAGGATACTTTTTGGAAGATGGAGATTGAGTACCTTAGTGTTAAGATAACTAACCAATATGCAATAGATAAAGCATGAAGATAGAGCTTCAATTTTTTTTGTAGCAAGTACAAACAAGCACCATGCTATGAAGAACTCACCACTTCACACATTTAGAAATGTTGATGTTGACAGAGGGTGGTATTGGTGTGGAACTCTGTGAGCTTTCATAGCACTCGCATTCTGCTTGGAGCACACATTCACCAAAAGCATTTCTGTACAGCCATAAATAAAACCATTTATGAAGAATAAAATTGATATTAACAATCATACAAAATAGCATAAATATAATTTATTTCTACAAAAATCACAGTAAACTGAATGGAATATAGTTTTAAAAGTACATATTCATACCATGTTAGTGTTTGTAGCAGCATATAGATTAAGAGGGTTTTGGTTAGTTGTTGGGTTCAGTAGTAGTGGTTAGTGTTCATATATTATTATATTTTATTAATGATTTATTTTTGCTATATGTAAATAAAGTTTCATTTTAGTATTTATTTTCAATTAAAGTTTGTCTCTTGCCTTCTTTTAGTTGGGTTAGTTAGTTTAGTTTAGTTTAGTTGTCTGGTTGCTTAGGAGACTCTAGCCCCTTGGTCACAGACTGAGGTGTCACAGATGAAACCCACCCAGTAGCGTTACCATCTAGCTACTGTTATAAATTCTGTTTAGCTCGAGGCCTAGACCTGACCTAGAGCCCCCACCTGCTAACATTTAGTAATTGTACTAGTGATGTAACTCTAGTTAAATGTCAATAATCCTTTTTGTATAAATCTAACAGCTCTATTTTGTATCTTTTCTAGTTTTTAAAAAAATATTTTCATGAGTTCACTGAGAAATACCCATTATAAATAAGATATGCATAAGCTTATGAAAAAATATTTTAGTTTTTAAGTGACATACTTTATGCCAAACATATATTAATTTAATCTGCATATGTATGTATAAATATTAGTATCAATTTCAACATTTTATATTTCAATAAATGTTTGTAATCTTTATTTTTAAACATACAATGTTAGTCTAGTAATATTTTATCAACATCCCTATCATCACCTGAAGTAACCATCTTTGCATTCACATTTATCAACACAACTTTCATCATCCTTAAGGGCATCACAAGTGGAATTTTTCCTGTACACAGCACAAGATTTGATGCATTCATCATAATTTGTGACACATTTGAGCTCCTCTGTTTCCTCACAAATTGGAGAAGTAGTAACTGTAACACAAAAATAAAGCTGGCAACACTTATATATCTTTAGAAATTATCTCATAGATTCTATAAAGTATAATGTCAACAAGAGTTGTGAATTTTACTTTGTTTATATGTGACATAATGCATGGGTTTCACCCTCTAGATTGAACTAATTGATTTAACATTTCCATTGGTTAAGTTGTGCAGAGTGGTGCATTCATAAACATGGTGGAAGTAAAAGGCCAGTCACCATTGTTTTTTTTATGTGTATTTTAGTTTTATAGAAGTGGTTTATAAATGCTTTATAATTTCTAAGAATAATTGAATGTGTGTGGCTCATGGGATATTATAATAATATAGATCATCACAATAAAAAAAAGTCACAAAAACCTATACATTAATGCAAAAAATCCTTTGAAAAGTTATGTAAAGAAAACCATAATGTAATTTTGCAAAATACAAAGAATAATTTTATGATAGAAAAAAAAAACACCCCAGCAGGCAAGTGCTAAAACACTAAGCCATATCAGTTCTATTTTTATTAAGATTGATTAAAAGAACAAAACATATTAAATGAACCTTGTACACATTGATCACATGTCTGGGTCTCAGTTAAATTGAAATTGTTGCATTCGTCCTGACACTCAGGTCCACATGTACGTGTTCGGAACTGTTGGCAGTTAGTTGTGCATGGTGACCATGGGCTCCAAGGATCAGGACAGATATGTGTAGCTGTAAGAGCAAATAAAATATTATACAACAGGTTCCATACTAGTATGGTAAAATTCTGAAATGCTAAGGGTGTCAAAAATTCTAGGTTAAAAAGTTTTTACTACATATTTATTAAATATGAAAATCTACATGATGTTTATAAATGTTGTAAAATATTATCTAGCAATGTTTTTTCATTATTATTCCCTTGTGTTGTATGCAGTAAGACTTTGTTTATTGTAAATTTTAGCTGTATTTATCATTTGACTAAATTCTTTTTTTTTTTTTGCTTAGTGCATCAATTCACTCTAGTTATGTTTCTGTCATTCTTATACTTTAATCTTTATGTAATTCTATGAATTAATTTCATATATAGAGAATAAAATTAACCTTTCTGGCTGTGTGACATGACCAGTAGAAAGGAAATTTATTTTGAATTTTTATGAAAGACACAGCTTAAAAAAAAATGCAGCAAATTTTTTATTATTCAGTTTACAATAATGAAGAATAGTTACTGTTATATTTAAAAAAAATAGTTACACTCTACACTCATCTGGCGTTCTATGTCAATAATGATCTACACACATTTATTCTGTTATTGTATGTGTATGTACATTTATGGCTAAGTGTATTGTCTTTATTTAAGAACAGATTGAAGAGACACATTTGTTTTTGTATTAAAGTCAGTCACCAAAAAATTTTCAACTTACTGGAACATTCATCAGGAACACAAGGTTTAGAACTATTTAGGCAATGATCAGGAACACCAACTTCAGAAAATATCTTCACTTCAAAAGCACTGTAGCAATCTCCTTGGCATTCTGTTATGGCATTAGGACACTCAGTGCAGTTTTCTACAGTACATACCAATTTTCGGTTTGAACAAATGCTACAAACAAAAGACAAAAAATGTTAAAGCACATAGAGAAAGGAAATAAGTTCAACAATGGGTGAAAATGTCACTTAGTAAGAGGAAATTAGTACAAAAAAAAAAGGATTAAAATCAACAACAAAATGAAGAAGGTGAAGGTGAATGTAAGTTGTCAAAATATTTTTCAACAGACAATAAATTGATTTCCTATCTTTGTTAACAATAACTATATAGATTGTATTGATTAAATAACTGAAATACAAAAATAAAACATAAATAAAGTTTATGCTGACTACTGATCTATTGCCATCTTGCCTTTTTTTTTAGTGTCTTCAGATTCTTCAACACTTTTTGTATTATGTAGGTCATATTTGTATAAATAAATAAAATTATATATATATATATATATATATATATATATATATATATATATATATTAGTCGACCCGCGGGCATAATGGCCATGATCCAAAGGATGGCTAAATAGCAGGGATATGGAGAGACGTTTACCCAGATTGTAAACTTGAGGAGGGTCATGCGGATGTTCTTGGAAGTGAATAGTGATAGTAGCGGGAAGTATTTGAGACATCACCACAATTTCAGCCTCACCACCATTAACGCCGGAAGTATTCATGTAGGCAGCATATTGTCGAGCAGAGTGTATGACTGTGCTTCTGTGAGTAAGAACAACAGACAGGGCATCACCATGTCAGAGGGAGGTATGGCGAGTGAATATGTTACTTTGTTGATATTTTGGTATGATAGTTATATCCTTTTGACCTTTGTTTATGTACTCTCAGGCCCAGGTTATGAATGTGAACAGTCTGCATGTGTTATGAACTGAATGTTTAGTCTTCCTTGAATGTTCGAAAGAGCGTGTTAGTCAGTGAGGTCTTGTTCTCTGTCCAGAAAGGTTATATGTATAAAATACTTCCTCTTTTATGAATCTGCCAAAGGTATGCCAATATTCTAATTCTGATGAGACTAACTTTACTAAGGAAACCAACAAGGAAAAATGTTGAGACGCTGTAAGAATATGGGTTGCCTTTTAGGTTCTTCTTCTTCTTCTAGCCAGCTTTATTGCTGCTGAGCTGTGAGCTCTTTTGAAGACTGTGCCAAGGAAAAAAAGTGCTGTTTTCTTCAGTTGTTCAGCACTGCCGTACAGGGTGTTGGTTATGTTGGGCTGTAGTGGAAGTAGGGTCTGCCTAAGGTGGATTAGGGAGGGGCATTCAAAGAGGATATGGTTTACAGTTTCAAAGGGGTGGGCGCAGTGTCTGCAAAGGGGGAGTTGTGTGGAGTTTATTTTGTTCAGGTGGTAATTTAATAGTGGTGTGTGTCCTGTTCTTAGTTGAAAAATTGTAGATTGTTCTTTGCGGGGGAGGAAGTTAATACTGTCCAGTTTGTTAGGCGTAGTCATTTCTTTGTACATGGCTCTGCCTGTGTTTCCTGATGCCCATTGGTTGAGCCACTCCTCTTTGTGATTGTTGACTAACATTGACCTTAGGGTGAGGCAGTTAACAGGTCTATCTGGTTGTTCCATAGGCCTTTTAGGTTACTTTCTATACATTTCTGGCATGATCTAAAGGAATTCTTGACATTTGGTACCAACTCAGTTGCAGGAACAGCCTAAAAGAAATCCTAAAGTACCCCTCATCTAGTTGAAATGGCCAATGGAGTTACTATAATTTTCTGGTTTTAAAGGCCCCATATATTCGTGTTCACCTTTAACTATAAGAATCATTTTGCCTGACTTAATTCACAAGTTGCTACATTGCTTAAAATTGAAAAAAAAAAAACAACAACAACCTTGTTTAAAAAATTAGCAGTTATAATATAAACCATAAGTTTTGCTGAAAAAAACTAGACAGATTAAAATTGGTCCTAACCAAGAATAACAGGTTCCTGTTACAACAACACCTTGTTCAATATAATCTCCATTATAGCCATAATAAATGGTGACATTTTGATCTGTTAAACCAAGGGTGTAATTCAATGGTAAAAATGATAGTGCATCCAAAATTTCTTCAGTTCCCAAATAGCAGAAATCTGAAAAAAAAAAGGTTTTAAATCATGATTCGTGTCAAGTTAGAACATATGCTACAGTAATTCATATATAAATGGTTATTATCCAATGTAAGTTAATAAGTAGTCTAAAAAGATTTCAACAATCTTATAAATAATAATTACAAACAACCTTAGATAACTTTAAAAATACAGATTTTTCTATAACGAAGATAATTATGTCCACAGAAAAAATCAGTGATGGTCTAGGGCAGGGGTGGGCAAACATTTTTGTATCGAGGGCCGCATAAAAAGAAATTTGGGAATGGCGGGCCGCATATATATATATATAAGCTTGCTGTGTAGGATGTCTTTTAATTCATATTTACACTGTATTACTTTTTTTTTAATTGCTGTTGTCTTTTTATATCACAACAATATCCCCACAAATATACAGTTATATTTAAGGTGCAGTATTTTACTTTTTACACTAGTGCATAATGTTTCTTAACTGTGAAACTATCTTACTAGTTGTTACCCCTGTGTGTGACTACTGTCAAATTACAGTCAGTCAACATTGACAAGTGATTATACTTATTTAGTTTCCACAAAAAAATACTTGCTCACTGAATGAGACAATTTATGTTCGGAAGTTAAATGTCGGGACGAGCGAAGCCTGCCCTTGTGGAGCATCACCAGAGAATGCTGACCATGTCCTTCAATGGTGCATACTAAATCAAGGGACCCGAACAAGACTCTCCAAAGACTATTCGGAGAACTGCCTGATCTGGGAGCCACTACGCGGTTCATCTCAGATATAGGACTGCTGATCAGAACCCTTCAACATGTAAAATGAGAACGAAGAAAAAGAACTGATGTATGTGTACCCAAATAGTGTGAACAGCAGCAAATTTTTTTTAAGTGTGTCAGTTTCTGGCACCCATAAATCTCCCGTGGTGGTGCTGACTGGAACTTCTCTTTGCTTTCAGTTATGTCCTCTGGAGCTGAATCGGCTTCTCTTAATAAGTGTTGTACTTTTAATAATTTCACTTAAGATAGTTTCCCCTTTCAGCAAAGGAAAATGACAAAAACTTTTTTTTGTTTGCTTGCCTGAAGAAATGGTAAAGCCTTGTTTGAAAAGATTTAACATGCATTTACATTTCATATGTAAGCAATCAATTGTAATAGATATTATAATATATACATGAAATTTTGTCTTCCACTCTTCATTAGAAATATTGGTTACAAAGTCACAGTCAATGTCCTTCAAGTTACATAACAATTTCATCCTTGAGATTTTATATTCTTCTCTTTTGCCTTAGTGGATACATTGGATTATTTATTCATAAATCAGAACTACCCGTGGTTAACTCCCCTAGTTCTAGTATGTTTTATTACTTATAAATTCTCAATTATAATATATTAATTAATGCAGTATTGTGCAAACTTTCATGTTTCAAGTTTATGGTTCTCAGTCAAAGATCATTTTTATATCTATATACTGTGGTCACACCTGATTTCTGTAGGTGTCGGCGGGCCGCATAAAACTCTTCGGCGGGCCGCATGTGGCCCGCGGGCCGTAATTTGCCCACCCCTGGTCTAGGGTAATTGATATATATAATTAAATGCCAGTGTGACAGGTTGGGGAGAGTGACGTGAGTTTGGCGCGTTTAATGTCTAGGGGATGATTATTTTTAAAGCTATCACACAACAACCCGTCAGCATATAAATCGGGAGCAGGCACGCAACGAGACAATCACTGAAAGAAAGATACAAAGTTAAAAATGAAGAATATTTATTTACATAAATATTTACATATAAGAATAAAAAGGGGGAGGGTTTGCATCTATCTCTAATTGATACTAAGTTTGATCATCACTCTTGCACTTAATAGGAGAGTATGTCACTTTGTCCTCTGACTTAGCTGGTTTTCCTGTTGATGTTGCAGCTGGCTGTGTCCTGGCTTGAGGTTCTGCAGCTGGAGGTGGCGCTCTAGCGGATAGAGGGACGCCGGTGATTCAGTTCTTGTGGAGTCTCAATCCAAAGTTCTGATATCTGTAGTGGGCACAGTAGGGCGGGTGGCCGGCTACTGTGGGCACAAGGTTACTGCGGGCAGAGCTGATCTGCCGTGGGCAGCGTAGTTAACAGGATAAGTCTAGTGAGTTGCAGAGGGTTTGGCGTAGCTATGACGTCTCGCACAGATCTGAGTCTATAGGGACGTCGCACCTAATAAGTTGACAGGTGGGCTGTTGAATAGGCGGGCAAGGCCGATAGCGCCAAGTAGTAGAGTTGAGAAAATCCACATAGGCGGGAGGTGATACTCATCAGCAGATAGGCAGTTGACTAGGCAGACAATGCCAAATAAATAGGCAGGTGAGTGATCCGATAAATAGGCAAGTGTAGTGTTGAGTAGCACTGAGCACAAAGGCAATAGGTGATTCTCGATAGCAAATACAGTGCAGAATAGCACTAAGCACATAGGCAGACACCTGAGGGAGGCTGCGGATAAATAAAGACAAGTTACGACATGTCTCTCATGCATCTTATTGATGCCCTCGACTGAGGTGCATTCGTCAGATTGGTAAAATTGCTTTAGAGCACAATAGGGAGATGATGACAAATAGGATTTGGAAAATAGATGGCTGATAGTAGCAATATAAAAATGTACGTAAAAGGGAAAGTAATAATATAAAAACGTACATATAAGGGGAAATAATAACCTCAAATAAACAACACAAGTTGGAAGAGAGAAAAGGGGGGGGGGATGGGCGATGGTCAGCGACCATGACGGTTTGTTTACATATAACCGTCGGCTGAGAACAATGGAGCGCGCTTGAATGGAGAGGGTGTCCATTCAAGGGGCGCAACTCTCAGTAGAGTAAAATGACTACAGGGGAGATAATTCATATCTCTTCTCTAAGCGCAGTATTAGTGCGATAGTAAAATTATCAAGGCGGCCAACCGAGATAAAGGAAATAAAATAAGATGTACAAATATATACATGGTTGCATCAACGATCAATTGAGAAACGTAGCATTAATAGATTAATGCAATACTTAAATACATACATAAGACATGTTTATTCTTTCTACTTACGACAGTGAGAAATACACAATGCACTAATTAATGTAAATAAAATAATAGAATACACATGATAATCTCCAGTGAGAAATATGCACAAAGTAACTAAGATGGAGCTTGTGATTAAGTTCGGCTTACCACCAGGTATTCCTCTAGGAGTGAGAATAAATGAAGTAGTCCAGACTCGATTGCTCAGCGACAATGAGAAATAAGAGGGTCTGATTTGATTTGGATCTACTTTAAATAGGCCTGGAAAATGCAGGTGGAAACAGGAAATGTCCTAGGCTTAGAATTATCTTACACGTGGGTGAATTAGACTTGAGATGGGAGTCGCACCTTGGAGCGTCGAGAGGCGTTTTGAATAGAGTAATCTCCTAGATCAAAGAGAGACGTGGAAGAAAGGGGGGAGGAGTGAATTGCATTCCACACCCAACATGGTGTCAACAGCGATTGTAACAGACATCCGGCCGGTCAGATCAAAGAGATTGTGTGTTTACCTTTATACGATCAAGGGCAGATAAATCGAAAGACGCGGTCTAGCTATCTCCAATGTGGTCAACTAAGTCTAGCCTGGAGAGGAAAAGGTGGTGCGGGTGAAGGAATTGGGGGTAGGATGGGGAAATAATTAAAATAAAATAAATAAATAATGAATAATAATAATTAATGCCGTGATAAATTTGAGTGACTCTGACAGCGAGTTTTTGACTTGTCACAGCCAGCAGGAACAAATTAAAAGTTACCATATAAATTTAAGACAGTTAAATATGTATATATATATATATATATCATTGGCCTCCTTCAGTCGTGAAACGACTTTTTATATGGCCCTATTTTGGAGAGACACTCCCGTCCACATATATTGCAAGTCAAGGTGGCTTTCGCTTTGGTGGTAGAGGAGCTGGCCATTTTCCGAGTGGCACGCTTTTCTTCAAGAATCGAGGCCCATGTTTTCTCACTGTTTATAGCTTTCTTGGTCAACGTCTCTCTCCGACTAGTGCGGTCTAAGGCTATGTCTTCCCAATGGTCAGTATCAATCACATCATTGTAACGGAGGTGGGGGCGACCAGTTTTTCTTGAGCCAGATGCAAATTGCCTGTACAGAATGATTTTCGGGATGCGATTGTCCTCCATCCGTCGAACATGTCTGTGTCAGTGCAGGCAGCATTGCCTGAGGACCGTACAGATGCTGGGAAGGCCTGTTCTTGCGACGATCTCAGTATTACACACTCTTTCTTTCCATGTTATTTTTAAGATCCTTCGAAGGCAGCGCAAGTGGAATGAGTTTAGTTTTCTCTCTTGTTTTGTGTAGGTTGTCCACGTTTCGCTGCCATATAGTAGTGTGCTAAGGACGAACAGGTGAAGAAGATGTAAAGAAAACTTAAATAGACCCCAGCTGACAACAGCTTTGTCTGCATCAGATGTAGAAAAAATGTGCAGGCTGCATCTGGCTTTGTATAGTCATCCTTAATCTTTGAAATCCAAGACATTGTTATTATTATTATTATTTATAACAAAGTAAAAGTAAAATACTTACCAATATCTGGGGGACAGATATTAAATTCAGTTATATTGACACTAAATCCTTCATTTGGTCCGGCAATGGTAATCATTAAATAGTTTTGGTTTCCTACATAAGCATTAAAATGATTTTGTCCATTGAATACATCTTTGCCTATAGTGTTCTAGACACAAAAAGTAGAAAAAAAGTGTTGTTGAAACAAATAAGGTGCACATTACAGTTCCTCAGTACAAAGTTAATTTGATCTTAGAGAAAATCTTTCTAGTTTTTACTTTATATTTTTACATTTAAAAAAAATGCAAAGATGCCATTTTGAATCAAATCCTTAAAATGAAATTTCGGAAATTTAGCAATTATGTAACCCCAACATGTCTAAAATGTTTTGACTGGTTCTATTGGATTGCATTATGGGGTCTAGATCTCAATTTATCTAATGCACTAAACATTGTAAAAATATTTTAGGGAATTTAAGGCATCAAGTGTGAGATTCAAAAATATTTTTTAGACTTTGCCTATTGAGAGAAATGTTATTCTTATATCTATATTGATCAAATGATGTTGAATAACACCTTAGACAACTTGTTTTTTTGAATCTATAATAAGTAGATAAATATAATAAAAATAAATCTAAACACCTTTAAGCAAAGTTTTATTGATATTAATCAAACAGGTTAAACTTTATGAATCCTCCACTTTTTCAAAAACTTTGTTTCATACAACAGCCTTTATATTGTAGGATAAATTTAAACACTTTAAAAAAATATTTTTCAAATGTTTGTAAATATTTTTGGCAGCAAGTCTATAATTTTAATTAACTTAATTAAGATAGGCTGACATTGATTAAATCAACAAATTTTAATTTGAAATATACATATACAATAAAATTGACTGAAAATAAAATGTAATAATTTCCATTTAATATTAATCTATTTAATTCAATCTATAATTAGAATATCTAATATAGAACTAAGAAAAAATAAATATTTCAAATTATTTATAGGACTTAATTAATGAATAGACAAACTATGATTAATAGACTCAAAATCTAAAAGAATTATTTTTAATGTAAATTTAAGTAATACAAAAATCCAATACAGAATTTAAATTCTGTATAATAATTTCTTTTTTTTTTTTCCTTCTGTTTTTTTTCCAAAATTCATAGTTTTTAGCAACCCTAGTGGAAATTAATAGAAAAAGTAAACACACAGCAACACTACCAGATGGACTACAACTATAACTCAGTTGCAGAGATATACTGTGTCAGCTTAATGAATAGCATAGATCACTTTCCAAAGAAAATGACAGGAATCCATCCGAAACTTATTAAAATTTTACATTTGACACTTTTTGAATGTTTAAAAAACTTTTAAGAAAGAAAAAAACGTATCTCCTTTTAGTTAGATACATAGTTATAATTATGCAAATGAATGTTAGCTAATAAAAATAAATCAAATTAAAAAAAAAAAAAAGTTTAATTGTGAGGGCCATTTTCAATGACAAATAATGTTAATTTGAACAGAACTTCAAAACTAAAATACTAATACACATTGCCTTACTTCCAGAACTCCATTTCTGTTGGGAGTGTTGGTCACAATCAACTATTAAAAAATATACTTACCAAGACAGGTGTAGACTGAACTCCGTCTTTGTCAACTGTAAAGACTTGGTAAGATATGTAAGTACCTATCAGGTTCAGTGACATCAAGGTACCCCCTAAAGGAAGTTGTACTTGGATACTGACAACACCAATACCACTTGGTACAGAGAAATCAAAATTTCCCCCAGTAACTTCAGGGTGAATGTTGTAGGTGCCAATGAATGGTTTGATCAACCCACTTGTGGTTAATTCCACCAACTCTTTACAGACTGATGACAAGAGAATGTTAAAATACTAAACAACCAACTAAACTTAACTATTCTTTTTTTTAAATAACAAACAAGATAGCAAAGATATCTGTGTTAGTTGTAGGTCAGTCATAGTCACAAATTATGTTAGAAACAAAATAGCTCTTGATTACATTCAGAAAAGTGACTTTAATTTAGCAATTCAAGGGTATAATTATCATTAGCATAACTTTGTAGTAAGAAAAATAAAGATCTATGTTCACTTGTAATGTAATTTTTTTAAAATAGCAGATTATCAATATTGATCTTTGACAACTTCAAAACTATTGCTTTTAAAATCTTTTTTCTGAAAAAATAGTTTATAATTTTAAAAATGTTTAGTAAATAAGCATATAAAACGTGTATACTTTATTTAAAAAACAAAAGTCTATGTTTTATGGTGTTTTAGAGCACCATAAATAGTCTTTGCATTTTTTTCAAAAAAGCTAAGATAATAAAGAAAATTTTTTATAGCACACTTAGGTTTTTTTTCTTAAGAAGTATCAAAAGAGTATTAAAAACAGAAGTGGCATTTCATTAGCTATAATTTTTTAATATTCAATCCAATAAAAACTAACATTTCCCTATAATAATTTACTGTCATGTCATATGTTGATATGATGAGTATATATAAGTGTAGTATCTTCTGATGTGCATTGATTATTTAAAAGAACCTTATTATTCTTAGAATGAAATAGAAATAAATCCAAATACGAAATAAATTCAAACTGAGTGTATAATAAATCCAGAAAAAAACATGGAAAATAACATACAAAAAGAGTAAAAAGAGGTATTTAAAAAAAATTTATTAAAAAAAATAAGCTTTTATTAATGAGTATCAATTAGTTTGAATCAGTCATGTAATTACATTTGTAATAGATTTAGACAAACAATAATAAATAATAATGCGATTAGAAATATTTTTTGTACCAATTTTTTTTTTAAACGCAATTTCATGCTTTAAGCGTTCTTATACGCTATGATCCTATCACTTGTCTAGACCAGTTGGAAAGGGACAGAAAAAATGGGTGATCAAATTTTAAATGTATTTTTCTTTTAATTTATGGGATAAAGCCTTCTCATACTTCTCAAGCCAACCGGTAACCACTCTGTAATTAAAGAGTCTATGAACATGGAAGATAGTATAGTTATCTATTGTTTCTATTTCATGTTTGTGTTCACTAAGCCTTAGATGGAAGCCTAATATAAAGGGGACTAATTCAGCGTATACCACCCATTCAGTCAATTACCAAACAAAGAAATTTATTACTAAAATAATTTGTTAATTTTTTAAATTGATTCTTATATTATCAGGTAAAAGAAATAATTGTGCAAATTTCAGCTTGAACCTAGATTGGTAGTCAGAGAAATAACATGTACAAACTTTAGGCCAGACAGAAAGACAAACAGAGTTGATATAAGCCAACAATAAAATGTAAAATAAAGCAATAAAAAAGCATGAAAGGTATAATATTTAAAATTTTTAAAAAATTAAGTTGTAAATAAAATAAGAGACAAACTTCTCTCACCTGAGATTGGAGTAGTGAGAATAGAAGTTGTGAAATCCGGTACTGAAGAGCTAATACTTGCAGATGATGTGACAATAATAGATTCTGGGATGCTTACTGATTCAGAATAACCCATAGAAGGTGTTAACCAGGTGGTTACTGCTGTGAAAGATGATACTGGTGGAGTTGATCCTGATCCAGAACTAGATGGTGGTTGTGAAGAGGATGCTGAGACTGGTGCTGAAGAACCAAAAGATTCTGGAGTGCTAGGTGTTGTAGTTGTTGTTACACTTTCAGGTGTGGTGGTGGTAGCAGTAGACTCTGTAATAGAAGGTACTGTTGTGAATGATGACACTGGTGGAGGTGATCGTGATGGTGGCTGTGGAGAGGATGCTGAGACTGGTGCTGAAGAACCAAAGGATTCTGGAGTGCTAGGTGTTGTAGTTGTTGTTACACTTTCAGGTGTGGTGGTGGTAGCAGTAGACTCTGTAATAGAAGGTACTGTTGTGAATGATGACACTGGTGGAGGTGATCGTGATGGTGGCTGTGGAGAGGATGCTGAGACTGGTGCTGAAGAACCAAAGGATTCTGGAGTGCTAGGTGTTGTAGTTGTTATTACACTTTCAGGTGTGGTGGTGGTAGCAGTAGACTCTGTAATAGAAGGTACTGTTGTGAATGATGACACTGGTGGAGGTGATCGTGATGGTGGCTGTGGAGAGGATGCTGAGACTGGTGCTGAAGAACCAAAGGATTCTGGAGTGCTAGGTGTTGTAGTTGTTGTTACACTTTCAGGTGTGGTGGTGGTAGCAGTAGACTCTGTAATAGAAGGTACTGTTGTGAATGATGACACTGGTGGAGGTGATCGTGATGGTGGCTGTGGAGAGGATGCTGAGACTGGTGCTGAAGAACCAAAGGATTCTGGAGTGCTAGGTGTTGTAGTTGTTGTTACACTTTCAGGTGTGGTGGTGGTAGCAGTAGACTCTGTAATAGAAGGTACTGTTGTGAATGATGACACTGGTGGAGGTGATCGTGATGGTGGCTGTGGAGAGGATGCTGAGACTGGTGCTGAAGAACCAAAGGATTCTGGAGTGCTAGGTGTTGTAGTTGTTGTTACACTTTCAGGTGTGGTGGTGGTAGCAGTAGACTCTGTAATAGAAGGTACTGTTGTGAATGATGACACTGGTGGAGGTGATCGTGATGGTGGCTGTGGAGAGGATGCTGAGACTGGTGCTGAAGAACCAAAGGATTCTGGAGTGCTAGGTGTTGTAGTTGTTGTTACACTTTCAGGTGTGGTGGTGGTAGCAGTAGACTCTGTAATAGAAGGTACTGTTGTGAATGATGACACTGGTGGAGGTGATCGTGATGGTGGCTGTGGAGAGGATGCTGAGACTGGTGCTGAAGAACCAAAGGATTCTGGAGTGCTAGGTGTTGTAGTTGTTGTTACACTTTCAGGTGTGGTGGTGGTAGCAGTAGACTCTGTAATAGAAGGTACTGTTGTGAATGATGACACTGGTGGAGGTGATCGTGATGGTGGCTGTGGAGAGGATGCTGAGACTGGTGCTGAAGAACCAAAGGATTCTGGAGTGCTAGGTGTTGTAGTTGTTGTTACACTTTCAGGTGTGGTGGTGGTAGCAGTAGACTCTGTAATAGAAGGTACTGTTGTGAATGATGACACTGGTGGAGGTGATCGTGATGGTGGCTGTGGAGAGGATGCTGAGACTGGTGCTGAAGAACCAAAGGATTCTGGAGTGCTAGGTGTTGTAGTTGTTGTTACACTTTCAGGTGTGGTGGTGGTAGCAGTAGACTCTGTAATAGAAGGTACTGTTGTGAATGATGACACTGGTGGAGGTGATCGTGATGGTGGCTGTGGAGAGGATGCTGAGACTGGTGCTGAAGAACCAAAGGATTCTGGAGTGCTAGGTGTTGTAGTTGTTGTTACACTTTCAGGTGTGGTGGTGGTAGCAGTAGACTCTGTAATAGAAGGTACTGTTGTGAATGATGACACTGGTGGAGGTGATCGTGATGGTGGCTGTGGAGAGGATGCTGAGACTGGTGCTGAAGAACCAAAGGATTCTGGAGTGCTAGGTGTTGTAGTTGTTGTTACACTTTCAGGTGTGGTGGTGGTAGCAGTAGACTCTGTAATAGAAGGTACTGTTGTGAATGATGACACTGGTGGAGGTGATCGTGATGGTGGCTGTGGAGAGGATGCTGAGACTGGTGCTGAAGAACCAAAGGATTCTGGAGTGCTAGGTGTTGTAGTTGTTGTTACACTTTCAGGTGTGGTGGTGGTAGCAGTAGACTCTGTAATAGAAGGTACTGTTGTGAATGATGACACTGGTGGAGGTGATCGTGATGGTGGCTGTGGAGAGGATGCTGAGACTGGTGCTGAAGAACCAAAGGATTCTGGAGTGCTAGGTGTTGTAGTTGTTGTTACACTTTCAGGTGTGGTGGTGGTAGCAGTAGACTCTGTAATAGAAGGTACTGTTGTGAATGATGACACTGGTGGAGGTGATCGTGATGGTGGCTGTGGAGAGGATGCTGAGACTGGTGCTGAAGAACCAAAGGATTCTGGAGTGCTAGGTGTTGTAGTTGTTGTTACACTTTCAGGTGTGGTGGTGGTAGCAGTAGACTCTGTAATAGAAGGTACTGTTGTGAATGATGACACTGGTGGAGGTGATCGTGATGGTGGCTGTGGAGAGGATGCTGAGACTGGTGCTGAAGAACCAAAGGATTCTGGAGTGCTAGGTGTTGTAGTTGTTGTTACACTTTCAGGTGTGGTGGTGGTAGCAGTAGACTCTGTAATAGAAGGTACTGTTGTGAATGATGACACTGGTGGAGGTGATCGTGATGGTGGCTGTGGAGAGGATGCTGAGACTGGTGCTGAAGAACCAAAGGATTCTGGAGTGCTAGGTGTTGTAGTTGTTGTTACACTTTCAGGTGTGGTGGTGGTAGCAGTAGACTCTGTAATAGAAGGTACTGTTGTGAATGATGACACTGGTGGAGGTGATCGTGATGGTGGCTGTGGAGAGGATGCTGAGACTGGTGCTGAAGAACCAAAGGATTCTGGAGTGCTAGGTGTTGTAGTTGTTGTTACACTTTCAGGTGTGGTGGTGGTAGCAGTAGACTCTGTAATAGAAGGTACTGTTGTGAATGATGACACTGGTGGAGGTGATCGTGATGGTGGCTGTGGAGAGGATGCTGAGACTGGTGCTGAAGAACCAAAGGATTCTGGAGTGCTAGGTGTTGTAGTTGTTGTTACACTTTCAGGTGTGGTGGTGGTAGCAGTAGACTCTGTAATAGAAGGTACTGTTGTGAATGATGACACTGGTGGAGGTGATCGTGATGGTGGCTGTGGAGAGGATGCTGAGACTGGTGCTGAAGAACCAAAGGATTCTGGAGTGCTAGGTGTTGTAGTTGTTGTTACACTTTCAGGTGTGGTGGTGGTAGCAGTAGACTCTGTAATAGAAGGTACTGTTGTGAATGATGACACTGGTGGAGGTGATCGTGATGGTGGCTGTGGAGAGGATGCTGAGACTGGTGCTGAAGAACCAAAGGATTCTGGAGTGCTAGGTGTTGTAGTTGTTGTTACACTTTCAGGTGTGGTGGTGGTAGCAGTAGACTCTGTAATAGAAGGTACTGTTGTGAATGATGACACTGGTGGAGGTGATCGTGATGGTGGCTGTGGAGAGGATGCTGAGACTGGTGCTGAAGAACCAAAGGATTCTGGAGTGCTAGGTGTTGTAGTTGTTGTTACACTTTCAGGTGTGGTGGTGGTAGCAGTAGACTCTGTAATAGAAGGTACTGTTGTGAATGACGACACTGGTGGAGGTGATCGTGATGGTGGCTGTGGAGAGGATGCTGAGACTGGTGCTGAAGAACCAAAGGATTCTGGAGTGCTAGGTGTTGTAGTTGTTGTTACACTTTCAGGTGTGGTGGTGGTAGCAGTAGACTCTGTAATAGAAGGTACTGTTGTGAATGATGACACTGGTGGAGGTGATCGTGATGGTGGCTGTGGAGAGGATGCTGAGACTGGTGCTGAAGAACCAAAGGATTCTGGAGTGCTAGGTGTTGTAGTTTTTGTTACACTTTTAGGTGTGGTGGTGGTAGCAGTAGACTCTGTAATAGAAGGTACTGTTGTGAATGACGACACTGGTGGAGGTGATCGTGATGGTGGCTGTGGAGAGGATGCTGAGACTGGTGCTGAAGAACCAAAGGATTCTGGAGTGCTAGGTGTTGTAGTTGTTGTTACACTTTCAGGTGTGGTGGTGGTAGCAGTAGACTCTGTAATAGAAGGTACTGTTGTGAATGATGACACTGGTGGAGGTGATCGTGATGGTGGCTGTGGAGAGGATGCTGAGACTGGTGCTGAAGAACCAAAGGATTCTGGAGTGCTAGGTGTTGTAGTTGTTGTTACACTTTCAGGTGTGGTGGTGGTAGCAGTAGACTCTGTAATAGAAGGTACTGTTGTGAATGATGACACTGGTGGAGGTGATCGTGATGGTGGCTGTGGAGAGGATGCTGAGACTGGTGCTGAAGAACCAAAGGATTCTGGAGTGCTAGGTGTTGTAGTTGTTGTTACACTTTCAGGTGTGGTGGTGGTAGCAGTAGACTCTGTAATAGAAGGTACTGTTGTGAATGATGACACTGGTGGAGGTGATCGTGATGGTGGCTGTGGAGAGGATGCTGAGACTGGTGCTGAAGAACCAAAGGATTCTGGAGTGCTAGGTGTTGTAGTTGTTGTTACACTTTCAGGTGTGGTGGTGGTAGCAGTAGACTCTGTAATAGAAGGTACTGTTGTGAATGATGACACTGGTGGAGGTGATCGTGATGGTGGCTGTGGAGAGGATGCTGAGACTGGTGCTGAAGAACCAAAGGATTCTGGAGTGCTAGGTGTTGTAGTTGTTGTTACACTTTCAGGTGTGGTGGTGGTAGCAGTAGACTCTGTAATAGAAGGTACTGTTGTGAATGATGACACTGGTGGAGGTGATCGTGATGGTGGCTGTGGAGAGGATGCTGAGACTGGTGCTGAAGAACCAAAGGATTCTGGAGTGCTAGGTGTTGTAGTTGTTGTTACACTTTCAGGTGTGGTGGTGGTAGCAGTAGACTCTGTAATAGAAGGTACTGTTGTGAATGATGACACTGGTGGAGGTGATCGTGATGGTGGCTGTGGAGAGGATGCTGAGACTGGTGCTGAAGAACCAAAGGATTCTGGAGTGCTAGGTGTTGTAGTTGTTGTTACACTTTCAGGTGTGGTGGTGGTAGCAGTAGACTCTGTAATAGAAGGTACTGTTGTGAATGATGACACTGGTGGAGGTGATCGTGATGGTGGCTGTGGAGAGGATGCTGAGACTGGTGCTGAAGAACCAAAGGATTCTGGAGTGCTAGGTGTTGTAGTTGTTGTTACACTTTCAGGTGTGGTGGTGGTAGCAGTAGACTCTGTAATAGAAGGTACTGTTGTGAATGATGACACTGGTGGAGGTGATCGTGATGGTGGCTGTGGAGAGGATGCTGAGACTGGTGCTGAAGAACCAAAGGATTCTGGAGTGCTAGGTGTTGTAGTTGTTGTTACACTTTCAGGTGTGGTGGTGGTAGCAGTAGACTCTGTAATAGAAGGTACTGTTGTGAATGATGACACTGGTGGAGGTGATCGTGATGGTGGCTGTGGAGAGGATGCTGAGACTGGTGCTGAAGAACCAAAGGATTCTGGAGTGCTAGGTGTTGTAGTTGTTGTTACACTTTCAGGTGTGGTGGTGGTAGCAGTAGACTCTGTAATAGAAGGTACTGTTGTGAATGATGACACTGGTGGAGGTGATCGTGATGGTGGCTGTGGAGAGGATGCTGAGACTGGTGCTGAAGAACCAAAGGATTCTGGAGTGCTAGGTGTTGTAGTTGTTGTTACACTTTCAGGTGTGGTGGTGGTAGCAGTAGACTCTGTAATAGAAGGTACTGTTGTGAATGATGACACTGGTGGAGGTGATCGTGATGGTGGCTGTGGAGAGGATGCTGAGACTGGTGCTGAAGAACCAAAGGATTCTGGAGTGCTAGGTGTTGTAGTTGTTGTTACACTTTCAGGTGTGGTGGTGGTAGCAGTAGACTCTGTAATAGAAGGTACTGTTGTGAATGATGACACTGGTGGAGGTGATCGTGATGGTGGCTGTGGAGAGGATGCTGAGACTGGTGCTGAAGAACCAAAGGATTCTGGAGTGCTAGGTGTTGTAGTTGTTGTTACACTTTCAGGTGTGGTGGTGGTAGCAGTAGACTCTGTAATAGAAGGTACTGTTGTGAATGATGACACTGGTGGAGGTGATCGTGATGGTGGCTGTGGAGAGGATGCTGAGACTGGTGCTGAAGAACCAAAGGATTCTGGAGTGCTAGGTGTTGTAGTTGTTGTTACACTTTCAGGTGTGGTGGTGGTAGCAGTAGACTCTGTAATAGAAGGTACTGTTGTGAATGATGACACTGGTGGAGGTGATCGTGATGGTGGCTGTGGAGAGGATGCTGAGACTGGTGCTGAAGAACCAAAGGATTCTGGAGTGCTAGGTGTTGTAGTTGTTGTTACACTTTCAGGTGTGGTGGTGGTAGCAGTAGACTCTGTAATAGAAGGTACTGTTGTGAATGATGACACTGGTGGAGGTGATCGTGATGGTGGCTGTGGAGAGGATGCTGAGACTGGTGCTGAAGAACCAAAGGATTCTGGAGTGCTAGGTGTTGTAGTTGTTGTTACACTTTCAGGTGTGGTGGTGGTAGCAGTAGACTCTGTAATAGAAGGTACTGTTGTGAATGATGACACTGGTGGAGGTGATCGTGATGGTGGCTGTGGAGAGGATGCTGAGACTGGTGCTGAAGAACCAAAGGATTCTGGAGTGCTAGGTGTTGTAGTTGTTGTTACACTTTCAGGTGTGGTGGTGGTAGCAGTAGACTCTGTAATAGAAGGTACTGTTGTGAATGATGACACTGGTGGAGGTGATCGTGATGGTGGCTGTGGAGAGGATGCTGAGACTGGTGCTGAAGAACCAAAGGATTCTGGAGTGCTAGGTGTTGTAGTTGTTGTTACACTTTCAGGTGTGGTGGTGGTAGCAGTAGACTCTGTAATAGAAGGTACTGTTGTGAATGATGACACTGGTGGAGGTGATCGTGATGGTGGCTGTGGAGAGGATGCTGAGACTGGTGCTGAAGAACCAAAGGATTCTGGAGTGCTAGGTGTTGTAGTTGTTGTTACACTTTCAGGTGTGGTGGTGGTAGCAGTAGACTCTGTAATAGAAGGTACTGTTGTGAATGATGACACTGGTGGAGGTGATCGTGATGGTGGCTGTGGAGAGGATGCTGAGACTGGTGCTGAAGAACCAAAGGATTCTGGAGTGCTAGGTGTTGTAGTTGTTGTTACACTTTCAGGTGTGGTGGTGGTAGCAGTAGACTCTGTAATAGAAGGTACTGTTGTGAATGATGACACTGGTGGAGGTGATCGTGATGGTGGCTGTGGAGAGGATGCTGAGACTGGTGCTGAAGAACCAAAGGATTCTGGAGTGCTAGGTGTTGTAGTTGTTGTTACACTTTCAGGTGTGGTGGTGGTAGCAGTAGACTCTGTAATAGAAGGTACTGTTGTGAATGATGACACTGGTGGAGGTGATCGTGATGGTGGCTGTGGAGAGGATGCTGAGACTGGTGCTGAAGAACCAAAGGATTCTGGAGTGCTAGGTGTTGTAGTTGTTGTTACACTTTCAGGTGTGGTGGTGGTAGCAGTAGACTCTGTAATAGAAGGTACTGTTGTGAATGATGACACTGGTGGAGGTGATCGTGATGGTGGCTGTGGAGAGGATGCTGAGACTGGTGCTGAAGAACCAAAGGATTCTGGAGTGCTAGGTGTTGTAGTTGTTGTTACACTTTCAGGTGTGGTGGTGGTAGCAGTAGACTCTGTAATAGAAGGTACTGTTGTGAATGATGACACTGGTGGAGGTGATCGTGATGGTGGCTGTGGAGAGGATGCTGAGACTGGTGCTGAAGAACCAAAGGATTCTGGAGTGCTAGGTGTTGTAGTTGTTGTTACACTTTCAGGTGTGGTGGTGGTAGCAGTAGACTCTGTAATAGAAGGTACTGTTGTGAATGATGACACTGGTGGAGGTGATCGTGATGGTGGCTGTGGAGAGGATGCTGAGACTGGTGCTGAAGAACCAAAGGATTCTGGAGTGCTAGGTGTTGTAGTTGTTGTTACACTTTCAGGTGTGGTGGTGGTAGCAGTAGACTCTGTAATAGAAGGTACTGTTGTGAATGATGACACTGGTGGAGGTGATCGTGATGGTGGCTGTGGAGAGGATGCTGAGACTGGTGCTGAAGAACCAAAGGATTCTGGAGTGCTAGGTGTTGTAGTTGTTGTTACACTTTCAGGTGTGGTGGTGGTAGCAGTAGACTCTGTAATAGAAGGTACTGTTGTGAATGATGACACTGGTGGAGGTGATCGTGATGGTGGCTGTGGAGAGGATGCTGAGACTGGTGCTGAAGAACCAAAGGATTCTGGAGTGCTAGGTGTTGTAGTTGTTGTTACACTTTCAGGTGTGGTGGTGGTAGCAGTAGACTCTGTAATAGAAGGTACTGTTGTGAATGATGACACTGGTGGAGGTGATCGTGATGGTGGCTGTGGAGAGGATGCTGAGACTGGTGCTGAAGAACCAAAGGATTCTGGAGTGCTAGGTGTTGTAGTTGTTGTTACACTTTCAGGTGTGGTGGTGGTAGCAGTAGACTCTGTAATAGAAGGTACTGTTGTGAATGATGACACTGGTGGAGGTGATCGTGATGGTGGCTGTGGAGAGGATGCTGAGACTGGTGCTGAAGAACCAAAGGATTCTGGAGTGCTAGGTGTTGTAGTTGTTGTTACACTTTCAGGTGTGGTGGTGGTAGCAGTAGACTCTGTAATAGAAGGTACTGTTGTGAATGATGACACTGGTGGAGGTGATCGTGATGGTGGCTGTGGAGAGGATGCTGAGACTGGTGCTGAAGAACCAAAGGATTCTGGAGTGCTAGGTGTTGTAGTTGTTGTTACACTTTCAGGTGTGGTGGTGGTAGCAGTAGACTCTGTAATAGAAGGTACTGTTGTGAATGATGACACTGGTGGAGGTGATCGTGATGGTGGCTGTGGAGAGGATGCTGAGACTGGTGCTGAAGAACCAAAGGATTCTGGAGTGCTAGGTGTTGTAGTTGTTGTTACACTTTCAGGTGTGGTGGTGGTAGCAGTAGACTCTGTAATAGAAGGTACTGTTGTGAATGATGACACTGGTGGAGGTGATCGTGATGGTGGCTGTGGAGAGGATGCTGAGACTGGTGCTGAAGAACCAAAGGATTCTGGAGTGCTAGGTGTTGTAGTTGTTGTTACACTTTCAGGTGTGGTGGTGGTAGCAGTAGACTCTGTAATAGAAGGTACTGTTGTGAATGATGACACTGGTGGAGGTGATCGTGATGGTGGCTGTGGAGAGGATGCTGAGACTGGTGCTGAAGAACCAAAGGATTCTGGAGTGCTAGGTGTTGTAGTTGTTGTTACACTTTCAGGTGTGGTGGTGGTAGCAGTAGACTCTGTAATAGAAGGTACTGTTGTGAATGATGACACTGGTGGAGGTGATCGTGATGGTGGCTGTGGAGAGGATGCTGAGACTGGTGCTGAAGAACCAAAGGATTCTGGAGTGCTAGGTGTTGTAGTTGTTGTTACACTTTCAGGTGTGGTGGTGGTAGCAGTAGACTCTGTAATAGAAGGTACTGTTGTGAATGATGACACTGGTGGAGGTGATCGTGATGGTGGCTGTGGAGAGGATGCTGAGACTGGTGCTGAAGAACCAAAGGATTCTGGAGTGCTAGGTGTTGTAGTTGTTGTTACACTTTCAGGTGTGGTGGTGGTAGCAGTAGACTCTGTAATAGAAGGTACTGTTGTGAATGATGACACTGGTGGAGGTGATCGTGATGGTGGCTGTGGAGAGGATGCTGAGACTGGTGCTGAAGAACCAAAGGATTCTGGAGTGCTAGGTGTTGTAGTTGTTGTTACACTTTCAGGTGTGGTGGTGGTAGCAGTAGACTCTGTAATAGAAGGTACTGTTGTGAATGATGACACTGGTGGAGGTGATCGTGATGGTGGCTGTGGAGAGGATGCTGAGACTGGTGCTGAAGAACCAAAGGATTCTGGAGTGCTAGGTGTTGTAGTTGTTGTTACACTTTCAGGTGTGGTGGTGGTAGCAGTAGACTCTGTAATAGAAGGTACTGTTGTGAATGATGACACTGGTGGAGGTGATCGTGATGGTGGCTGTGGAGAGGATGCTGAGACTGGTGCTGAAGAACCAAAGGATTCTGGAGTGCTAGGTGTTGTAGTTGTTGTTACACTTTCAGGTGTGGTGGTGGTAGCAGTAGACTCTGTAATAGAAGGTACTGTTGTGAATGATGACACTGGTGGAGGTGATCGTGATGGTGGCTGTGGAGAGGATGCTGAGACTGGTGCTGAAGAACCAAAGGATTCTGGAGTGCTAGGTGTTGTAGTTGTTGTTACACTTTCAGGTGTGGTGGTGGTAGCAGTAGACTCTGTAATAGAAGGTACTGTTGTGAATGATGACACTGGTGGAGGTGATCGTGATGGTGGCTGTGGAGAGGATGCTGAGACTGGTGCTGAAGAACCAAAGGATTCTGGAGTGCTAGGTGTTGTAGTTGTTGTTACACTTTCAGGTGTGGTGGTGGTAGCAGTAGACTCTGTAATAGAAGGTACTGTTGTGAATGATGACACTGGTGGAGGTGATCGTGATGGTGGCTGTGGAGAGGATGCTGAGACTGGTGCTGAAGAACCAAAGGATTCTGGAGTGCTAGGTGTTGTAGTTGTTGTTACACTTTCAGGTGTGGTGGTGGTAGCAGTAGACTCTGTAATAGAAGGTACTGTTGTGAATGATGACACTGGTGGAGGTGATCGTGATGGTGGCTGTGGAGAGGATGCTGAGACTGGTGCTGAAGAACCAAAGGATTCTGGAGTGCTAGGTGTTGTAGTTGTTGTTACACTTTCAGGTGTGGTGGTGGTAGCAGTAGACTCTGTAATAGAAGGTACTGTTGTGAATGATGACACTGGTGGAGGTGATCGTGATGGTGGCTGTGGAGAGGATGCTGAGACTGGTGCTGAAGAACCAAAGGATTCTGGAGTGCTAGGTGTTGTAGTTGTTGTTACACTTTCAGGTGTGGTGGTGGTAGCAGTAGACTCTGTAATAGAAGGTACTGTTGTGAATGATGACACTGGTGGAGGTGATCGTGATGGTGGCTGTGGAGAGGATGCTGAGACTGGTGCTGAAGAACCAAAGGATTCTGGAGTGCTAGGTGTTGTAGTTGTTGTTACACTTTCAGGTGTGGTGGTGGTAGCAGTAGACTCTGTAATAGAAGGTACTGTTGTGAATGATGACACTGGTGGAGGTGATCGTGATGGTGGCTGTGGAGAGGATGCTGAGACTGGTGCTGAAGAACCAAAGGATTCTGGAGTGCTAGGTGTTGTAGTTGTTGTTACACTTTCAGGTGTGGTGGTGGTAGCAGTAGACTCTGTAATAGAAGGTACTGTTGTGAATGATGACACTGGTGGAGGTGATCGTGATGGTGGCTGTGGAGAGGATGCTGAGACTGGTGCTGAAGAACCAAAGGATTCTGGAGTGCTAGGTGTTGTAGTTGTTGTTACACTTTCAGGTGTGGTGGTGGTAGCAGTAGACTCTGTAATAGAAGGTACTGTTGTGAATGATGACACTGGTGGAGGTGATCGTGATGGTGGCTGTGGAGAGGATGCTGAGACTGGTGCTGAAGAACCAAAGGATTCTGGAGTGCTAGGTGTTGTAGTTGTTGTTACACTTTCAGGTGTGGTGGTGGTAGCAGTAGACTCTGTAATAGAAGGTACTGTTGTGAATGATGACACTGGTGGAGGTGATCGTGATGGTGGCTGTGGAGAGGATGCTGAGACTGGTGCTGAAGAACCAAAGGATTCTGGAGTGCTAGGTGTTGTAGTTGTTGTTACACTTTCAGGTGTGGTGGTGGTAGCAGTAGACTCTGTAATAGAAGGTACTGTTGTGAATGATGACACTGGTGGAGGTGATCGTGATGGTGGCTGTGGAGAGGATGCTGAGACTGGTGCTGAAGAACCAAAGGATTCTGGAGTGCTAGGTGTTGTAGTTGTTGTTACACTTTCAGGTGTGGTGGTGGTAGCAGTAGACTCTGTAATAGAAGGTACTGTTGTGAATGATGACACTGGTGGAGGTGATCGTGATGGTGGCTGTGGAGAGGATGCTGAGACTGGTGCTGAAGAACCAAAGGATTCTGGAGTGCTAGGTGTTGTAGTTGTTGTTACACTTTCAGGTGTGGTGGTTGTAGCAGTAGACTCTGTAATAGAAGGTACTGTTGTGAATGATGACACTGGTGGAGGTGATCGTGATGGTGGCTGTGGAGAGGATGCTGAGACTGGTGCTGAAGAACCAAAGGATTCTGGAGTGCTAGGTGTTGTAGTTGTTGTTACACTTTCAGGTGTGGTGGTGGTAGCTGTAGACTCTGTAATAGAAGGTACTGTTGTGAATAATGACACTGGTGGAGGTGATCGTGATGGTGGCTGTGGAGAGGATGCTGAGACTGGTGCAGAAGAACCAAAGGATTCTGGAGTGCTAGGTGTTGTTACACTTTCAGGTGTGGTGGTGGTAGCAGTAGACTCTGTAATAGAAGGTACTGTTGTGAATGATGACACTGGTGGAGGTGATCGTGATGGTGGCTGTGGAGAGGATGCTGCGACTGGTGCTGAAGAACCAAAGGATTCTGGAGTGCTAGGTGTTGTAGTTGTTGTTACACTTTCAGGTGTGGTGGTGGTAGCAGTAGACTCTGTAATAGAAGGTACTGTTGTGAATGATGACACTGGTGGAGGTGATCGTGATGGTGGCTGTGGAGAGGATGCTGAGACTGGTGCTGAAGAACCAAAGGATTCTGGAGTGCTAGGTGTTGTAGTTGTTGTTACACTTTCAGGTGTGGTGGTGGTAGCAGTAGACTCTGTAATAGAAGGTACTGTTGTGAATGATGACACTGGTGGAGGTGATCGTGATGGTGGCTGTGGAGAGGATGCTGAGACTGGTGCTGAAGAACCAAAGGATTCTGGAGTGCTAGGTGTTGTAGTTGTTGTTACACTTTCAGGTGTGGTGGTGGTAGCAGTAGACTCTGTAATAGAAGGTACTGTTGTGAATGATGACACTGGTGGAGGTGATCGTGATGGTGGCTGTGGAGAGGATGCTGAGACTGGTGCTGAAGAACCAAAGGATTCTGGAGTGCTAGGTGTTGTAGTTGTTGTTACACTTTCAGGTGTGGTGGTGGTAGCAGTAGACTCTGTAATAGAAGGTACTGTTGTGAATGATGACACTGGTGGAGGTGATCGTGATGGTGGCTGTGGAGAGGATGCTGAGACTGGTGCTGAAGAACCAAAGGATTCTGGAGTGCTAGGTGTTGTAGTTGTTGTTACACTTTCAGGTGTGGTGGTGGTAGCAGTAGACTCTGTAATAGAAGGTACTGTTGTGAATGATGACACTGGTGGAGGTGATCGTGATGGTGGCTGTGGAGAGGATGCTGAGACTGGTGCTGAAGAACCAAAGGATTCTGGAGTGCTAGGTGTTGTAGTTGTTGTTACACTTTCAGGTGTGGTGGTGGTAGCAGTAGACTCTGTAATAGAAGGTACTGTTGTGAATGATGACACTGGTGGAGGTGATCGTGATGGTGGCTGTGGAGAGGATGCTGAGACTGGTGCTGAAGAACCAAAGGATTCTGGAGTGCTAGGTGTTGTAGTTGTTGTTACACTTTCAGGTGTGGTGGTGGTAGCAGTAGACTCTGTAATAGAAGGTACTGTTGTGAATGATGACACTGGTGGAGGTGATCGTGATGGTGGCTGTGGAGAGGATGCTGAGACTGGTGCTGAAGAACCAAAGGATTCTGGAGTGCTAGGTGTTGTAGTTGTTGTTACACTTTCAGGTGTGGTGGTGGTAGCAGTAGACTCTGTAATAGAAGGTACTGTTGTGAATGATGACACTGGTGGAGGTGATCGTGATGGTGGCTGTGGAGAGGATGCTGAGACTGGTGCTGAAGAACCAAAGGATTCTGGAGTGCTAGGTGTTGTAGTTGTTGTTACACTTTCAGGTGTGGTGGTGGTAGCAGTAGACTCTGTAATAGAAGGTACTGTTGTGAATGATGACACTGGTGGAGGTGATCGTGATGGTGGCTGTGGAGAGGATGCTGAGACTGGTGCTGAAGAACCAAAGGATTTTGGAGTGCTAGGTGTTGTAGTTGTTGTTACACTTTCAAGTGTGGTGGTGGTAGCAGTAGACTCTGTAATAGAAGGTACTGTTGTGAATGATGACACTGGTGGAGGTGATCGTGATGGTGGCTGTGGAGAGGATGCTGAGACTGGTGCAGAAGAACCAAAGGATTCTGGAGTGCTAGGTGTTGTTACACTTTCAGGTGTGGTGGTGGTAGCAGTAGACTCTGTAATAGAAGGTACTGTTGTGAATGATGACACTGGTGGAGTTGATCCAGTAATAGTTGACTCTGTTGTAGAAAGTGAAGCACTTAATGATTCTGTGATTGTTGAGCTTGTTAGTGGTGTAGTAATTGTAGTAAATTCTGTTGTTGATTGTACTGTCGAATATGATTGCACTAATGATGATGAAATTGATTCTGTGCTAACTGGAATAGTAGTTGCTTTCGAAGTTGTATATTCTGGTGTAGAATTAAAATTATATGTATTATATATATCATTCACATTGAAAAGCATTTTAAAAAATCATATGAAAATGTACTTAGCGAATTATACACATAAACACATAATAGATATATATTTATGACATGATTTTTTAAATTTTTTAAAATTAATGTATGAATAAAGATTATATAAATAAGTCAAATAAATTCCTTTATTCTTTAAAGTAACCTTTCCATTTATAAAAACTATAAATATTAATAGGTTTAAAAAATGCAGTATTTTTAAATGGAACAAGAGCAAAGACTATGTATATATTTGACATAGACATGTGACATTTTTATGATACATAGATTTTCAAGTAACTATGCAGCAAAATAAAAAAATTGAATTATCGAACAATAAAAAAAAAAGTGTAGTACCTTCACATTTTTCAATGTTGACTATTGAGCCTGGTGGTGCCCAAACATACACAGGGCTTACATACTCTCTATATAATTTATCTTCTGTAATATCCTGCAAAGTGATTTTAAATAGTAAGTATCTGATTTTAACTAAAAATTATTACTATTAATTAATTTACTAATTGATTAATTTTTTAAACTGATTTATGTTTTGTTAGGTACAATAAATAATTGTTTAAAAGTTTCAATTTGATCTAAGAATGGGTGTGAGAGAAATAACATGTTCAATTATCTAGTTAGCCATATCTGTGAATACTGAAGGATTACCTTCCCTTGTTGGTATCAAATAAAATAATTAATTACTAGTAATTAATTGACAAAAAAGTTAATTTTTTTTATTGATTCAAGTCTTGTTATTGCCAATGAAAATTGTGCAAAGTTTCAACTTGATCCAAGAATATGTGTGAGAGAAATAACATGTACAAACTTTTTACCAGTATTATCTTTGTAAAAAAAAATAATCTTTCAGCATTTTGAGGAACATTTTGTTTAGCTCATTTATTTCTGTAGCCAATGATAACCTACAGTGTTATTTGAGCAGCATTATGGCCAAAGAGGTTGAAATTATGTAATGTATGTAGAGTTCTGTTCAACAAGCATAGTAATTTGTGTATACAAGAAACATTATTGTGTCTTTTTGTTAGCAAACATTTTTTCTCTTTTTTTTTCATTTACAAATAATTTAAGTGTACCACATGGCCTAAATTGTGCCCATGTGCAAAAAAATCATAAATGACATTTGACTATGGCAATATATTTTCATGAATTTTAAGGTCCTTATATACAAGTTACTCTCATGTAAACATGTGAAAGTTAGCCAGATTGTTCTTTATAAATAACTATGCCTTCACTGATTAAGTTATCTTCAATTAAAGAAATGTGTGGAATATCTCTATATATAATTCTCTTCATGGCTCAAGAGTTTGGACATGCAAGCAAGAAGTAAAAGAAAGATCACTCTTTTATTTCTGCAAGTCGGATGAACAAGAGTTACACCAGGAAAAAAAAAGAGGGGGTAGGGGAGAACAAGTAGTATTCACCCATCACTAACTAGGGCCTGACTGTTGTGACTAAGAAAAATCACTCTTTTTTTTATTTCTACCTCACGTAGCAGTGGAAAAAGAAGGGGGGGGGGGAGAACAAGTAATTTTCTCTGTATTCACCCATCACTAAAAAGCAGGACAAGACTCAACTGTTGTGGGGCCCAATGCGAAATGGATTTCGCGGGGCCAAGTTTGGGTAGGAATACGGATAATAAGTGAAATTTAAGAGCTTTTATTAGAAAATAAATTTGTCTTTGCATTTTATTCATTCTTTACTATGTACAGAACTACTTTACGAGCCTTGCGTGTAGCGAAGTCATACAATATATCATAAAAATTTTATTTCCTAGGATTGGCATTTTCCATATTGAAAGACGCCCCAAAATGAAAATTTTAGTCTATATATTTCATGAGATTTGTATGAGTTTTCAAAAGATTTTAATAATTTCCAGAGATTTCTATGACTTTTTCATATATTTTGCAATTTCAGGAAATTTCCAGGAGCTCCTCATAAGTCAGGCAGCCATGGGAAATGTTATAAGTTATAAAATGGTTTAATTTTATAATTTATACCTAGAAATAGCTCGGGACCTATGAAGTGTGGGGCCCGTTGCAGTGGCCTATGGGGGCCATTCAAAGTAGCAGCGTATCTTATGCCGTGGGTTGACTATATATATATATAACAAGTAATCTACTCTGTATTCACCAATCACTAAATAGCAGGGCCGGACTTAAACATTGTGGGGCCCTATGCAAAGCGGAATTCGCGGGGCCCAGTTTGGGTAGGGATACGGATTATAAGTGAAAATTAAGAGCTTATATTAGAAAATACATTCGTCTTTGCATTTTATTCATCCTTTACTACGTACAGAATTACTTTATGAGCCTTGCGTGTGGCGAAGTCATACAGTATATCATAAAAATTCTATTTCCTACATAGATCACGCTAAATAGCAAGAATTACCAAATGTTTCAATATATCTATGAGAATTGTTGAACTAAAGTAATTCTTCATTAGTTTGAGGCACAAGAAGCTTCTTTCACCAGATTCCAAAATTACAGGATAATGCTGTTTTTTATTATCAAGCATAGGATTGGCATTTTCCATAATGAATGACACTTTAAAATGACAATTTTTTCTATATATTTCAGGAGATTTGTATGGGTTTTCTAAAGATTTTAATAATTTCCGGATATTTCCAGGACTTTTTCGTATATTTTGCGATTTCAGTAGATTTCCAGGAGCTCCTGGTAAATCGACATGAGGCAGCGGGAAATCTGTTATAAGTTATACAATGGTTTAATTTAATAATTTATAGGCCTACACCTAGAATTAGCACGGGTCCTATGAAAGTGTGGGCCCACTGCGGTCACCTAAGGCCGGCCCTGCAAAATAGTGGTGTATGCTACGCGACCGGTCGACTAGTTTGAAAAAAGCTTCTAACTATAAATCTTAAAAAAAGAAATTTCATATTTGTCATTTTAAACTTTTTTCAAAAAGTAAGCTTTACCATTAGCTCCAGAATTGAGGGCCTTGATGATGTAGACAGTTCAGGGTAATAAGTTCCTGACACTGCCCAAAACAAAATAATGGCAGTATTTGGAGCAATCAAGTAGAAAACTTCAGCCTTAAGTTTCTCTGTAAAAAAAATAATTCAGCTACAAAAATACAATTTAAAAACAAAGTTACTATGAATATGCACTTAACAAAAGTCATTGTTACATAACTAAACAAATAGTACCACATTGGATTAAATAATTATTATGCACAAAAGAAACAGAAGACTATCGCTAAGTAATAGGTTTACTATAAGTAATTAAAGTAATTATATACTAGTATCTTACCAGCAAAATTTTGAACTTCTGTTTCAAAGTTTTCTGTGATACCTAAACAGGAGGTTAATGTGCAAAAGAAAGCATCAATTTCAAAACAATTCACAAGATAAAATAGATATACTAAGCTAAAAGTCAAGAAAAACTATTATGAAAAAACTTACTTGAAGTAAAATAAACAGCTTTAAATGAATCGTCTCCAATGAAGTTCACCTAGAACAGTAAATAATGTGAATTTAGCCTTACTGCTAAACATGAGTTCACAAAAGTGGGCTTGTGCTACACAAACTTCTGTAGAGGGCCCCGTTACTCAGTCATATTCAAACAATACAACACACACACACACTGTCACACCTTAATTACATTCACAACAATGACTAAGAAATAACCAATAAGAAACAATTATTGTTATTATTGCAATGGAAGCAATAGAAATGGAGAAGACTGATTTAGAAATTAAAGAAAAGAAAACTGAATTAATAAGAATAAATAATACCCAAAAAAACACCACTACAGCATGAGGAAAAAACCTAGTAGAAACTAACAACTTTGTCTATTTTAAAGTATTTTAACTATTCCATACTAATCACACTGGTCTATTTTAAAGTATTGATGCTTTTCATACTAGAAATTGTCTTTTCAAATAAATTACATTTTCGTTGAAAAACCCACCAAAAATTTAATATCTTTAATCAGAAATATTTTCATTAAAAAAATCTCCAAGACAAATCTATTTAATGCACATCTTTGATAAGTAGATCTATATTTAAAATATTTTAACTATTTAGATACAACAGAAAAACTCACATTTTCTTACTATTAATAACAATAGTAATAATAATTTGATTTATAAAACACTGTTCACAAACAAAATGTAGGCTCAAGGTGCTATAATAACATAACACACATAAACACAATGAATGCAAAAAAAATACTTGCCGAGTAAAAAGCTATTGGTACCAGAAGATAACCTTTACCAGGGGTGATGCTTATATTTCCAATATATTCTTTACTACTTGTTATGCTATAAAGATAATTGTCCAGTGAAGTGCTCCCATTTAAGGAAATTGGAGAGAAAATGTTTTCAGGAGATACACTATTCAAGTGAAGAGGACATGGTTTGGAAGCTGAAAAATTAAAATACAAATGTTAAGAACTACCATTTATTCAATAATTTGTTTAAGAGAGTTGTATGGGCTATGATCTTATCATGTTTTTTTGTAGTGAATTAAATTTCTAAAATATTTATCAAATTGTATTTATCTTATAGTTTAAACTGAGCTAATATGTAATGAAGAAACTCTCCAACAATGAAGCAGCTTGAAAAAAAAACCCACATTAACTGTGCTTTTTGTCTTGGGGGAGGTTATATAATTTTTTACATTATTTTTTTTAAAGACTTTCAAGTTAGGGCTCACTCTAATTTATTTATTACATAATGACAATTTTGGAAAAACATGGTGTAATTTAAAAAAAAAAAAGTAAAAAGATGGTTTAATATTTGGAAGCACTAAAAAATTACTTCTGAAAAAAACCCACAATATTCATTAAAGCAAAAAAAATAAAAAATAAATAGTAAAAGTATAGCCTACTTGTGATGCTTCCAGTTGGAACACTGACAAGAGGTCCAGGTGTTGTTGATAAAGGAGTGGCGGAAGATTCAGTTTCAGCTGATGGTGGCACTGATGGTGGTGAACCAGAAGATCCTGATATACTTGGGACACTTATTGGAGTGGTGCTAGTTTCAGGTTCAGAAGGTGATGAACCAGAAGATCCTGATACAATTGGTCCACTTATTGGAGTGGTGCTACTTTGAGACTCAGACTGTGGTGAGACTGATGGTGGTGAACTAGAAGATCCTGTTATGCTTGGGCCACTTACTGGAGTGGTGCTACTTTCAGACACAGATTGTGGTGGCACTGATGGTGGTGAGCCAGAAGATTCTGATATACTTGGGCCACTTACTGGGGTGGTGCTGCTTTCAGACTCAGAAGGTGGTGAACCAGAAGATCCTGTTATGCTTGGGCCACTTACTGGGGTGGTGATACTTTCAGACTCAGATTGTGATGGTACTGATGGTGGTGAGCCAGAAGATTCTGATATACTTGGGCCACTTACTGGGGTGGTGCTGCTTTCAGGCTTAGATGTGGGTGGCACGGATGGTGGTGAACTAGAAGATCCTGATACACTTGGGCCACTTATTGGAGTGGTGCTACTTTGAGACTCAGATTGTGATGGCACTGATGGTGGTGAGCCAGAAGATTCTGATATACTTGGGCCACTTACTGGGGTGGTGCTGCTTTCAGGCTTAGATGTTGGTGGCACTGATGGTGGTGAGCCAGAAGATTCTGATATACTTGGGCCACTTACTGGGGTGGTGCTGCTTTCAGACTCAGATTGTGATGGCACTGATGGTGGTGAGCCAGAAGATTCTGATATACTTGGGCCACTTACTGGGGTGGTGCTGCTTTCAGGCTTAGATGTTGGTGGCACTGATGGTGGTGAGCCAGAAGATTCTGATATACTTGGGCCACTTACTGGGGTGGTGCTGCTTTCAGGCTTAGATGTTGGTGACACTGATGGTGGTGAGCCAGAAGATTCTGATATACTTGGGCCACTTACTGGGGTGGTGCTGCTTTCAGGCTTAGATGTTGGTGGCACTGATGGTGGTGAGCCAGAAGATTCTGATATACTTGGGCCACTTACTGGGGTGGTGCTGCTTTCAGACTCAGATTGTGATGGCACTGATGGTGGTGAGCCAGAAGATTCTGATATACTTGGGCCACTTACTGGGGTGGTGCTGCTTTCAGGCTTAGATGTTGGTGGCACTGATGGTGGTGAGCCAGAAGATTCTGATATACTTGGGCCACTTACTGGGGTGGTGCTGCTTTCAGGCTTAGATGTTGGTGGCACTGATGGTGGTGAGCCAGAAGATTCTGATATACTTGGGCCACTTACTGGGGTGGTGCTGCTTTCAGGCTTAGATGTGGGTGGCACTGATGGTGGTGAACCAGAAGATCCTGATACACTTGGGCTACTTACTGGAGAGGTGCTACTTTCAGACTCAGATTGTGATGGCACTGATGGTGGTGAGCCAGAAGATTCTGATATACTTGGGCCACTTACTGGGGTGGTGCTACTTTCAGACACAGATTGTGGTGGAACTGATGGTGGTGAACTAGAAGATTCTGATATACTTGGTCCACTTACTGGGGTGGTGCTGCTTTCAGGCTTAGATGTGGGTGGCACGGATGGTGGTGAACTAGAAGATCCTGATACACTTGGGCCACTTATTGGAGTGGTGCTACTTTCAGACTCAGATTGTGATGGCACTGATGTTGGTGGCACTGATGGTGGTGAACCAGAAGATCCTGTTATGCTTGGGCTACTTACTGGAGAAGTGCTACTTTCAGACTCAGATTGTGATGGCACTGATGGTGGTAAGCCTGAAGATTCTGATATACTTGGGACACTTACTGGGGTGGTGCTACTTTCAGGCTTAGATGTGGGTGGCACGGATGGTGGTGAGCTAGAAGATCCTGATACACTTGGGCCACTTATTGGAGTGGTGCTACTTTCAGACTCAGATTGTGATGGCACTGATGTTGGTGGCACTGATGGTGGTGAACCAGAAGATCCTGTTATGCTTGGGCTACTTACTGGAGAGGTGCTACTTTCAGACTCAGATTGTGATGGCACTGATGGTGGTAAGCCTGAAGATTCTGATATACTTGGGCCACTTACTGGGGTGGTGCTACTTTCAGACACAGATTGTGGTGAACCAGAAGATTCTGATATACTTGGGCCACTTACTGGAATGGTGCTGCTTTCAGACTTAGATGTGGATGGCATGGATGGTGGTGAACTAGAAGATCCTGATACACTAGGGCCACTTACTGGAGTGGTGCTACTTTGAGACTCAGATTGAGATGGCACTGATGGTGGTGAGCCAGAAGATTCTGATATACTTGGGCCACTTACTGGGGTGGTGCTACTTTCAGACTCAGATTGTGATGGCACTGATGTTGGTGGCACTGATGGTGGTGAACCAGAAGATCCTGATACACTTGGGCCACTTATTGGAGTGGTGCTACTTTCAGACTCAGATTGTGATGGCACTGATGGTGGTGAGCCAGAAGATCCTGATACACTTGGGCCACTTATTGGAGTGGTGCTACTTTGATACTCAGATTGTGATGGCACTGATGGTGGTGAGCCAGAAGATTCTGATATACTTGGGCCACTTACTGGGGTGGTGCTACTTTCAGGCTTAGATGTGGGTGGCACGGATGGTGTTGAACCAGAAGATCCTGATACACTTGGGCCACTTATTAGAGTGGTGCTACTTTGAGACTCAGATTGTGATGACACTGATGTTGGTGGCACTGATGGTGGTGAACCAGAAGATCCCGTTATGCTTGGGCTACTTACTGGAGAGGTGCTACTTTCAGACTCAGATTGTGATGGTACTGATGGTGGTGAGCCAGAAGATTCTGATATACTTGGGCCACTTACTGGGGTGGTGCTGCTTTCAGGCTTAGATGTGGGTGGCACGGATGGTGGTGAACTAGAAGATCCTGATACACTTGGGCCACTTATTGGAGTGGTGCTACTTTGAGACTCAGATTGTGATGGCACTGATGGTGGTGAGCCAGAAGATCCTGATATACTTGGGCCACTTACTGGGGTGGTGCTACTTTCAGGCTTAGATGTGGGTGGCACGGATGGTGGTGAACTAGAAGATTCTGATATACTTGGGCCACTTACTGGGGTGGTGCTGCTTTCAGAATCAGATTGTGGTGGCACTGAAGGTATTGAACTAGAAGATCCTGTTATGCTTGGGCTACTTACAGGAGTGGTGCTACTTTCAGGCTTAGATGTTGGTGGCACTGATGGTGGTGAACCAGAAGATCCTGTTATGCTTGGGCTACTTACTGGAGAGGTGCTACTTTCAGACTCAGATTGTGATGGAACTGATGGTGGTGAGCCAGAAGATTCTGATATACTTGGGCCACTTACTGGGGTGGTGCTGCTTTCAGACTCAGAAGGTGGTGAACCAGAAGATCCTGTTATGCTTGGGCCACTTACTAGGGTGGTGCTACTTTCAGACTCAGATTGTGATGGCACTGATGTTGGTGGCACTGATGGTGGTGAACCAGAAGATCCCGTTATGCTTGGGCTACTTACTGGAGAGGTGCTACTTTCAGACTCAGATTGTGATGGCACTGATGGTGGTGAGCCAGAAGATTCTGATATACTTGGGCCACTTACTGGGGTGGTGCTGCTTTCAGGCTTAGATGTGGGTGGCACGGATGGTGGTGAACTAGAAGATCCTGATACACTTGGGCCACTTATTGGAGTGGTGCTACTTTGAGACTCAGATTGTGATGGCACTGATGGTGGTGAGCCAGAAGATCCTGATATACTTGGGCCACTTACTGGGGTGGTGCTACTTTCAGGCTTAGATGTGGGTGGCACGGATGGTGGTGAACTAGAAGATTCTGATATACTTGGGCCACTTACTGGGGTGGTGCTGCTTTCAGAATCAGATTGTGGTGGCACTGAAGGTATTGAACTAGAAGATCCTGTTATGCTTGGGCTACTTACAGGAGTGGTGCTACTTTCAGGCTTAGATGTTGGTGGCACTGATGGTGGTGAACCAGAAGATCCTGTTATGCTTGGGCTACTTACTGGAGAGGTGCTACTTTCAGACTCAGATTGTGATGGAACTGATGGTGGTGAGCCAGAAGATTCTGATATACTTGGGCCACTTACTGGGGTGGTGCTGCTTTCAGACTCAGAAGGTGGTGAACCAGAAGATCCTGTTATGCTTGGGCCACTTACTGGGGTGGTGCTACTTTCAGACTCAGAAGGTGGTGAACCAGAAGATCCTGTTATGCTTGGGCCACTTATTGGGGTTGTGCTACTTTCAGGCTTAGATGGTGGTGAACCAGAAGATCCTGTTATGCTTGGGCCACTTACTGAAGTGGTGATACTTTCAGACTCAGAAGGTGGTGAACCAGAAGATCCTGTTATGCTTGGGCCACTTATTGGGGTGGTGCTACTTTCAGACTCAGAAGGTGGTGAACCAGAAGATCCAGTTATGCTTGGGCCACTTATTGGGGTGATGCTACTTTCAGACTCAGAATTTGGTGAACCAGAAGATCCTGTTATGCTTGGGGCACTTCCTGGGGTGGTGCTACTTTCAGACTCAGAAGGTGGTGAACCAGAAGATCCTGATATACTTGTGCCACTTATTGGGGTGGTGCTACTTTTAGACTCAGAAGGTGGTGAACCAGAAGGTCCTGTTATGCTTGGGGCACTTACTGGGGTGGTGCTACTTTCAGACTCAGAAGGTGGTGAACCATAAGTTTCTGTCATGCTTGGGCCACTTATTGGGGTGGTGCTACTTTCAGACTCAGAAGGTGGTGAGCCAGAAGATCCTGATATACTTGGGCCACTTATTGGGGTGGTGCTACTTTGAGACTCAGAAGGTGGTGAACCAGAAGATCCTGATATACTTGGGCCACTTATTGGGGTGGTGCTACTTTCAGACTCAGAAGGTGGTGAACCAGAAGATCCTGATATAATTGGGCCACTTATTGGGGTGGTGCTACTTTCAGACTCAGAAGGTGGTGAGCCAGAAGATCCTGATATACTTGGGCCACTTATTGGGGTGGTGCTACTTTGAGACTCAGAAGGTGGTGAACCAGAAGATCCTGATATAATTGGGCCACTTATTGGGGTGGTGCTACTTTCAGACTCAGAAGGTGGTGAACCAGAAGATCCTGATATACTTGGGCCACTCATTGGAGTGGTGCTACTTTGAGACTCAGACTGTGGTGACACTGATGGTGTTGAGCCAGAAGATCCTGATACACTTACTGGTGTGATGCTACTTTCAGACTCAGATCCTGTTATGCTTGGGCCACTTATTGGAGTGCTGGTACTTGCTGATTCAGAAAATGGTGATACAGAAGAAAAAGATGGGACTGAAGATCCGACTGATTGAGAGACACTAGCTGATTCTATATTTGTTATCCCAGTTTCAGGGATGCTTGGAAATTCTGCTGAGCTAGGGGTTTCTGGTAAGCTTGTTGTGGTATCATGTACTGAAATAGAAAGAATATTTTAACCCCCCCAAAAAAACTATTATTAGGAAGCTCCTGCTTACTGGCAGACATGTTATCTTATCTTATATAATACAGATGTTACTTCAAAAAAAGAAGATGATTACATCCTATGTGTCATGTATTTAGTCATGCATATTAACCAAATAACCTAAATTCTGTTAGTCACTGGCTTTCCTGGCAAGCTCAGGCAACCCATTCCATGCTCTAATAGCACTAGGGAAGAAGAAGCATTTGTACAAATTTGTCCTAGCTTATGGAATGAGGAATGAGCCTTTATTCTTGTGTCTTTCTGAGTCTTTTATTAGATTTTGTCTTTGTATTTGAAGATAATGGTTAAGTGTTTTTTGTTAATGCACTAGAATAAGAGACATTTCAATTTTTGTAAAAATACCTTTGCAGATACTGATATACACTTGATAGTCAGGTTTTGTCAAAACAAAAACAATATCACTTGTTAAAGTTATCGAAACTGTATGAGCATCCTAAAGAAAATATAGAAGAAATAGAACATTAGAAAAATTATTTTATAGAAAATTTTTGAACAAGAAAATGTATGTATGTTCATAAATACAAGATTGTATTGCAGAGCTTTTCGAGACTTAAAGAATATTAGAAATTATAACTGAGCAATTCTCCATTCAACACCTAGTGATCTTTTACACACATTTTGTATTTGAACATTTATCAAGGGTGTTGACAATAAAGAATGTCTGGTAGCCCTTGTCCACTAGGGTAATGTAATAGCACGTCCTCTACTGTCCAAGCAAATCAAGCTTATTGACAGCTAAGGAGACCATTTCCATCACTGCAAAAAGGCAAACACATTTGGTAGTGGTGGCGAGTTTTTCACAGCAATGGACAAGGCTTCTAGTAGGAAAAAGGTTATTGAGAGCAAAAGCAATTTTTGTATGGAGACAAAGAGACCCTCACTGTCCATCTAAACTTGTGAAACATGATGCAAGAGACTAGATCTTAGTTGTCCCTCCAATGGAGAATCAACACCTATAGCAATACTCTTCACTGATAATAAAATTTGTGACCTTTTAATTTGCTGTTGGCAACAGTGTCCTTATTTTTGTAATGATGACTTTCAGTGTTTATGATCATGGAGATCAAAATGAGACATTTTTTTTCCTCATAAGACCTCACTGTTAGAACATTAATAGATAAATATATAAACTCTTAAAATAACTATCTTAAAGCTGAAATAAATAATTGTAAACTTTTTTTTTTAAATTTTGAAAAAAAAAAATGCATGATTATCAATCCTCTTAGAAACCATTTTTTTAACACCTTAATGTAATGTTTATGTTTTTCTGTAAATGAAATGCTTTTCTAACCTTCACAATGAAAGCTTGTGCACCATTAGGTACTGATAAATGGATTCCAGTAGGTATTGTGAACACAAAGATGATTATTGTATTACCATGTTGCATGGTCTGATACACTGTTGCCTGTTCTGTAATAGAGTTTTAGAAAAGGAAATTTTGTTCTGTTAAAAAGTTTTAAATATTTTCAAAGAGTAAGAGATTGTTTTCATTTTCTTTTCTTCTACTGATTGTGATACTGAGATACTGACTAAATATAGAAGTAAAACTTTTACAGCACTATACACACCTTTCCAATAATAGTTTCCTTCAGGAATGGGAGAATTTGCTGAAAAAAAAATTTAAGTGTTCAATAATGAGTAAAGTGATGACATTTTGGTTTTAGCACAAAAGGTTCTGAAGAAGTGTAGTGGCTGAATGGTAAAGTGCTTTGCTTCCAAACTGAGGGGTCATGGGTTTGAATCCTGGTGAAGACTGGGCGCGGCGTGGTCGCCGCGTGAACACTCCGCTCTTTGGGAGTGGCCAAGGGTACTGGTTGCTTGCCGCTGATGAATGAGCAGCCGGCAAGTGTAAAAGGAACTCAAAGGGGTTATGTCCAGCCCCCCCCCCCCCCCCGTGGGGCCCCGGGGCAACGGTTAGTAAGAGACTCACGGGTTCTCCGAAAAGCGGATAGCGCTGGACACCAACTCGAGGGTTGGTCGGGTTCTCCTGGGACTCGGCTGATTCGCGGGTCTCTATTGGGCAAAGACTGGACTGACTGGCGCGGCCTTAGCGGGCTGCGTCGGGCGGACCGGTTGGCGTCCACGAGCTAGGCTCTATCTAGCCCGTTCCCTGGCGCGCTAGTGGAGGAATCCGCCGCGACCAATGGCAACTCTGACACTGGGAATGTCGAGAAACGCGCGCCGCCCCACTCCTGCCTTGCAGGAAAATTATAAGCCAAACTGTGGCGGTGATTGCTTGGGCAGGTTTCTGCCTTGCCCTTAGTGGCGACACAAGTATAGGCCATGCACGCTGCTGCATTAGAGCAGTAACTAAGGCCGCCAACGGCCTTAACCATACAACCATGATTGGCACAGACTCAGTAAAACGCGGGCACGAGCAGACCCGAACAGGCTCCGTGCGCCGGGTAGTGGGCGTCAGGCCTGGACACGAAAAGTCAGCTACTAGTCGCCCCGCGACCTCGATGAGGGGGAATTTGTCAGGTCGTCAAAAGTTAGCTAAAATTCCTCCACCTAAGTCCTCTTCTCAACGAACACTGCATTCGTACCTCCTTCGGAGGTCCGATTCGAACAAGGTTGATGGAAGTCTGCCACAACCTCCTGCCGACCTAGATACACGGCAGCCAAATATGACTGGAAGCGAAATAGTGACGGGAGCCTCCGGCCCCCAAACTGACACTAGTGGGACCCAACCCACTCCAGGGACTAAACCCATAAACACTAGGTCCCTCCTGATCTTACAAATTAACATCTGTGGGGTAATCCCAAAGGTTTTAGAGCTCTCAAAACTCCTCCACGAGAGGGCAATAGACGTGGCTTTATTACAAGAGACACTAACTGGCAAACGCAATGCCAGTATTACCGGTTATACTGCATTTAAGTGCAAATGCACAGACTGCCGGGGGCTTATTAGCCTACTTATGTACGCAACAATCTGGTTGCTACACAAGTCCCCGATCCACGAGTGCATGGGCGTACCGACGCCATCACCCTCGAAGTACATAAACTCGGGCGTAAACTCACGGTAACTAATCTGTACAACCCCCCCAAGCACGAAATTAGTCTCGAATATGACCGTACTAATATCAATACTCACAACGTCATCGCAGGAGACTTTAACGCTAAGTCTCAGCAGTGGGGCTATGATTCAACCGACTCGTCGGGACATAAAATTCATGAACTTCTAAATAATTCAAATTTGTTCTGTCTGCAAAATAAACATACTCCCCCAACTCTATACCATACCGGAAATGGCAGCCAATCTAGACCAGACCTTACTCTAATCACAGCTAATTTAGAATCCCATACTCAGTTTCAAGTCTTAGACGACATTGGAAGAGACCATAGACCCATACTAGTCACAATTGCCCTCTCAGAGGCCAGTGATGTAACCCCAAAACCCCCGCGTAGGTGGAGTTACACCAAGGCGAACCTACGAGGCAGCAGTCAACACTGCCTTTATGAATATTGCAGTGGAGGATAGGGACGTTGACATCATATACGGCGAAATAACAGCAGCTATGTTGGGTGCGGCTAAGAGGTTTGTCCCGCGGACTTATCCTGGCGTAAGGCAGAAATGCGTATGGTCTCAGGAATTGAATAAGCTGGTCCTGAGACGTAAGCGAGCCCGGAGACTTGCTGAACGGAAGGGTACCCCTGAAATCCGGCGGGAGTACAATCGGCTCTGCAGAGCCACGAGTGAACTGGCCCGACGCGTCCGGTCGGACCATTGGAACGCTGCCTGCGCCGGGATGGATCTTCGGGACTCCTCGAAAGCCTGGCGTCTTCTGCGAAACCTAGAGGCCAAAGACACAGCGCGAACGGCTGCCCCTCTATTGTCACCCAGAGGGCCGGTCTCGACGGTAACCAAAATGGCTGGCTTGTTGAATCGACATTTTGCTAAAATCAGCAAGCCCGAAAAGAAGTCTGCCATGTCCAAGGCCCTCAACAAAGAACGTAAGAGGCTCGAGAGGGAGCCAGATGAGCCGGAAAGCCAAGCAACGTGCAACGCGCCCTTCTGTCGTGCTGAGCTGGACAGAGCGATAGCTAAGTGCAAAAACCGAAAAGCTCCGGGGCCAGATAAGGTTACCCCTGAGATGGTAAAACACCTTGGGGGCATTGCGAGAGATAAACTCCTGGAGTTTATGAATCGAACCTGGGCAGAGTCCAGACTGCCCGGGGCCTGGAAGAGTGCTGTCATTGTGCCAGTCCTTAAGAAGCGAAAAGACGCGACTAACGAGGAGTCCTACAGACCCATTTCACTAACCTCAACTCTTGGCAAAGTTGCTGAGCGAATGGTTAACGAGCGGCTAGTTTGGTCCTTTGAGAGTGCCGGTATCCTGGCGCCAGAACAGGCCGGCTTTAGGGCAGGCTTGAGCCCGATCGACCAGGTCACAACATTCGCACAGGAGGTGGCCGACGGGTTCCAGAGGTCCGAGAGCACATACGCAGTGTTCATAGACCTTAAACAGGCTTACGACCGTGTGTGGAAGCAAGGCCTCTATCTTAAGCTAAGAGCTATGGGTGTGCGGGGCAAGATATACAATTGGATACAATCCTTTCTGTCTGGGAGGAGCACACGTACAAAATACCAGCACTCCCTTAGCAAGCCAAAACAACAACTCAATGGCCTGCCTCAGGGCTCCGCCCTGTCCTGTACACTTTTCATAGCCTTTCTTAATGATTTGCCCAGCTCACTACGGTCCAAAAAACTGCTATATGCTGATGATATTGTCCTCTGGTCAACCGGGAAGAAAGCCGACCAAATTCAGGCGGCACTTCAAGCAGACCTCCATACCATCTCCTCGTATTGCGACTAATGGCAAATTCAGATAAACATTGCCAAAACAACCTGGTCCCTGTTCAGCCTAGGGATCGACATTCTTAAGGCTCCATTCGAGCTCCAACTCGGTAGGCTGCGACTCCAGCGTGAAAATACGCCAAAATATCTAGGGGTGACCCTGGATAGAAAAATGTCAATGCTCCAGCACGTCCAGGATGTTGAACGAAAAGCCTCGGAGAAGTTAGCGTTACTAAGAAAGCTGGCCAGCACAAAGTGGGGTGCCAAAGCTGACATGCTACGCACATTGTACTTAGGGGCAGTCAGATCACAAATTGAATACAGCTATACAGTTCAAGTATACGCTAGTAAAACTGCCCTCGAATCACTCGACCGGGTACAAGCACAGGCTCTACGGTTCATTTGTGGCACCTTTAGGACAAGCCCAACAAACGCTGCTGAAATCTTAACTAACGTGGCACCCTTACATCTTAGGAGGGAGAGGGCAGTACTTACGGCCTACGAGCGCTACAAAAGGGGCGACTCTAGGCTACCCACCTCAATCTTAGTGCGACAGTGGAGAGAGAGGAACCGCATCAAAATGTGATCGTTCCTCCATATTGCGGCCAATTTGTTTAATTCAGCTGGGCTCTCCACTGATAGAATCCCTATTAGGAGAATTAGTACGTGCCCTCCGTGGAGGAGATTTCCGGCCCCACAAATAAACCTGTCCCTGTTAGGGCAAGAGGGAGCCACCAACAGGCGATTAACACCTGCCATTCTTCAAAATTTGGCATCCATAACCATAAAATCCTACCATAGGCTCTCTGGTCCATGCGGCTACGCCGCATGTTCCATGGATGCCGAACTCACAGGGATAACTAGGGCGTTCGAGGCCATTATGGCCCGAATGCTCCAACGCGAGACTAGCGCCACTACGGTGGTGTTGGTCACTGACTCTCGCTCCAGTCTCCAAATTATGGGTGGCGGCGGGGGAGGGTCGCCCGTAATAGAAGAGGCAATCGGCGCGCAGATAACATCCGCCGAGCTATTGGAGCTGTCGTTTTTATGCAGTGGGCGCCTTCACATTGCGGCGTGGGGGGCAATGAAACGGCAGACGCCCTCGCAAGGGAGGGTGCAATGGCAGCCACACACCTCGAAGCACCAAGCACGTACTTACAAGCAACGGCACAAATCCGAGCACTCATTCGTGAGAAGTGGTTAAAGTCCTGGGAGGAATCCAACAGAGCACGTGGTGTCTGGCAGCGCATGCGTCACCCAGATCGCGACGATCCATGGTGGCGACTGAGGAGGTCAGAGCAGTCAATAGTTGCGCAGTGCAGGACGGAACATTGTCCTATTGGGGCATACTTTGCTCGGTTCCGCACTAACTTTGACTCCCGATGCCGTCACTGTGGAGAGAGCGTCGAAACAGTGTCGCATGTCTTGTACGAGTGTCCCCAGCTCCGCGAGCTAAGGGGGGACTTGCCTGTGCAGTCACTCGACTTGTATGGAAGCTATGAGGCCGGTCGGCTAAGTTTCTTGCCAGAGCACTACGGAGGACTAGTCCTTCCTGCTCTGATTTTTCAATAGGAGTTCATCTCAGGTGAAGACTGGGATTTTTAATTTTAGATTTTTAGGGCGCCTCTGAGTCCAGCTCTAATGGGTACCTGATAGTTAGGGAAAAGTAAAGGCAGTTAGTCATTGTGTTGGCCACATGACACCCTCGTTAATGATGGGCCGTAGAAACAGATGTCCTTTACATCATCTGCCCCATAGATTGCAAGATCTGAATGGGGAACTTTACTTTTACTGAGGTTCTGAATATAATTTATAAAATGCATTTGAGGATTCTATAGTATATTATACAACATATAGTATATCATACTACATATAGCATGCATACTCCCTCCCCCCCCCCTTTAAAAAAAAGTTTTAATAATTTTGACTATTTCATTTTATAAATGCATATTGCAAACTATCGATGGCTGCCAGGTCATGTGCTATGTGGTATATCCTCTTGATGGCCCCAGGTTTGAACCCTGCCCCCCCCCCCCCCCCACAATCCCCCGCTTTCCTGTAGGTTTGGGCTAGGATGTAATAATCTTCAATTCTGAGGTAGCCTCTGAAACACGTAAAACATACAAACTATGAAAGGTCAGATGTTAACCTGAAAGTATGGTACTAACATGCTTCCCACACCACCATAAATAATTGGCCAGGTGTGCGAAACACATAAGATGACATTCATCAGATTTCTCTACTTAAACTTGCATCAATTTTTTTAAATCATTGTTTCATTTTGTTTTTGGACAATATTAAAACCCAGCCGCATATTATAATGCTAGTGATGTAACAATAATTACACAATAAACTTAAATCTATTGGACAAAAATAACTCAATAACTCTTGTTCTTTACTTCTGAAATATGTTTGGACACAAACACACAAAACAGACATATGTATCATTTCTTTAAAGACATAATAAAGTGAACATTATAAATTATCTAAAGCTTTTCATGCCAAAACAACCAAATCGGCTGTGCCAAAACATCTTGCTTCAGAAGTGATAGATTTCTTGTAAAAGGAAAGTATTATCATTATTATTACATCTTCCATGCTCTTTTATCGTGCTTAGCTTGAGTTAAATCATGAATTTAAATTTCCTAGTCTACATCAACATTCAAATTTGAGTCCTCTCAGTTAGGTAATCAAGATGTAAATACCACTCAACCATTCATTACTGAAAATCTATTTCTTTATTCTAATGGTATTTTAAGATATAAAAAAAAACTTGGTGTGTAAGCATATCATGAAAATGAGAAAACGTCAACAAATTGACAACTTAAATAAAATTATATACAAGAAAAAAAAATCTCACTAACATTCTTCATATGTAATCAATTATTGCCTAAAAGACAAAATGAATTGAAGACAACATACAATTGTGTTCTAAAACTTTACTTTAAGCAATGAATGAGTGATCACTTACTGAAAATAAAGGCAAATTGTGTTCCTGACACACCTTGAATACCATTCTAAAAAAGAAATTAAAGCCATAGTAGATTATGCACTATTAACGCTTAATGATGATTATACTTTCTTAGTTTTAACTATAAACAATGCCTTTAGTGAATGTAAATGTAAGCAGACTCACTGTCATTAAAAGCTCCAAAACTTTCCCATCAGGTCCAGCATCTATACTCTGGAGAGTATAATCAGAGTTGTCAATGACAACTAAAACTTGAGGATTCCCATTGTAAGCCGAGTTAGTTGAGAAAGGAGGCTCTTTATTAAGGACTGGCACAGGCACCATGTCAAATGGACATGGAGTTGAAGGTGTTGGGGTGATGATTGTGACGGTTGTTGTAGAAGGTGTTGTGACTGTCAAACAATGACAACTTGGATTTTAAAGACATTCAAGTATACATATATATCAAAACATGAATACTTATAAATAATATAAAATCTTTCTCAGTAATAATCTTTAAACTATTTTTTTTCTTTGTCAACAAAATATAAAATATTTTTAGTAAAATTAGTCATAAAGATTCTTGAAAAATAAAATGCACTTAAAAATAACTTACAGCAATTACTTGGTGGACAATCTGAGGTACAAATGTTGTCAAATTCATCTAAGCATTGTGAATTGCAGTAACCCAGTGAACAGTTCTTTACTGCAAAGAAATCCAAATCATTTTGTCTAAATATTTGTACATATCATGTAATGGGTTTCAGTTAAATTGTAAATATTGGATTGATATAAATCACAGTTTGGAAATTTAGATAAAAACTGTTGTAATAATGTCCATCACAGAACAAAGAATTTTTATAATCTTATATTATGGTACATAAAAGACATCATCAGAAATCTAGACCTAAAAATCTTTCTCCCCAATAAACCTTTTGTTTTAAACATTTATCATTCAGAGACTATAAAAATTTCTACTGCTACTGTTTACAATCAAGAAATAGGATAACTCTTATATATGGTTGTTATAATGTATGGCTAGCATGTTAAACTATGGCGTATAAAAATATTTTTTTTTATGTAAAAGGCCCATCTCCCAGAATGCTTTTCTCTAAAATAAAAACAACAACTCACATGCACATCAAACAGGAAATTAATTAAGAAACAAAAATGAAATAAGCATATCTATTTTATATTGATTTATTGGCTAAACAATTTTTCTGATATAAGCTATGAAATGATCTGTATTTTGATCTCTGATATAATCTATGAAGTTATCTACCTTTGATGCAGCCTTCAGCACCAATGTAAACAGCTTGTGCAGTATTGAATTTATACTCATTGAATTCCAGGTACATTTCAACATACTGCACATCTTTTCCATCTTTTATAAAGTAGGTCAATTTATCTGAATCTTTAGCATACACCTAATCAAGGAATAATAAGAAACTGTATATTTCCACTTGTTCAACATGATCATCTGCAAATCACATTTGAAGACTTAATGATACTGTAATTTAAACCAACCTGATCATTGTATTTGCTTCCATCACTTTTGTAAACAATTATTTGTATTTGCTCAATATCAATAAGCTGCAGTGATACTGAAATTAAATCCAATACTTCAACCATGTTCTGTGGTTTCAATGTTATGACAATGTGAGTTTCTCCTTGTGTAGGTCTGAAGACATTGCTTGATGTTGGTCCAAAGTATTGTGGTGTTAAACTGACTAAGCTCTCCTGACACTCTGTACAGTGTGATTATAAGACAAAATATTATGTTTGTTTCTATTAAATATCAATAGAAATGTTATGTAGCCTCACAGAATTTTATAATGAAAGGTAACAAATATACTTAAGTTAAAAAATATACAATCTATGACATATGATTTTAAGTTAACCTTGTTCTGAGGCAAACATTTGAAAGAAGCCTGTGAAGGAGCACTACCTTATTTCCAAAATTCTCAACAAAAGTCAGATACCCTAAGAGATCCCTGATAACCATTTAACCACCAACATCACCATATTTATATTCTTTAAAATAAAATACCTGCAATAGTTGTCAGAGTTGTAAACTCAGGAGTAGTTTCAGGACTTGTATTTTCTAGAAAGATATTACAAGGTCTTAGTGAAAGGAATCATTGTTTGTACTTATAACTTGCCCATCTCTAAGTTTAAAACAAAGATGCAAGAAAGTTTAACAAATTTTTATGGCTGAATGTTTACAAAAATTTTGTTCTGTATATCTGTATTTTATCTATTAAATAAATCTCAATTTCTTTTAAAATTTAGATACAAATGTTATTTATATTAAATTGTTTGATACTGGTGATCTTTTTTTTTATAACCAATCAGTGCCACTGTCTTAGTAATCAATCAATTACTCACCTACCACATACTATTACTCACTCTATTCCTACACTCAATTGCTAAAGTACTAAAGGATTAACTTCTTGAGTTCTATCATTCAATGCCACAACCCAGTGTGCTACAGTTCTATGACCATATATTAGAGCTCAATCATACAACTATCAGAACCTTATAATATTCTAGTTAGTTTATCTCATCCTGTCACAAGTAGGCTGTCTGGTCATGTGGATTGCACTCTGATGGTCTCAAGTTTGAACCAGCCCATCACCATTCCCTGCTCTCCTTCAGGTCTGGGCCAGGACATAGTCCTTGTAATCTTCATTATGAAGGAAAGTCCAAACCAACCACTCAATCTTCAACACCTAGTCTTCTTACTTACTTACTTAATCCTGTGTACTCCCAGGGGAGCATAGCGCCGCAGCCACACCTCTCCACCGAACTCAGTTCTGAGCAGCTTTCTTCATCTGCTCCCATGTCATTCCAGTACCCTCAGCTTCACTGATGACTGACTTCTTCCAGGTTTGCTTGGGTCTGCCCACTTTCCTCTTTCCTTGTGGGTTCCAGTCAAGTGCCTGCCTTGCAACATTGGTAGCTGGTTTTCGAAGGGTGTGTCCTATCCAGCTGCATTTTCGTTTTGTGATGTCTTGAGCTATGGGCTTTTGTCTAGTTCTCTCCCACAAATCGATAGTAGTTATCTTTTCTGGCCACCTAATTCCCAATATACAGCGTAGGCATTTGTTAACAAAGTCTGGAGATTTTCCATATTTGTTTTAGTGACTCTCCAAGTTTCTGAACCATATAGAAAGATAGACTTAACGTTTGTATTATAGATTCGTATTTTGTTATGTAGAGATAGTGCCTTAGAGCGCCAGATTGTTTGAAGAGTTGATAAGGCAGACCTAGCTTTATTGATCTGAATTAGTACATCATCATCAGCTTTGCCACCTTTACTAACTCTACTTCCCAGATAAGTGAAGTGGTCCGTATCAAGGATGTTCTCTCCCTGTAGCATGATTGTGTTATCTTGTCTGTTGTTGATCCTCATAACTTCTGTTTTCTTTTTGTTGATTAAAAGTCCAGTCTTTTTCGCTATTTCTGAGAGTCTGTTGAGTTTGGTCTGAGCATTTTTTTGTGTATGGGAGAGGAGGCAGATGTCATCAGCGAAATCCAGGTCCTCTAAATGCTTTGTTAGTGTCCATTGTATGCCGCTTTTATTATCTAAGACTTTCTGCCACAAGACCCAATCAATCATCAGCAAAAATATCAAGGGCGAAAGCATACATCCCTGTCTTACAGCTGTTTTTACTTGAAAAGGGTTGGTCAGCTTACCATTGTGTATTACTTGGCATGATGAGTCATCGTTTAACTGTTTAATGATATTGGTGAATTTTGTTGGAATTCCGTAGTAGTTCATCAGTCTCCAGATTATGTCTGTCAATACTGTCGAAGGCTTTCTAGTCTTCTACCACTAAGTTATCTATCATGTCCATGTATTCTGACTCTCTCTAAACATTACCAAAAACTCTCAAAGTTAGCAAATGTTCATGTGCTACTACTCAGCCACCAAATTCTAGTAAAAGTAAAAGTAAAGTTTCCCCTTTCAGACCTTGCGATCTATGGGGCGAATGATGTTAAGGTCATCTGTTTCTTTGGTTACAGAGCAGGGTATCATGTGACCAGCACAATAACAAACCACCTTTACTTTCCTTAACTAAAGTCAGGTACACATTAGAGTTGGATGGACTCAGGGTGCCCTAAAAATCCCGAAATTCAAAATCTCAGTCTTCACTGAGATTCGAACTCCAGGATCGGAAGCCAATGCTTAACCACTCAGGCACCGCACCCCCCCCCCACCCCATCACCAAATTCTAGTAATCTATTAATTATTGCTTTGCCATCTCAAGACTACATTTAAAGATTATAAGTTTGTTTGTTTTTGACTGAAAGGTATTTCAAACGCACTGACAAATTATTACCTGTTGTAACTGGTGTGTAGCAAACTTCAAATAACAAATCAGAGATGGTTCCAAAGGTGACAATAGTGATAGCCAGGAATTCAATGTTGTACACTTTATCAAATGTTACTTTGTCTTTGGTTATTTGTGTCATCTAAGTGAAATGAATAGTAGATGTTATAATCCACAGGATAATTAAAAAAAATACATAGACACAGACACACACAAACAAACATATACATACATAAACATATCAAACATATACAAATATATAGATTCATACATACATATATATATATATATTAGGAGTGCACCGGATAGTTGCTCCGGCTCTGGCTTCTGCTGAATATTCGGCATTTTTTTCACTATTCAGCGATATTCGCCTCCTGTCAAATATCACTGCCGAATAGTAAACCGGATAAAAAAAACTACAGCGTAGTACCTATATTTCTTATTTCTTTTAATATTATTAGGTGCCTCTGCGCTAAGTCTTTTCCAGATACGCCAAACGGAGGGAACACTTAAATATCGAAACAACACAGGCGAAAGGTAGTCGACGCTGATAAACGATGTCCAACAAGAAGTTTAATACTCAATGAAGGAAGTCATCGAATGTCGTCTCCACGTCAATAAAAATATACCAATATTCATAAAGTGGACATGATTCAGTAATGTCAGTTATGAAATACATTAACGTTTATGTTTCAAATAAAAGAATTTACTATGACTATGCAACAAATATCTTTTAGTACAGAGACAAGGTGTGTTATTCTAAATAGAAATAAAACTTTACATTATAAATTCGCATTACATACGTATCAGCGATGTCTGGCACATTTTAAAAGCTTGTCTTGACCTTTGAGTGGTCTAGGAAACATGTAATATTCCTTAACTACGTCACGCTGATAATCTGTCTAAATGTGCGGGTATATCTCCAGAGGTAGAGATGAGCACCCTCACTCCTTTTGTTTTTTTAGTCCATAACATTGAGTTCACAGATAGACAGCTGACCACATTAAGCCAAATGTCAACATGTTCACACTGTCTAGAGGTCACATCTTATGAGGGAACAGAATTTGTTTACTTGGAGAAGAATTTTTATTAGGGGGCTGGACTACAAGTCATACCTCTACAAGGTTAACCTGGTATGAGTTTGTTTATTTGAAAATAAGTTGTCAATCAAGGGTCTGGACCAAAAGCCACACATTTTACACTGTTGACCGGGTAATAAGTTTGTTTACTTTGAGTTAAGTCTCAATTAGGGTGGTGGACTACAAGCCAAACCTCTACACTGTTACCAAGATTGCTAACTTGGAGTTGGAGGTAAATGTCAATTATTAGGTTGGACATAAAACACACCTAAAGAGTGATTTTTTGCAACCCTAAAACCAGGAGTATATTATTAATAATTATTATATTTAATAGCTTAGTAAGCTAGGAACTAATTTTAATGTAGATACAAATAGAAAGGATCTGTGTTTATTAGCATAGAAGACATTGACAAGGGGTATCTTTAAAGGGAGGGCTCAACAGATTCAACACCCCCAACTTCTTATTTGTTTAATCCATGACACTTAATGTATTGATAGACATTGTCCATTCTTAAGCCAGAATGAATTAACGCAAATTGTTAAGACATATTGACACTGTCTAGAGGTCACTAGATGACACTAAGGTTGTTTACTTGGAGAGAAATGTCAATTAAGTCATTGAACACACGTTCGTTGCACAATAAAATAAAACAAAGATGTGCATGTGTGCTTGTGTGTATTTTTTGGCCTTGTATTAAAACCTTTAGAAAAAAAGCTAATTTCATTGTTTAATTCTATTGACTTAATATATAAAAGAAAACCGTACAGTTAAGTTTAAAATCGCAGAAAATAAATTGATCACCACAAATAGATCTAGCAAACAAAGAAAATATTTGCTGGAATGTTAAGAAACCCTTGACCTCTGTAACTAGTGTACGGATATAATTTATCTATATGCTTGACTGACCATGCCAATGTGTTATCTTTTTTGTCTGACCACTCAATACTATTGCGTATGCCCAAGGAAAAAAAACGTGTGATGGTCAACACTAGCAACAATACACACTACACTAGGACTACAAGTGTAGGCTCACTACCTCTATCTGACCAGGTTGTTGTACTCATTCGAACACAAAATCTATTTATGTTTTTTTTTGATAGGGAGGCTTTGGATGAGTTTTTTTCTTCTAAAGTTGGTTTTCCTAATGCTCTTAGATTTACAAAACAGTAGAGCTAAACAGAGATATCAATAATAGGCCTACAGACTACAATTAAATCTATGCTTCGCAACATCTAAGGTTCAAGCTATAAATAGGCATAATTGATGTTCCCGCTGTTAATAAAATATCATTTGCCGCAAATGGATTTATAAATATACAGCTACTATGCTTCAGATTCCAACTATTAACTAACAGCTACTATCAGTATTAAGCCCTTGAAGCCAGAGCCAGAAGCCATCTTTGGACTTTAAATTACAAGTCTGATGACCAGTTGTTGGTCTGAAATTCTTGAACACATACATCCAACCATTATACAAGCCAGATTGCACTTTACTTATGAGAGATTTACATTAGTAACTAGTTAAATATTTCCTAGCATATTTTACATTGACCCTCCATCACACAGCCTTTATAGTTGGTGGCCTCAAACATACACACAGACACGCTCTTGTGATAGGCCTATCTGTTTATAAATACTGTTAAGCTTTAATAAATCAATCAGTAACAGAGTTTAAAACAATAAGGTATATAAAAGAAAAAAAAAATACCACAAGCTATTTACAAGAAACTTAGGTATTCGGCTCCGGCCAAATATCATTTTTTACTATTTGGCAATATTTAGCTCTGGCCGAATATCAAAAAGTACTATCCAGTGCATCCCTAATAAATAAATAAATAAATATATATATATATATATATATATATGTATATATGTATGTATGTATGTATGTATGTATGTGTGTATATGTGTATGTATGTATATATATATGTGTATATATATATGTGTATATATATATGTGTATATATGTATATATATATGTATATATATATATGTGTGTGTGTGTGTGTGTGTGCGTGCGTGCGTGTGTGTGTGTGTGTATGTATGTATGTATGTATGTATGTATGTATGTATATATATATATATATATTGTTATGACTTTGCCATGCGCACCGCCATCCAAGATAGTGCAGAAAGAAGGTGCGCACTATCAGTGACCAGACAAGTCGGATGTTGACATAAGAGACTAACGATTTCCGCCCAAGAGAGAGCCAATATGGAGATGCTGTGCTCAAGGCAGATGTCCTTTGTGTTTGTCATGTCTCCGTGTAAATAAACGTCAATGTCCTCGTTGAGTTGCCTCACTTCAGTTATTACAATTGGTTGTCAGAAGTGGGATTATAGGCAACTCAACGAGAGGAGATAGGATTTACAATGGCAGCTTTGAAACGATTAGACCAACTCTCAGTTAGAGAGCTTAGGAAGGAACTTCGTAACCGATATGAGATAATTGGTGGTACCAAGGAGGTGCTTACAGCTCGTCTCCGGCAAGCCTTGATAGATGAAGACGAAGATCCAGATACCTACTTATTTGAAATTGAACCGGAGATTTATGAGCTTATTGGCAAGATAAATGAAGCAATGTGTGAACAAATTAACAGTATGGGGAACAAGGTAGATAAAATGGTGTCTCGAATGAAAGAAGGGGTAGACTCGTTGGTAAAGGAGCAGTTGCCTGTAGACTCGTTGGTCAAGAAGTTGCGTGGTCAAGACTGTGGTTGCACAAACAGTGGTGACGGAGACGCTGGGGATTTGAGCGCCGTCTGTGTCTGTGTTATGGGCAAGTCTTGTGGTTGTGACTTTCAAGACGAGAAACGTGACAACGATTGCTGTGATGATCTCAACGAGATGTACCGAATCGAACGGAAAGTGACAAATGAAGAAACTGAAGACTGTTACGTGCCTGAAGCGTTTGTTCCTGTTGTACCTGTTACCAGTACCTTAACTGAAGTCTGTTACGTGCCTGAAGCGTTTGTTCCTGTTGTACCTGTTACCAGTACCTCAATGAGCCGGACGGAGCAAGACAACGTTGGGTCTGCGTTCAAGCCTGTTGCTATGGACCTTAAAGACCTCTGCCTATCTGTCGGTGCTCACGAGGGAAATTCGAAGCTTGACAACAGCATCCAGAAGTTTAGCATGAACTGTACGTGCGGCGCTTCACACATAGAATTTAGATGCCAAGAAAACCACCAACAGCGCATATGTACTTCTACCATCATCATCGACATTGGCATAGATGAATGTCAATCAAATCACTCTAAATCTGAGCTGTCAAGAGAAAGACATTTTCCACTTGAACCTGAAGAGACCTATCTTCTGGACGTAAGACTGTTGTCTGAGGATGACTTCGGTGCATTGGACTTTGCTTGCAACGTGGCTGCAAGCGAACCTGAAGCTCCCTTGAGGGGCGTCTGTCGGGAAGGTCTGCTGAGACAGCGTGTCCGATCAACGGCTGTGCTGAAGAAAACAGTGCTCGACCCTATCTCTTTGTGTGGCAAACGGCCACGTCATCGTCGCAACAACAGCCTGGTCAACTGGAGAAAGAGAAAGCGGAACTGGAAGAAAACAATGCGGATGGCCTCGTGGGGAACACGCTCCCTGCCGCCTGTGGCTCCCACTGATTGACCTCCACCTGAACTGTCAAACCTCAGCTGCAGTGTTTCTTTTCGGGACGAAAAGTGCTAAGACGGGGGCAATGTTATGACTTTGCCATGCGCACCGCCATCCAAGATAGTGCAGAAAGAAGGTGCGCACTATCAGTGACCAGACAAGTCGGATGTTGACATAAGAGACTAACGATTTCCGCCCAAGAGAGAGCCAATATGGAGATGCTGTGCTCAAGGCAGATGTCCTTTGTGTTTGTCATGTCTCCGTGTAAATAAACGTCAATGTCCTCGCTGAGTTGCCTCACTTAAGTTATTACAATATATATATATATATATATATTCACAGAAGATGAGAGATAGCTAACCGAATCATTCTAAAGCACAAATTAAAATAACACAGCATAGCATTAAAATGTTGTTACCTCCAATATTTTAGTTCCTTGTTCAGTTTCAATTTCTATTTTAAGTGCAGTCCCTTGTCCATTATACAGGTTAAAAGCTATTTCCATCAGAGTTGCAGGAGTTGAGCTATGAATAGTTATTGTAAAATAACCGAGTTTACCAACTTCAGGTGACCAACCATGAGTGGTAAATGCACTATTCCCAATGCCATTACTGGACTGGACACTAAAATCTACTCCGGGACTATCAAATGTCACAGTATTATAGGGACAACCTGTCAGAGAAAATTTAAACAACTTAGTCAAGGATCAAACTGCTGTTTTTTTCCTACATCATAAGAATATCTATAAAGATATAACAAAACACAAGAAAAGCTTATCTAAGGGGAAAGAACTTTGCCCTTAAAAAAATATCTATCAATAATGTACAAGTTTTTTCCCTTATTTAATATCACAGAAAATAATTAATTACCAACAATTGACTAATTAGTTATTTTTAAAATTGATTCATGTTTTGTTAGGTACAATAAATTATTGTTTAAAGTATCAACTTGATTGGAGAATGCTAGGGAGAGAAATAGCGTTAATAACTAAATAAGGGGGCTAACCCCAACACATTTAGTTATATCTGTGAATACTGAAGGATTAGTTTTCCTTGTTGGTATCAAACAAAATAATTAATTACCAGTAATTAATTGACTAAATTGGTTACTTTTTTTTAATGAATCATGTCTTGTCTAAGCCAATGAATAATTGTGCAAAGTATCAACTTGATCTGAGCATGGGTGCGGGAGAAATAATGCATACACACTGTTTACCAGACAGACACAGTGAGTTGATATAAGCTTTGTAAAAAAAAGGGGAAATAATCATACCTGGAATTTTTGTAGTGGTTGGATAAGCTGAAAAAACAAAACCATAATGTAGTTATAAAAACAAAACTAATCTATTAAATAATAAACAAAAAACATTATTTTTTGAAAAGTAAAGTGCTCCTTTGAAACCCATGTCTATGAGGCTTTTTATATGTGTCAAGCTATTTTCACTCTTCCTAAAATATATGAACTTCCATAGAAATAGGGTCTTTTCTCATGGCACCTACTAGATTCACAATATAAATTAAATCTGTGAACTAAATTATAGTCTGAAACCTATTTTTTGGAAGTCAACAGTGCTATTCAGCCACAATTTCCAATTCATGTGTAGAAAAAAATCTATTTTAAAAATTATATAAGTGAAAGCACTTACTGCAACCAATCTCATCTGTTCCATCACCACAGTCATCATGACCATCACAATGGTAGTCTTTAGGTATACAGTATGTCTGGTTACAGTGGGTCTCATTGTGTGGACAAACTAAATCAAACATTAGAATAAGTGAATAAGCAGATATCTTTCAAGACATCTGTAAGAATAAAGAATATAATCTTGTTTTTTAACCAGTCTACATATACAAATGAGAACTCATTTGATAGATAGATAGATGTAAATAAAAAAATGAGAATCTATTTTAATAAGTGATATATCAGTAGAATAAAATGCTGTAAAACCACTCCCAAAGAACAGGATAAAGTACACTGTCAGTTTTTCTTTATTGTGGATGTCAAATGGAACATCATCCATCAATAATGCACAAATTGTAAGACAAATTTCCATACGGATAATAAAGATTATTATTAAATTAAATTAAATGATTACCATCCCTGACTACATCTTGCAGCAGAGGTTGTAAATTGTCTCATAATTGCAGGGAGCCTGACTGAATACCATTTTATGTCCTTCACGTTTCAAGGATATTAAGCTTAATATATAAAAGCCTAAAGCTGTTTATTATCAAAGATACAGAATCTTAAGGCAACACTAGAAATAGCCTATAAATAGCACACACAAAAAATCTAGATGAAACTTAATTTCCAGGTACCAAGACTTCAATAACAAAATTTGACAAAAAATGGACAAGCAGATTAAAAAGTTGTGTACCAGTACAATTGTCTTCATCTTCACCATACCAACAGTCCTTCTCACCATCACAAAGATAGTCTTGGTTAATACAGAATTGACTCTCAGGGCATTTGTATTCATTTTCATCACATTTCTGATCTGGAGAAGTAAATGTAATATTACATCAGATATATTTAAACATGTATGCCAAAAGTTCATAAATTTCATAGTTTATAATGTTCCTACATTCTTTTGAAATAAAAAAGTATCATAAAGTCAAAAATGCATTTTTGAAAATAAAAACTTAAATAAGACTGACAATGTTGGTTAAGAGGAAAACAAAATTACCACAAAGGGCTTCATCAGAGTTGTCTAAACAGTCAATCTTGTTGTCACAAACAGATGTATTTGAAATACATTGTCCATTTTTGCAAAGGTAGCCTTCACAGACATCTGATGATAATTAATCAAAATAAAAAAAAATTTACTTATGCTGCAATTATGTTTAAAAAAAAAATCTTGTGTCAGACATTAAAGAAGAGCAAAAAAGAATTATATCTACCTGGATAAGAGCTCGAAATGGCTCATAATTTTTTGCTGTTTTTCTTTGGTTTACAAAAAGGTTAAATTTCTTTGCTTTGAGATTTTCATCTCTAAAAGCCACAATAGTACTAATATACAATACTAATACTCTTAACCAGGGCAGAGTACCAAGGGACTGGAAAGAAGCTAATGTACCCCCCCCCCCAATTTAAAAAAGGAGAAAAATCTGAACCAAGAAACTACAGACCAGTATCACTTACCAGCATCACACGTAAATCCTAGAACACATAATATGTAGCAACATTATAAACCACTTAGACAAACATAATGTCCTTACTCCATACCAACATGGCTTTAGAAAATATAGATCATGTGAAACACAACTAGTAGGACTAATTGATGATTTTTCAAAAGGTTTAGATAATAGTGAGCAAATAGATGCTATCTTGATAGATTTTTCCAAGGCTTTGATAAAGTTCACCACCATAGTTTGCACTGATGGTGCGCATCAGAACACCATTCAACACAAGTAGTAGCAAACATGTTTAGACAGGAAGAAGGACTGTTATGGATCGGGCTAAAGTTAATGGAAGTCTAAGCTGTCTTGACTCGAGAAAACGTCCTTTGTACTATCTATGAACTGTGTTGAGGACCTGGGGCGGCACTGAAAAGTGTGTAGGTGGTGTGTATTGGTATTTAGGTAGGAAAGGACTGGTGTCACTTGAGATAGGACATTCTGGGACTTGATGGCTGAAGTCCTGTTTGTACTGTAAATAAATATCTCGTTTATTGTTACCTCCCGACGTTCGTTGAGTGCCTACCCTAGAGTTACAACAATATTTTGGTATTGAGGTTCCATTGCATCAGTGGATTAAAGATTTTCTGATAGGGAGAGAACAAACTGTAATAATAAATGGCTCTAAATCAACACCAATAACAGTAAACTCAGGAGTACCTCAAAGAACAGTCTTATGCCCACTACTATTTTTAATTTACATAAATGATTTACCAAATTGCATTAGTTCAGGAACAAAAGTCAGATTATTTGCAGACAATTGCATAATATATAGAACAATAAAAACAACACAAGGTACAGAAATTTTACAAAAAGAATTAGATGAATTACAGAAATGGAAATCAAATTGAAGCATGTCTTTGCACCCAGAAAAATGCCAGTTATTAAGAGTAACAAAAAAACTAAAACAAATTAATTCCACTTATCTTATTCATGGTAAACCAGTGACACAGACTAAAAACGCAAAATACCTAGGTGTTATAATAAATAAAAAACTGTCATGGAATCCCTATATTGATGAAACCATAAAAAATCAAACAAAGCATTAGGGTTTATTAAAAAAAAATTCTATAAATCAAATAAGAACATAAAACTAAACTGTTATTTAACCTTGGTTAGGCCAATAATAGAATATGCATCCTCTGTTTGGGACCCTAAACTGAAGAAAAATTAAGAAACTGGAACAGACACAAAATAGAGCAGTGAGATTCATAACAAAAGAATATTCACATTTGACTAGAGTAACACCTTTAGTAAAATCACTAAATTTAGAAAGCTTTCAGGATAGAAGACTTAAAAGTAAAGTAGCAATTATACATAAAACACTGAACCATAATCTTCAAATACAAAATTTAATAAAATACTCAGAAAGACACAAAGATAAAGGCACATTTCTCATTCCATATGCTAGGACAAAGTTGTACAAATGCATGACGAGTAGGACGTAATCATCTTCTTTTTTTGAAGTAATGTCTGTATCATATAGGATAATACTTCTAACACTTAATAATATTTATATATTAATATTTTTTAAAAGTGCTGTTTGACTTGCCAAACTAGTTTCTTTCTGGTACATTGACATGTTGGATAATGTCTAGCTAGAATATGTTGAATGGATACGAGTGAAAGAGGAGGAAATAAAATAACAAGAAGTTTCAAATAAGTACAAAAAATACCATTAAGAAAAAATTACAATTACATTATTCTAACCTAATAGTTTGATGTTTGAATTTAGCTCAGCACTAGAAGTATAAGGTTTTAATTAGTTTAAAATTGACTCCAAGCTCATATTTTCTTTCTGTCTAGCTACTGTATGCTTTAAATTTATTTTGTTATTTTCTAGGATTTGACAAGTGGCACTTTCACACATTATTATTTTTTTGTGAGATGTTATGCAAAATACTTTTGACCAACCTATGCATTCAAATTCATCACTGCCATCTATACATTCTGGGACTCCATTGCACTTGAAACTGTTGGAAATACAGTGTCCATCTCCACATTTATATTCATCTTCTTTACAAGTAACATTACAAACTTGGCCTGTGCATTTCAATTCTCCATCTTTGCACTCACTGTAAATGTATTAGTCATGTATTAGTCAAAGTACAATTTAATTCTCTCATTAAAAAACATTTTTTAATGTAGGTGTTGATAAATATCAAAATAAATAAATTTGGTTTTACAAAATAAAATCAAAGACAGAGACTGAATTAGGTAGTTGAATATTAAGGAACTCTATGTTTAGCAAAGGGAAGAAGAATGTGAGCACAGAGATTGACAGAACCTTCCTTTCAATGCATAGAAAAATAACATAAATTACACTTAAAAGCAAATCTTTGTATCATGCTTTTTTTTTCACATAGCTAGTTATTGATTCAATCCACAATAATTTCTTTAATCAAATCAAAAATATAAAACTGCTATGTTTTCTACAGAGAAAATAAAATGACCTTATCACAAGCACTATTTATGGAATTTTATTTTAAAAGTAGAAATATTTTTTCTTTTAACTGTTCTGTTACTTCATCTTCAGGTTTAGATAGAAGACACTATGTGTAATATTGAAAGGCTGCCAGGTAATTTGGTAAGCACTATGGACTGTTATCAAAAGGTCCTGACTTTGAATCCCAACCACATACATTTCCTTCTGTCTTGAAAGAGGTCTGGACTAGATGAATCTTAATTTCTTAAGGAATGTCCAAAACTTATAAAACAAAAATAATAATGTTATTTCAGTACTCAGTTATCCATTTGATAAAATTTATTTAAAGATTGCTTCTTACCACTCTTGACAATCAATAGTAACAGTTTGTCCTTGAAATATTTCCCTTCCATTTTCATCAACGCAAGGACACTCAGGTTTAGGAATACAGATAGTTTCTTTCAAGCTATCTAAATCTATTATAAACACATTCAACAGTATAAAAGTAGTATTTTGTTTAAGCATAATAAGGCAAAATAAATTAAATAAAAACAAATGAATTCATAATGTCTGTAACTTTACATTTTTTAACACAACTGTTTAGCTCTATTATGCACAATTTAAATGAGAATACATAACTTTTATTGACTTTGCAAAGTTTTTAAATCATAAAGGAAGATATAATGATGCATCCATTAACTTAATATGTTTAAATACATACACCTTTAGTACCTTAAGTTTATAAATTAAAATTGGTTCAAAATATGGTACCTTTTCTTACATAACCAGGTGGGCAGAAACAACCTTCTACACAGGTCAGTGAGGAGCAGATGGAGCTAGAGGTGTTCAAAGGTTTTCCACAGGTTTCAGGGCAAGCATCTCCACAAGGATCATAAACACTACCATAATCACACTGCATGGCTGTGGAGAAAAACACAGGAATATGTAAGAGAAAAAATTTAAAAAGAAATATTGAATCAAGCTTTCTTTTAAGTCATTGTATAGATCTATTGCTTTTCTTTTGGCGACATTTATGCACTATGCAAGACAGCAGGGTTTCTGTCCAGGGATTTTGCAAGAGAGGATTTGAGCCTCTCAAGCCCTCACTCTAATGCAGTTTGATGATGATGATGATGATTGCTTTTCCAATTTAGAAAATTCTTTATTGCTATATGAAAGACAACATACGACACAATCTTTGATGCCTCCATCTGCCTGGTGCTCCAAGCTCATTACAATGTGCAGCAAATGCAGCAATGGCATCACAGAGACATTCACAGTCACCACCAGTGTCACAACTTTAAAAATGAAAAGAAAATTACTATTAGTCATTCAAAATATTTCAGTAAGATGTACTATAAAAATGCAAATTTAAAAAATTAATATCAAGAAATAAAATGAAACTTTGAAATTATATTCTCATTGAAGCTTAATAAATCTTTATTGGATTTAAAAAAAAAAAGACGATTAAAATCACTTTAAATAAGAAAATAAAGTTAATTAAAAATTATGAAATCATTAAAAAAAATATTTCTTTCATGCATACATATTTTTTTTTAGTAGAAAGACATTAATAGAACTAGATATTGCTGAAGTCAATAAACAACAATAGTTTACTATAATTTAATTAGTGTATTTTTAAATCCTCATGTTAGTGTGTGAGCAAAATTGAGTTAAATCTTACTTGCAGGCTTGCACCACACAATTATCATAGAAGCTTCGAACATCTGCATTTAGTTTGCGACAATCACTGAAAGCATCTCCTTCTAAAATAATTTTACATGTTGTTTCAGCCCAAGTTTCTCTATTAGATCCCTGAGAAGAAAAAAAGATAAAAATCATTTAAAATGCTTTTAATTTATGGAAATCAATTATTACTAAAGTTAACAGAATATTAAATTATAGCCTCATTTGACATTATTTTAAATTGTCAAAAATGTGTGGATTTGAAGAACCAACACTTAAAAATTAATTACTACAGAATTAACAAGAAATGAAATATACTGATTAATGCATCATCACATGATCAAATATAATGATTTTAAAAGTAAAAGTAGCTGTGTTTCTAAAATTATTTTCTTTAAGCCATAAGGATTTTCATTTACCTCACAAGATGCACCAACTGTTTGCTCTTCAGTGGAGGTGCACTCATCTTGGTTGACAATCCAGCTCTTGGCCAATTTGCTCAGAGTTTCTTTCTGAAGATTGTCACTTCCTTTTCTGTCATCCGAAGCATCCAAATTAAAATTACCACACAGACCTGATGTCTGGTTTAGAAGCTTGCTAGAGATTTCTATTCTTAGGGTTAGTCCTAAATAGAATGACAAATTTTCTCAAGATAAAATTTTTATATTTCACATATATTTATTATTATTATTGAGTTTTTCAAAATTTATTTCACTAATAAAAAAAATGGTGTTTAGAAAATAATTTCTGCATAATTTTACCTTCATTCCAAAAAATAGTGAACAAATCACCAAATATGACAGCCAAGTAGTAATTTGTATTGATGACCTTGATATTTGGTCCAACATTGTTGCTATACTCTCTGTTGCCAACTAAAACAACTCCAGGATTAACAGATTTAAGGATGATAGGAGACTTAAGGTAAGATGTTTCAATAGTTATCATGTTCATGCAGGCAGTTTCTGCAAAAAAAAAAAAAAAGTATGCAGTTAAAATAAAGATAAACAGTAGAAGTAAAGTTCACCAAATTTTTTTAACAATGATATAAAAAGGCAATATGTGGCTAGCACAGAGTCCAACTAATTTTACTTCTGTAAAAGATATATATGGAATTCCTAACAAAAATGTGGACTATGACACTATTTCAAATCTCAACTAAGTTTCCACCTACAATCTTATCTTAAAACAACTACTCTACCTTTTATGCCACAACATTTCAGTTAACTATTGAAGGCAAAGCTAAAAAAAATAATTTAGCAATTCTAAAAAAATATGCTGACAAAAATGTATTGAACAAATTGATCTTGTTTATAGGTAATAAGTTAAAGATTCTTACTTTTACTCCCACAAAGTACTGGTTTAATTTTTACTGCATGGTCAGATCCAATTTTCATAACATAATATTCACACATGCCAGTAATTGAATAGTCAGTCAAGGTTGTGGTATCAAAAGGCTTTAGTTTCATTGAGGACCCAGTCAGAACACAAATACCTTTAAAAAATTGTTAGAAAAAAATTGAGCAAACAAAGTTTAATGACAGAAACATACCTAAGATTACCAAGGTAAATCAATGTTTTTTTGGTTTCAAACCTACCAGTACAATCATTTGTATGTTCGCTGTCAAATTCGAAAACACCATCACGACAAACTCTGAAATGGAAAGGGTTATTATTAATTTTCTTTTGTGTCTTTTAATCAGTAGTGGAGTAACAAAAATATAATATCAAGGATTCTCTGTACAGCAACCAAGAAAAAAGTTAAAAAAAAAAAGTTTAGCTCTGCTTTAATACCTACAGGTCAATAACATTGCTAATGTAAATAAAAAATGCAACAAATATGGAAAACTAAGGTTAACCACAATTAATTTTCACAACTTAACCCATTAGTGACTAGTGTAATTCAAGGGCTTTAGCCCAGGACTCCAACCCTGAATAATTATCCTGGAATCTTCAAAAGAAATTGCACCATAGATTTTGGATTAGCAACGTATAGCTTAAATTACTGAACCACCTAGTTCCTTAATCCAAAATCAGTAATAGGTCTTTTTTTTTAAAATGAACTTAAAAAAAAATGACATTCTATTCATAGCTCTATCTGTATTAACTTAATGATTAATTGATAATCAATAGCCTAACTTAAAAAAAACAGCTAAAATTTGTAATATCAGACACACTATTATATTTCAATTTTTATCCTTTAAAATAATTTTGATTGCTTTTATCTATTGTAAGTTATTCATCTCATTAAAAAGCTTATCTACAAATTTATATACCCTTCAATATTTTTAGTGTATATTAAAAAAAAAAAAGAAATATCAAATAAACACAATAAACTTACTTTGTCTGGCAATTTTGTTCATATCTTTCACCATCATTGTACCATTTCCCCCCCTCATAACAAGGGCATTTGGGCACACAGGAACCAGACTGTGTGTAATAAAACCAGATTTTCAAATCCATCTCCATAAACAAAATATGTGCATAATAATAATTTTAAAGACTAAAATGTAGTTAGGATGTGCATTAATGATTTTTTTTTTAGATGAAGCAAATGATGAAAAGCAATGTGGTTACAGAAGTTTCCAATTAACAGATACTCAGTTCAGTACCTGTGTCTGCTTCAATCCATCAGCACAGAAACACAGCTGTGAACTGGCTTCAACATTGATACACTCTTCTGTGGCATAAAATGGTTTGGGACACATCTTCCTAAGACAGGTGGAGTTTGTAGATTTTGACAGTAGAGCATTTCTTGAGACTTGACTATTGGCACAGATCACCTCTTCACAGCTGTTGCTGCATTGCAGTTCATAGCCTTTGCATACACTAAAAGAAAAACATTAGATAAAGAAAGAAAAACTGAAAAAAAAAATTAATTAAAAAGCACTTTCTGTTTTTTAAGTTCATAATTTAATGGATTGTATAACATCATATTATCTCTATGGTAAAATATTAAAAACAGCTTTTGCTGCATACTGGTAAGACTTGCAAAGACCTTTCTATTTTGTACAGAATAAAGTAAGGCAGGAAAAATGATATGCACCATAGCAAGGGTTTGACTAACATCACTGCAAACTGAGTGAAAGGACACTTGTGATAAACATTTACTGAATTAATGAACTGATGAATACATATGAAGAATAAGTGTTAAAAAATGAAGAATAATTATTACCATTCCCTGCACCCATGCATAAACTCAGCATGTGGTCCAATAACTTCATTTGGCCTGGTAAAGTCAAAGCATCCACACTGATTTTTGGATACACATGTTCCATCATCCTTGAAATATTCACCCTCTGCACAACCACAGCTGTATACAAACTCTTTTTCACAATTGGTGAATAAATGATCTTTACAGTGGGCATCACATATGTTGATTTGTTTTCTAAGGCATGTTGAGCCAGCTGGTTAAATAGATATTATATGAAAAGGTTTTAAAAAAGTATTTTTTTAAGTTTTCAAATAAAAAAATAGTTATAACCTCCCATTGAGACATAAGACTAGTGAGTAAAAATCATATGTTTCTGTGGCAAATATTAAAATGAGAGCATCACCTCATACCAAATTTATATTCCTCAATAAAGTTTGAGTACTCATTAAATGTTGGTGGACTTAGGGATGGGAGCTTAAATTCCAAAAATAAAAATCCCAGATGCCAGCTCCAGTTTTGTAATTAAATATTGACACCTCTCAGCCATCAAAGCTTCCATGTATTTTTTCTTAATGCAATATAAATATTAATTATTGCATTAAAAAAAAGGACTCAATAGAGCTTGCAAAGCATTTCTGTTGCATTTGTATATCTTGAGTGGCATGTTAAGTGGAAAGACTTTAATTGTATGAGAATAGCAGAAAACAAAACCTTTAATTCAGGAGAAGTAATACTTACAACAGGCTGAAATATCATTGAATATAGCAACAAAATCTACATTTGCTGTCAGAGAAAAAGATTTGAGTACATTGCAACGAAGTGCCTCTGTAGGGACATTGTTACAAAGTTTGACAAAGCTATCTATGTCCACTCTTGAATTAGGAGGCAGTGGAGCAGTATTGATTTTACCACAAACTGGATTCTGGGCAAACAATAAAAAAAAACATTCAGCATCAAAACTGATTATGAAGTTCAAAATGTATTTATTTCTATGTCATTAAAAAATTAAAAGAAAGCTGAAAAACAAAATGTCATACCATAACTGATTGAGTTAACTCTTTAAATTTTGTATCACTACTACATTTTGAATAAAAGCCAAGAAACTGGGCACTGTCCATAAGTGAATTGGATGGAGACAGGAAATCATTGTCTTTGTTACGATCCATGTTACCGCAGATACCAAGCACCTTAAATTCAAATAAATTATTATTGAAATCTAAAAATACATACAAACTTAATATATACCAAATAAAAATAAACATTATAATTATCAGTATGATATTTTGAAAGTTATTTTATGTTAATTTAGTTTTGATACAAATAAAACAAGAAATTCTTAAAACTTATTTTAATAATATGCTTACCTTTCCTTTGTAAATTGTGGTTTTCATTTTTAAGAGAATAGTTCCATCTTTAAATATTTCTAAGCGTATTTGTCCTCCTTTTATATCCACCACATAAAAATCTCTTCCTACTTGCCTGTTAATGTTTGTGATATATTTTACAGTAAACTTTTTTTTCAAAAAAAATTTAAAACCAAAACTAAACAGTTTTGTCTACACTTTTTTAAATAGGCTTCAAAAAATGTCTAACAATATTGTAATTCAAAACATTTATTAGGAGTGCTGAAAAAAAATGTACCTGATGTAAATGAGTGGAGAAAAGCCATTTTCAATTGTTGCACCTGTCTTTTGTACTTTAATACTGGATGTAACTCCTTGATAATCAATTGTTATTGTAGAAGGACTGATTGTGTCTCCATTTTCATCCAAATAACTTGTTGATGATTCCAGTTTAATGGTTACATTTGCAGTCTATAGACATTCATTGTTTGGAAACATTAGTCCATAGTATAATTCAAGAACATGGTTGTATATACTTATACTTTGTCTAAAAAAAATGTTGCCCATTTAATTATGGGAGAAAGATTAGTTTTCCAGAGGTTAATTATTCCTTACCTGCACCAGAGTCAATTCTGGACAAATATTATCAATACCAAACATTCTTCCATCAAAAGTACTAATATAGCTGCCTCCTAATATAGAACAAGTTGCTGAACATCTTTCTGGACTTTCATTACATTCCCAAAGTCCAAACTTACCACAAGTACTGAGAAAGTAATTATAAATACATTATTACTCTAGCAAAATTAATTGGAGGTAGTGCATGAAGTGGTGGAAGAAATATTCACAAAACTGTTTTTATCACGAATGTGGATCAATCAAATTAAAAAGAGCTAACTTTCAGAGTCAAAGTAAGGAGGTGTGCATGTAGATTGTAGAGCTACAATCTTCAAGGTGTCTAAAAATAAAATAAGTTTGCACATAGATAGAGTATAGCCATTAAATACAAAATCAGCTTTTTACAGTGTTCCACTAGTGGTGGGAGAGATCATTTGATTCTCTATCATTACAAATTAAAATATGGTTTAATAAGATTTTAAAAAAAGTTTTACACACACCATTCTAAACAGTAGTCACCAGATATGATTTGGTCACCATTGTTATAAAAATGACCATCTTCTCCTTGACACTGGCAGGCTTCTGGTGCCACACAAGTGTTGTTGATTCTGGCCAAGCCTGTGGGGCATTCACAACCACCATAAGGCTGGGTGAGGCAACTGCTTCTTGTATAAGAGTATAGAGGTGCACCACAAGTCAGTGGGCATTTGTTAGTGATCAGACCATTGAACTGGAAAGGCTGGTGACATGTCTTGGCTGAAATAATTTTTAGATTCAAAAACAAAACAGAAAAGATAAAACTCCCCATGTTATTAGATCTAGATTTTAAAAAATCTTAATTTAGGATTTTTAATAAGGACAATAGGCCCTTATATTATTGATACACTAAAAATACTGATGATACATGTTAAAAGCAAGTGGTGCTGAATTTACCTAAACGTTATACACAAACCCAAAAATGTCTGATCGATTTATTTTTTTTAAATCATGATATGCCCATAATTCGGTAATTGAATAGCAAGATATGGTGATTTTTTAAATGTGTGACATTTTACCCCTTGCCCTGTGTCAACTTACCCCGGTGTGGGGCAAATTGTCGCAACCTCAACCCAGCCCCTTTTTTGTTGTATAACTTTGATAAATAAAGAGATAAAGTTTATTTCATTTACTCTAATTGTTGTCTGAATGTTTAAATTACAGCATGTTAAGTTTGGTGAGAATCAATGAATTCTAAATATGTTTAAAACATCAAAATCTGAAAACTGTGACAACTAGCCCCACCTTCCCCTATTTGTCACAATTTGTGTCTGTCTGATGACCTAGTATAGATAAAATTAATGTTACCAAAATCATTGAAAATGATGTCACTCGCTAAATTTGTGTAATAGACTAAAACAACATGAGCTTCAATAAACACAATGATTTTATTGGTCTCTATTTATGTTCTTTACTCCAGCCACTTGTTCTCTAGACTGACTTCCTTTTACACACAGTCCTGACACACTGCTGTTCTCTCAAGCATGTACACTCAAGGTCCACTGGTCATTTCATACACAGGCACACACACTGCACTACCAGCCACGCAAAACACATACACTTACTATCACATGCCAGTCGATTACTCTTTACTGTTTAATATAATCATTAAAATAAACTATTTGTAAAAAATGTATCTCATATTTTTCATGTTTATTAAACAAGGGCGCCATCAACAAAGTTCCATTTTTTTTATTTGAAGAAATCGATTAGCTTCAGCGTGAAAGGATTTGGTGAAATTTTTACCACACCGAAGGATACTTACGGCACAATGTCCTTGACCTCCACGTGATGGCTTCACCCGTTACTAAGGTGCACACCTTTTGGTAAGTAGACATGACATTGCAAGCAGCTTTCTTGGCAGCTTCAAGTCCACCGGCAGAAAGAGACGTGCAGAAATATGCGCGACATCGATCAATGTAATCATCAGGATCCACCTTTAATTTTAACAGGGAACAAGGTAGTCTACAATTCAAGTCGGAATGTCGAAAAACTTTCTTTATAACAGTATCCTACTTACTACCAGTCCGAGCACAATAAATTGATCGTAAATTTAAATGTTTGTTTTACTAGAACTGTTTGAATAGAAATGGTGTACAGCATTTTAACTTAACGAAGGAAAAAAAAAGAGCCCATTAATAAAATGTGGTTGAATTGAAAATTTAATAACTTTATAAAGGAGAAATAGAAAATGCTGAATGTCTGTAACATTTTGGTCTTTAAAAAAACAAACAAACAAACAAAAACATCTGCATTAAATCTTCAGTGCCAACATTTAAATTTCTTGTTTGAAGCAACCGACATTATTATTTTTTTATTTTCTAACGAGAAAAAGAAAACACTTTTATTTGTTCTGTTTATAGTAGTTTAGATCTAGGTACGAATTTTTAATCTATTGAATTTACCAAAAAAAAATGAACTTGGACAGCCTATGGGCAAATATGCGTAAAACTAGCAAATCTATTACATCGCGAAAGATATAAACAACACTAAATTATTTATTAAAATTACAGTTTACCTCATTATGACACCTATAGAAAACAGTATTAATGGCTTGACAAGCTTCAGTTGCTTTTGTAATATCTTCAGATGTTGAACATTTTGAGACTCCTTTACCGCACTGCGGTAAAAAAAATGTATTAGAATATATTTCAATGTGAACAGATTCTGTTATCCATCCTATTGTGGACTATCGACTCATTGTGACTCTGTATCTAATATAAAATGTATATATTGCTAGATAAAGAAATCACCTAATTTATGCGAGTCGAAGTCGCACTCACATATTTTATTTATTATGATTTATTCATTTATTATTATTATAAGGCCTGTTTGCATTTTGGTATCCTAACATATTTAGCCTACCAAACGTTGCAGATTAATATGAAAAATGTTTACATTTTAAAAAATAAGAATATATGCATATCTGCAAAAATCGAGAAAAGACTAAATGTAGCTCAATAAAAATGGCTAAGACGAATTTTAGAGTGAGTTACAGAGATCAGGTCTCAAAGAAATCCAATGCCGAACTGGGACTACTTTCTCCGACAAAATGAATTGCGCACACCAATAGGTGCAATGTCATGAAGTCCAATACAAGGAAGCGCAAACAGGGACTAACGTAGCCGACCATTTCGAAGGGTCAAATTTCTCTCAAGTTTATAACAACGTAAAGATGACCAGTAATGGAGTTCTGAGCGAGCGTCGCATGAGGTTTTCGGGACATTTACTCCGACAGAATGAATTACGCATACCAAGAGTTGCAAATGACATGGAGGCCAATACGAGGAAAACGCAAACAGGGACGTCCTCATATAACTTGGCGCCACACTTTCATGAAGGACCCCATAGCAGAGGACACCAGGTGGGAAGAGGCTTCAGACATTGCCAGAGACAGATCTTTATGGAGACAGATTGACGCCCATTGTGCCAAAAGGCGCGGGAGGGTCTAAGACTAAGTAAGTAGGCCTAATATGCACACAGTATGAATACCCTACTTTTTTTCTTTATGATATATATTAGTAAAATTTTAAAAGTAATAACTAAATATAGTAAAAACAGAAAAAAAGTCTCCTAAATAGATGTAAGAAATGTTATTATAATGTTGTTGTTTTTTTGTGTGCCTAGATTGGCTGCGGGAGAGGGTTGTGGAGTTGACATGTTTGCATAAGGAACACATGCTAAGGCACCAACCCTAGTAACAGAAAACACAATTCCTTTTAATCAACATCTTACGATCTCTAATAGTTAATGTTTCCATTACTTACTGGTAAATTGGTGTTTTTGTATTTTTCAAAAACTCTTTCAGCTCCAACTTGTGTCTGCAGTCCAATTTCATCTTTAAAACAAAGTGTAGTCCAAATTAACGTTTATGAAAAGAAACCAATCCTTTCGTTTATTACACAGCATACTAATCTTTAAAGAGAAAGTTGATGCTACAACTTACCATCTGTGTAACCGTCCATATCTCCACACACTCCCGCCAGACTATTTCTGAGGACGGAATTCTTTTTGATAGTAATCATAAATGTTCCGTCCACCTCTAGCCTCGTCTCAAGACTGAACGCCGGCAATGTGATATAGACTGTTTTCTGGTCAACATGATATCGCCAGATGACACTACCTAAATATGGAAAAGTACTCTCATAAAATAAGCATAATGATATACGGGAGTTTTAATAGTCTAATTTAGCAAGCCTTCATTTTTTTCATTCCATTTCTACTGTTAACTCACACTTTCGTCATAGTAAAAAATATCAATCATAAATTTGACAACTTTCTATTAACCTATAGAGCTGAAATTTCACACATAGCCTACAGTCGTGCTGCCCGATAACACATTTATTAAAATTTCAAAAGATAAGTTATGAATTATTGAATTAATTACCCAGTGTTCCATTTATGAGACTCAAGGAAACTAAAATTATTGTGTATTTTCTTATTAGGCCTATACGAGGCGCGGTGGCTGAGCGGTAAAGCGCTTGGTTTCCGAACCAGGGTCCGAGTTCGAATCCTGGTGAAGACTGGGATTTTTAATTTCGGGATCTTTTGACGCCTCTATATTGGTACCTGACATTAGTTGGGGAAATGTAAAGGCGGTTAGTCGTTGTGCTGGCCACATGACACCCTCGTTAACCGTAGGCCATAGAAACAGTCAAACAGATGACCTTTATATCATCTGCCCTATAGACCATAAGGTCTTAATGGGGAACTACTGGCTATCCGTAATAAACCTTTTACATATGGCCACTCCCATGCAAAGGTAAGACACAAACTTTCTATTTATTAAAATTGTTAAAAATCATGAAAAGGAAATAATAATACATAATTTACTATAATATTTAATTATAGATTAGGAAAAATATTATTTAATTAGTTCATTACATGTTTTGTGTATATGTCTCATTGTTATTATGCGATTCATTTTAGGCCTTTCACCTGCACGCTATATGTGTATTACTTTCTTTTAGGAGATTCTTTTATAAATGCTCATTACTACATGTAATTAAATAATACTTAGTACACTTAGTACTTTTGCATCACCCATCCGCTTTCGTGTACTATTTTATCTCGCCTGCTTTAGTCGCTCAGATATGCTGCACTTATCTTTCCTTGTCAATGTTCCGCTTGACTAACTAGCCGCCCCTTTATCAATATCCGTCACAAGACCGTCCAAAGACTCTTCGACTCCTCGATCGTCTAGAACAATAAAGTTGATGTTTATCTGATCTCTTTCCCAATCTTTGTATCCATGAATGCCTTTATAAATGACAATAAATGTATTTACTTTGCTTTGTTGACACTGTGTGTCAAGAATGGCCCAAGATAATCTGACGATCGTGCTCGCCCACACGAGGTCAGCTAGCCTCAGTCTAATGCGAGGGCGTTAAAGTTATTTTTCAAGGGATAAATATTTTTTGTGTGCATTGTAGCTATACACTCTTACTTGAAAAATAAATAAGTAAAATTTGCGTCAACACCTATGTTTCAAAATTTAAAAATAAAAATATTCTTTTAATTTATATACCTATTTTTTTGCGAGAGGCATCTGCCACAAGATATTCTTCTCTAATGCAACTCTATTAGACTTTTATATTTCAGAATGGTCGAATTTCTCCTAAATATAATGCATATTGCGACGATCTTGTACTTTCAATACGGTTGACTTTACCTCGAAAGTATTTTTCAATTTAGTATGGGTCAGTTCAGACTCTTTCTTTGACTTAATTTGATATACCTCTAGAAAAAAAAAGCTTGGACAAATAGTGCACTCTAGACGCCAGGATAATGCATTTTTTCTTCTCGCAATGAAGGAAAACTCTTAATGTATCGACTAAGCACCGCACCACGTTGGAGGAGCTCACCGCACTCCCCCAGACACCCTAGCTGACTCATGGAACGGCGCGAGATTAGTTTTTACGTCAGGGGAGTAAAAGGTAAAAGTTTGAGAAATATTTTTGGCAAAGACAATTCGCTTAACAGAGTACCTTTGTATGGGCTCATTAGAACTATACATTTACGCACAAAATATTGGTATGGATCTCACCGCACCAAAACTACACTTCAGATTGCCACACTTGATATCAAAAGAGATTGATATACTTGATCAATTCATTACCGAGCTTGTCAACTGCCGACGGAACGTTATCAGTAAGTTTGGAGGCATCGAAAGTTTCATGGGATGTTCCATTGGACTTGGTTAAGAACACTCCTTCAAGCGTGTATGTGATTGTAGGATCGCCTCTGACTATGATTGTAACCACCTGGGGGAAAAATGTCAAGTGAATGCAAACAATATGAAACAATATGAAAAGATTTTATTAACCAACATTGAGTCAGCTTTGAGATTGTAGTTTACATTGTTAATCCTGGTTGTAAAGGCAGCACGGAAAACCCCTCCCCCCCCCCCCACTGGTCCACAAATGAGATTGGACCAAAAGCGCTCTGAGCATGCTGTAAGCATGAAAGTAGCGCTATATAAAAGCTATAATAAGAATAACATGATATATCGTCCGTTGTTACAAAAACTAATAGCATGCTAGTGTCTCGACTTACACTCCATATTCAAATTCGTATATTGCAAAATCTGTAATGTAGCTTTTTAAAATTCTGATTTGGTAAATCTGGCATAAAACAAGAATCACCCTAAAGCTGAATGACAAAATGGAAACTATACACAGATATATGTCCTGATCCGTTAATATGGTAAGTGTCGTCGATGGTCTTGTTTGAGCACATATACCACAGCAATTGACGCATCCAGTAACGGAGAAGGTTCATTTATTCATTATTCGTTCATTCATTATTATCTTTTTAAAAAATGAATGACTACGTGACACCTAACAATTGCCCTCTATTACGAGCCTGATTAAAGGAAGTATGTTATGGGCAGTAATGCATCTGACAAGACTCGACCGCCGTAATAGGCGTATAACATTACGAATCATGGTAAAAACTGAGATTTTGAACTTTGGGATTTTTAGGATTCATCTGGATCCACTCAACTCTAATAAATACCTTACATACGGTGCGGAAGTAAAGGCGGTTGTTCTTTTTGCTGGATTTAAGACACCCCTGTAAACTGTTGGCAATACAAACTGATCCCCTCCCCCACTCCCCCAATAGATTGCAAGGTTTGACATGGGTATCTTTACTTTTTTACAAAGCTTAACTTCATCTGTCTGTCTGTTTGTCTTTCAATCTGGATTCTTTAACGCTTTTTTTCTCCCACTTCCGATTCTCGGGTCAAGTTGAAATTTCGCACAATTATTCTTGTCGATGAAAACGCATGAATAAAAAAAATCAATTAATTATTTAGTTAATGGTAATTAATTATTTTAATTTATAGATAAAAAATGCGAGAGAAATCTTGCAGCGAATGATCGTTGCTCTCCCACCCCCTTTTTTTCTAATGTCGTGAACTTGTAGAATACCGTGAGCTGTATATTATATACCAGAAAAACCTGACATGAAGCGGGTCATTAATTTGTCATTGCTATTCTCATAATCACTGGGGGAGACTACCTTGCTATTAGCCTGCCATTTGTTCTTTGGTTACTTGCATTAAAAAACAACACTTTTTAATTTCGTCTTTATCAATGGCTTTAATCAATTCTAGCAGATGGGTCAATAGTAGTTGAAAACATTCATTACCTTGGAGCAAGTACACTTGTCCAGCGGGTCACATTCGGTGACTGTGTAAATTTCCAGCTGTGGTGTTACAACGAGACCAACAGCACACAAAGTCAAATAGTTGAAGAGGACGCCATCAAAAGTGCGGTAGACATCATCTCCCGATGTCATACAAGTGGCGACATCTAGTGTGTTGTTCACCTTTACTGAAGCAGCTGCATTGAAGAAAAGAGAGATAGTTGAAACGACAACTCTCCAATTAAGTTAACTTCTCAACTTTAAAATACGTCTATTAACAATATCAGAGTGCTATCATTTACTTGGGTTACAAGATGCGCAGCCATAATTTGCCAGCTGACTTCCCCACGATCCTGTAAAACCTTCTGTGCAACAATTTGAAATCTCCATGGCTTCGGCTCGAACTAGCTTGCCTTGACAGTTGGAGTTGACATAGCAGTACTTCAAGTTTGATTTGAGAGCTGCGAAACAAAACAATTACAACAGAACGTAGACTTTGTACTAACGTAACAATTGTGTTGAAATAATTAGTGTCATTGTCCTCTATGAGACAGAGAAGAGAAACACTCCCACATTAAAAAAAAAAAAAGAAACTAAAAAAAGCTGTCGATAGGTATCATATAACACTAGCAAATAACGTTCTTGTTGATCCACTCTATTATTACGGGCTAATGCCTTTTATTCTGTGACTAAATTCCCCATAATTGATAATGCAACCTCATCCCCTTTAGTAAAAATAAACATCTCTGCTCTTATTTAAAAAAAAAAAAAATCTAACGCTAAGCCCTCAGTTGGAAGCTCAAACGTTTGTAATGAACAAAAATTATAAGAATAGCAAAAACATTAAAAAAATACATTAGTGGGCCGAGAGCAATAAACAATTCCCCTCGATAACTTCAAACCTAAATAAACCAGTAATATAATATATCACCCTTTTCCGACTAATATAAGTGTTGCAAGTGACTTATGCGCCTGACTTCTTTTTCTACTTACAATTAATATTTTCCTCGCAAGCACGTCCAGTGTAAGGGTCAGGGCAGCTGCACTTTGGTAGGGCTGCAGCCCAGGTTTCAGTTTCCACACACTGTCCTCCGTTAGAGCAAGGCGGGTCACATACGGCTGTCAAATGAATGTTTTATTAAAAATCTGTTTTCATTCCTAGACAATCTAAGTTTTACAAAGCAATGTCTAAACGCATGTTTTCTTGACACACTGTATTGCAATTCGCTACTCGTGGCAAATGTCGTTCTTTCATGATACGAGGCAAGGAGATCCGCAAGAACGCTGATAATAAAAGTTGTGGCCGGCTTTTCAAAGCGAATATTGGTCTCCATAGCCATTTTCAAGTTCATAGAAAATGGGCACGAAAGAGGAGCAATTATTATAAATGTAGATTTATTAAGAGTAATTTAAACCCACTAGAGTTGTTTTTGTTTCTTAAGATATCTATTCACGGCGGTACATGCTCGTCATAAAAAAAAAATGATGCAATAAACATGCACCTACAAATACAAAAAGTGAGACACAGAGAGAGAGAGAGAGAGAAGTATTAACAACACTATTTGAGATGTAGGTCTCTGCATGAAATGTATCCATGAAATTTAAAAGTTAAGTGCAGAGATTCTCAACCTGTGAATGGGGGAAGGGGCGATGTCAAGGTTTCATATTTGTGTATTAATGAAATAAAATATTACTATTACAATTATTAGGCTTACCAATGTTTTAAAATTATTAAGCTTTATAATTTATAACCATTTCGCTAAAGAATATGGAAAACAATTGACTAGAACTTTTTCTTGCAGAAATTTCATTATGTCTTTGCCAACGCGATTATATCCGTCTTTCATACGCCATAACGCTCCAATTTATCTCAAGCGCCGTACCATCGTTGCGAACGAAAATCAGGAACGCTACAAGATGACTTTACGACGAGTATTCGATGTATGGGCGCTACATGTGCCTCGTACGTCTCTCACACTTCCATCCCTCTTTTCCAAAGGCTATTTATTTCACCAGAAGTACATATTTTATTTACCTCATTCAAGTAATTAAAACAACAGAGGCGCGATAGCGTGTGCACTGTAGACACCAGTAGACCAGCAGAAGGCATTTCTGCATTTGAGGGTGTAGAAAATAACTTAGTATCGGGCTTCAGACTTTGTGGAGTTTCCTGCGCCCCCCTCCCTCACCGAGATCTTCTTGACATTTTAGTTAGTACATTGGTAGCAGGCCCGTGATTGAAAGAGGTTCTAACCTTTAGTATTGAACATTAGTACATTGGTAGCAGGCCAGTGATTGAAAGTTTCTAACTAAGGCAACAGACAGAGAGGAATGGAGAAAGACGGTCGACGAATCTTGCATGGTGCCCGAACGGTCCAACAGACCAAGGGACAGGTAAAGGTAAAAAAAAATTCATAACAAGACCGCAAAGGGATGGGCAGAGGGCCTGGTTTGAACCAGGGACCATCGAGATGACAATCCGGAGCGCATTTTAAAGACCAGGCAGCCTTACTAGCTGGCTAAAGGAATGAGCGAAAACCTACCTTATTTTTTTTCTTTTGGTGGAGAGGGTGCGCCATAAGTAAAAGTAAAAGAAATTCTAGGTAACTGGGCTAGTTTCTAATTTACAATAAAAAGAAAGGCCTTTCAAGAAATCTTGAACCCTTCAACGATAAAAAGATATTCGTTTAGTCACGCTTAAACCTACAAGGAATACTTTAACTTTGTCCAAGGGAAATAGTTTGATAAGGGAATTATTACTGAATTCTTGTTTTAAGAATCAATTCTCATCAAATCTCATCCTGCGGACTCTTTCCATCTCCGACTGACTCAGACATGCCATCATTTGTATTTCTAGCTTTAGACTCATGTAATATACCGCACTATCTAACTATTATTATTAATTCAACCCCAGTGTTCAGATTGAAACTTCAAATGCTGATTTGGTAGTCTGTGTGTCCTGTGAACAGGTTATTCATTGCAGATGATTGAACTAGGTCAGCTACAAACAAAATCAATCAACATATACTATAATAATAGTTCCCTATATAAAAAAGAAAATATGTGTGACTTTTTTGTGTGAAACGCAAAATCGGAACAATACAAAAATAATATCATATTAAATTTAACACAACCAGACCGTGGACCCAGACGGTGGACCGCTTTTTCTGTAATTTTCAAAATAGCCGGTGGACCCCTTTTTCGATACTTGGTCTATGTCATTAAAGAGAATTAATTAAAATGTGACAGAATCTAAAAATAAATCTTATAAAATTAGGCCCAACCGCCCAACCTATTTATTGTTTTATTAGTTATTTTGATACACTTTTTCTAGAAGATGTTTAGGTCTCTTCCTTGTAATCATAAAATTTCGATCAATGACTTATTTTTTTTTATATTTAAAATTGGTGAAGAAAGAAAAAAAAAACAACTCACGGACATCGCAGTCATTTCCTGCCCATCCATTGCAGCAGGACGTATTGGTGACGTGCTCTACCCTGAAAAACAATCCTTGAGTTGAACATCTAAACAACAATCATAAGCTAACGTTGCTATCCAAGTCATTTATTTATTGACATAAGTAGCGTTTATGTTTTGTTTAAAATGACATCCTCAAATGCCAGAATTCGATTTAGGTACGTAAGAAAACTTAAAAAGAGTTTCAAATGCTTAGAATTACATGACAATAATTCTTTTTCAATCATCGGTCTTTATCGATTTAATTTGCTGGCATGGCTTCTAGGAAAAAGTATGCCTACTTTAATTCATTAATTAAAACTGACCAAGTTGGGAAGAAGCCTTTTACATCGCTGGAGAAGCCTTTTGCATCGCTGGAGACAGATCTTTGTAGCAACAGCCTGCCATTCTATGCGCAAAAACAGCGCGGTATGATCTAAGTCTAAGTAATTTGATTTAGATAGCCTAAAATGAAATTGTTAGTAAACATAATCCACCTTGTGTAATTACACATCGGAACGCAGTCGTTCGGGTCAATTGTCTTTTCGCCAGTTTTCGGCCACACTAAGGTCAGTTGGTAGCCATTCATGCCAGTGATCCATCCAAAGAACTCACAGCAGGGGTGTTGTTCCACCACTGTCTTTTCCCATTGCCGTTCACAAAAATGACTAAAAAAAAAGCATATTTAAATATGAAGTGTTTTAAATCTCTTAAGAACAAATTCATATTGAATATTTCATTTGAACTACACGTATTCAAATGTAGAAATATTATTCATATATATTAACAGATATTAAAAATTAACCAACAAAAGATCACTCGTGTAGCTGTGTGTTTAATAATCCATCCTTTTAATTGAAATTTATCTCACAAGTAAGCAAACACGGTAGCCGTGTAGAGGTGTGGCTTGTAGTCAAGCACCAAAAAGGAGATTTACCTCCAAGTAATCAAACTCTTTATCCGGTTACCCGTGTAGATATATGGCCAAAGTACAGCTCCCCTAATTGAGATTTATCTCCATGTAAACAAAATCAGTACCCGTGCTGAGGTGTGGCCTGTAGCCCAGCTCCCTAATTAGGATTTATCTCCAGTAAATAAAATCGGTTCCCTCACAAAGTATGACCACTGGAGAGTGTCAACATATTGACTTAGCAAATTATGTCCATCTATGAACTAAATGTAATGGACTAAACAAATAAAAGGGGGTGGTAGTTTTTCATCTCTACCTCTGGAGATATACTCGCACAGTTTGACAGACCTCTGGTCAGCGTGACATAGTTAAGGAATATAATAATAAGGTTTGTCATCAGGAGTCCGAAGATTAATGAGGACTGCAGTATTTCCCGTGGATACGCAGCCCCAGCTGTGACCTACATATTTTCTTTTCGTCTCAAATGTGATTCCTGCGGCGTTTGTAAGTGACCTCCAGCTGTCTCGTTCTGAAGCCGCAAGCAACCATGTGCTCGCTCCTATGTCAGTGACAACTAGTTGGCTCCTAAGCTGGTCTTTAAGGAATATAACATGTTAACTAACCCACTTAAAGGTCAAGACAAACAAAGTAAAAATAAAATGTGCCAGCCATCGTTGCTTTGAATGTAATGCGCATTTATAATGTAAGTTTGAGTTTGAGTTTTTGGCACAGGGTAAAGTATAGTGTAAAGTTTCATTTCGATTTATATTATCATCCCTTATCTTTGCATTAAACAATGTTTGGTGCATATTCATATATTTTTAAGCACATTTTTTTATTTTAAATATAAACGTTAATTACGGTTAATACATTCAATAACAAACATGAACATAACCACGACCACTTTTACATAGAAATGTAGATACTACTGTCTACTTTTACTATCCAGCCAACTATTTTGCAGTGATATTCTGCCGGAGACGAATATGGCCGGATAGTGAAAAATGGCCGCATATTCGGCCTGAGCCGGAACTACTATCCGGTGCAACCCTAGTCGACACATCATGTGCCACAAAGGTCCAATATACTAAGGGGCAGATGAAAGTGAAGAATCAATTAATTTGTTAGTGTAAACTTTTGTTTCTTGTTATTTGCAATTTTACTTAAGCCTACGCGGGAAGCGTGGTTGAGAGGCTAAGTACGCTTGAACCTGGCTTGTCTTGGCTACATATGAAGGGGGCTCGAGGCAGAGTTGTGTTTACTGAGCGTCTACAGGCAGCACGGAAAACCATCTCCCAGATACCCCCTCCCACTGGTCCACAAATGAGATGGACCATAGCGCTCTGAGCATGCTATAAGCATGAAAGTAGCGCTATAAAAAAAGCTATAATAAAATTTAATTTTACACAATATATTCCTACAAGATTTGTTTTAATATTAGTTTTCTCTGGCCACTGGTGAATTAGTTTCGAATGTTGAAAGTCCTATACTCCTATTTGTATAATTTGTTTGAAAACTGTGATTTGTGGAGTAGGAATTATGGAGTGATAGAGGGGGAGGGATCTGATCTCTTATGCCGAGCACTCCAATATCTATACACTTTATTTATTGACCTAGGCCTACTAAAGGTTTATAAGGTAAAAATGTAATTAGTAGGCCTATAAAGTAAGTAGTTCTTCAATAGGAAATCAATAATTAAAATAATTCTTTTTACGAAGAAAATGATTTACCTACATTACATATATTATGAGTCATGGAAAATTTCAACTTATACATCAAAACCGTTGAAGTTATTACTTTTAGAGGCATCTATAGGAAGAAAAAAAAAGCCTTTGAATTTTTTTTTAAAGTGCTGTGCGTATTTCACATTCCGATCATAAAATAATAATTAAAAAAATTAAGTGTTGGCCTAATAGTGATAATAATTTTCTGTACGTTACTAAGTTAGTAAACTTCATCAAAGTTATACTTTCGCTCTTATGAAAGTATAGGTACGCATTAGCATTTAAAATCGCTTATGCATATTTAATGTACATTCATTTCAGTACAGTAGTAGACGTCTCAATTGGCTTGGACATGTTCTCGGAATGATGCCCGGTCAACTCCCATAAGATATTTTGTATGGTGATCTAATAGATGAGGATACAAATTCTGCGGTCTCTGGGCATGTTTGTTTCTCAATTTAGTATATGTGTTTTTTTTTATTTTTCTTATGGCAAGTATTAATGCTTCCTTCTTCCTATCTTTTGACGTTTCAGATTCGAATGAATTGACATCTTGGACTAGTTTTATTTTCTAATAAAATATGTAAATAGAAAACTGCTCTTTCAGTTTACCACAACCACAATAACTACATTTGTCTTGTCCTCAAAAGGAGTATACCCTTGACATAATTTGACGAATGTTAGTTAACTTAGAACAGTCTGCATGAAAATAGTGTTGATATAACATAACAATCTACATTTTTAGTCTGAAGTGTACACTTTAATTCATATCATTGATATAATGGAGCCAGCTCATATTTTTCTCTCCACTTCAAACAGAATGAAAATTACAAACCTATATTCTCTTCATCTGAAATAAGGTTACAAAGACAGTTTTTGTGGAAACACAAAGTCAAAATTGGCGCCCGAATAGCTTAACTCAGGCAGGTAAAAAGACAGGTTTCAATAATTTCAGCATGAATATCAGAAACTATGAACTACAGACTATCATTAACCACAACCTTACCAATACAAAAGAAGAGACCTAAGTTTCGTAAGTGTCGCCGTTACTGTTGTATTGTTAGTCCGATTGATGACATGACACCCCAGGATACTGAGATTTATTAATTTTATTATTATTAGGATAAGTTGTTCGTAAATGTATTCACTTGATAGTTATGAAGACATCTGTACCTGGCCTAACTGATGTTATTGAATTGATTTGTTTTGTAAATGGCCAATATCCTATTCTAGGAGGAAGACACTTTTCCCTTTGGTGAAATATGTATATGTATTTCATGTATAATAAACACAATTTACTTGTGTAATATGAAAGATTTCTTATTGATTGTTGTTTAAATTATATTGTCTTATATACATTAAAGTGACCAGATGCCCCGACTTAGGCATGACTGTCCCGCTTTGAGCAGTCTGACACGTTTTTCATAAAATGTCCGGGCGGGACTGCCAATGTCCCTTTTTCATTTTTTAAAAAGTCGATCTATGTCACGCGTTTGTGTTTAAATCTTTTTTCATATTATAAGCCTCTTTTAGTTTACTTCTTCAACATTTAAATACTTAATAGTTAGATTCAATTCGCAGCCGGTAAAGTTACTTTTTTATAGTTCTCCATAATAACAGTTTTCAATCAAATGTGAAATAATCTTACTAAAGATTTGGTCCTAATATGGAAAATTATTGAATCTATTATTTGGACACTTCTCTGATTAAGGAGTGTTCACATGAGCATTCTTATATCCAATGGGATATTACCCTGTTTAAAAAGCCTTCAAAGGTAGGCTACCATAGTAAAGTAAATAAGTTAGTGTTCTTAGTATCCAGCTCTGTTATATGCTTTAAGGGACTGAAAGAATATTAGGATAGGCCTAAAACATTTGTCTTTGAATTCCGTGTACTATATTCTTAGCGAGATTAGTTGATCTTTCTAATTCCATTTTTGCCTCATTGAACTAAAAAGTCATGAATAGTCCTTTTTTTATTCTCCGATAATCTAAGAACCAAATCCTCATTTTCTTTGAATCATAACAGTCGATGTGAATGTTGTCTTTCAACTCTCTCACCGTTTAGATCTGCCAGTTTATATTGAGTGCATTCAGTGAACTTGAGTTACCACAAGAATGAACAACAATCTTACCTGGTGGCACTGGTGGACCATATTCGAAGCCACAATGTGAGCCCAAGTAATACAAGGGTTGATCTACGAAACAGTGCCATAAACTCGGCGATGGCGAGAAGCCGTAAGAATGCAGTGCTTATTGCTGGAGCCTATGAGTAGAATTGTGTTCAGTAGTTCACTTAAAAATACTCTTATTGTTCTCTTTACTCCGAGCTCTAAGCTCCTTGCTTTGAAACAGCTGGGGTCCGTTCTTTTATAGCCGGTGATAACGAAAAGCTGCCTTCGATGTTTGTTTATCTAAAGGCATCTTATTGATATGTTTGCTGTATCAGAAAGTCTGACAGAATGTTTCACTCTGGGGAGGGGCGATTAAAAGCTCATAAGACGCCTGTTGGGTGTATTTTGTTGTATTACAAAGTCTGACAAACCATGTTTCACTATGGGGAGGGGAACAATTAGTTTATAGAACGTTCTGTTGGGTGAATTTGTTATTACAACGTCTGACAAAATATGTTTCACTCACTATGGGGAAGGCGACAATCAGGACGTCTGTTAATGTAGATGTTGTATAACAGTCTGAAAGTATAATTTCACTGGGGGCGGGGGAGGCAATTATTTTATAAGATGTCTATAGGATGAATATGTTGTAAAACATCATCGGACAGAACAAGTTTTATAAAAAGAACTTTAAAAACACACACACAATACATAAGGAGAAATGTATTTTAAGGCGTCTGTTACATGAATCGGTTGTACACACATTGATTGGCTTACAAAGAAGTTTTGCTGACGCATCATCTTCCTTTTTTTTATTCACAAGTTAAACACAAGTTTTTGGCTTATTTTTTTTTTTACAACGCTTATATTTAAATGTCTAAACAATAACAGAGAGGCGTAACTAAAGACAGTATAATTCACTAGGGTACAGTTATTCATAAAATATTACGTCACTTTTTTTAAAGGATAAAGATGACTGATTCTCTATTATATGAAATTCATTCAGACTGTATAAAAAGGTGACCCGACAAAATAGCGCGGACAAAATAGCACGGACAAAATAGCACCGGCATAATAGCGTCGACATAATAGCGTCGACAAAATTGCGCGAAATTTCCAGACAAAATAGCGCATACCTGTATATGATGTGTATAAAAGTACCGGATTTTAGTAAGTGAAGATCTTGGGCAGCATTATTTTTGAAATGTGGTGACCCCGTTCAAGGGTTAAGTATAAGATGATGTGTGCGTTACACATGTGTGTTTTAGTATAATAAGAAATCTTGATTATCTGCGGCATCTCTTTTTGATCAACATTGGCAAACTTTGGTGAGTCAGGATAAGTTAAGATGGCGATCACATTTCTTATACCGTCAATTTTTTGTTTTGTGACTGACCAATTCAATCATTCATTTTATTATTACCTGTCCGTCTTTGTCTAACACCATCACATAGATATCAAAGTTCAGGAGTGTCAATTTGGATTGTAGGCCTGAATCAACTTCCCTTCTCTCCCAAGCACACCTTTCATGAGAAAGAAAACAAAGCCCGTCTTCCTCTCGTTATGTTACATTCTTTTCCATGACAAAAAATCAGAAGTTTTTTTTAATGGCCCCCGAAAAGGGAAAAGACGCTATTAGTTTTGTGTGAAATGTTTGTCCGTCTGTCCCGTTTAGATCTCGTAAACTAGAAAAGATAGTGAAAATCCGATATCATAATATTTTAGTCCATTCAAAGTTCTGATGCAACGGCTACTTTTTTCTTTTCTAAAAGCGAAAAATCTAATTTTTTAAATCACTTATGCAAGCAGTTTTTCATAAAAATAAACCACTTTTACAACTATTCACTATTTATAGTAACAACCACTGCAGGCTCTTTATCAGGGGAGATACCAATTAGCCATATTTTTAACACATTTATTCAGTTTTTTGTCAAAAACATTTTTTTTTTACATTTGTATTGCTAACTTAAGTAACTTCTGTCATATTAACTACTACATTTACACAAAAAATGTTTACTTTTTTTCAAAGACAAAAAAATATATTTAGTATGCATATAAGTTGGACATAATTTAAACCAACAATTAATAAGTAATTTTTCATATTATCACTTAACAAAAGGGATTTTCATTCCCCCAAATGCAATTAGAGATTGACCATTTACAAAGCAACTAGATAATTAGATATTCATTATAAGTCATCAGTTAGGCCAGGTTCACATTAAATTCACACTCACTTTCCCCTATCCTTTGGTCTGCTGGACCGCTGGGGCACAACACAAGATCTGTCAACCTTCTTTCTCCAGTCTTCTTTGTCATTTGTCTTTGATCAAATTTAATTCTGATGTTCTTTCTGAAAATACCTGCCTTTTTACCTGCCTGGGTGGACCATTTCGGGGGCCGATTTTGATTTTGTGTTTCCACACAAACTGTCTTTGTAACCTTTTTTTTTCTTAAAACGGTGAGTATATCTGACTAGTATGGAAGTATCTTTGCGTGTTTATGAAGTGCACTTTTGGAATTTAAATAAATGACATATTTGAAATTATTATAATTCTTGCATAATGTCTGCATATTTATATTTCAAGATATTCATATTCTATTCATATTTTAGAATATACAAAGTATTTCTTGCAAAATGACTGAAAAATATTTTTCCGCGCTATTTCGTCTTCGCTATTTTGTTCGCGCTATTTTGTTGGGGAACCGTATGAAAATGCCTAAACAAAACATCTTTTTAAAATCCCTTGATCAGAATGCATAAAAAACTATCCCAATTAACCCTAGAAGACTATTTTTTAAAAAAGTGTAACTTTTTTTAAAGAGTTCATTTTCCTTGGTCTGCTCTGATTGATGGGGTCAAATTCAGACCGAGCTTATAGGTAACTACGCAGTTGGATATAAACCAAGACAACGTCTTTTCCCTTATGGTTAGGTTTTAAAAAAATATAAATACAATACATAGTAGTAGATTAAATTTAAAAAGGCATAGAAAAAGTAGACTAAAAATATAGTTAATCAATAATGCTCTAAATCTTGACTGAAGTGTCCATAAAAAATTACAGAGCTCTGGTTTCCTTAGTTCTTTCACAACTGACGTCTAATAAGCGAATTGTGGTCGTTTCTTATCGCACTGTATAAGAATTTGTATAAAGGATTATGATAACTGTGGTCACAGCTGCTTAGCCGGAACTAACTTAATGCCACAATCCTATAGTTATTTCTGGTGGGCAGATCACGTGCTGATATTGTGACTTTATATACAGGGTCACTTTTGTCAGAGTAGTTGTAATCAATTTATGTATGTGTCTGAGTGGATTTAAAAGTAAATGTGAACAAGTTTTCTGCTCAGCCCGTCGACAATGGCAATCGTTCATCAGGGGTAGGGTAGGTAGGTGAGGGGGATAGATCAACTAGTCGACCACACCTCTGGTTTAAATCTACTTAGATAAACGAGTAGTATAAAAAGTTAGTTTAAAAAAAAAAGACTATTCCTTCTTTATACAGCTGACCCACCTTTGTAAGAGCGATTTTTTTCGCTCTTAATAATAAAAGATTGTCTAAACCAAATTTCATTTTAGATGATAATATTTCGAAAAATTATAACGGTCAAACTAAAGTTAAATTTTATCTAATGTTTTAGTGAGAGTTTGTTTCGTGGATATGGTTTGTTTTTTAAGAACTCTAAAAAGAAGTCACTGCAAAGATATTTTTTTATAATTCCTCAATTCATCGGCAATATCACGAACCTGGACACGGTTCTCGAAAACGGCTTTAACGATTTTCTTAGAAATTTGACAGTTGATGTATATCTTTTGGAAAATAATTACTAGCTAATAGGCCACACTAAGAAAACTCTAATTTGAACGTTAAAATTTTTCAAAGTATTATACAAAAAAAGGAATTTAAATTTGGCAAAGCGTCAAGACAATCTTTATTTTCAAAAGAAATAGGCCTTCGCAAGAGGGTTTTCCCGCTTGTACACCTAAATTATCGAATCACCGAGTGACACCCAACTAGGGGTGATACATACATGGACGAATATACAATTTTTCAATAAAAGACAAAAAGTAATTTTCACTGGTTAGATAACTGAACATGTCTATGCACAATTAATATATAGAACTAAATAGACAATTTCTACCGCATTGAAATGTCCAAAACGTTTCACCAAACTTTTATATCCCCAGTCAAACATTTAAATTTTAGGTACCATTAGCGTGAATATTGGGTAACAAAAAAACACCTTTTCGTAGAAGCTATTGAAATGATAGCCATCACATTTCAAGTGATAGTCAGAGTTTATTGAACGCCGACAGTCTTTCCATTAGAATTTCACATGCCCTTAATGTACATTCTGTTAAATTGTAAAGTAATTAAGAAGCAATTTAGATTTTTTTAGGGATAATTGTGTAATTTCAAACGTTGGCTTCAGCTTTATCCAAGACGAAAGAAATGAAATGAGTCAGGCTTAAATAATTGAAGTAATATTTCATTTAGGCACATACTGAAATGGAAATCATTTTATCTTCATATGACCAAGCAATCATGGAACATCTATAAACCGATGCCAAAAATCAACAACAACAACAACAACAACTCAGGATGAGTTGATAAGTGTTTTAGTAAACCAAGTAAAGGATATTCCTATAGACTTTGTGTCTACATGGTGCTTTGATCTTGTTTGACATACACAGGGATCAAATGTCCAAATTTATAAGACTTTAAAAGGGAAACAAGCTGATGCATGGAAAGGGATGAGTTTGATTTTATGATGTGTCAAGCTCAAGGATATGGCAATGTAGCTACAATGTCTGGAAAACATTGATGAGTACAGGCCAATTTAAGAACCAACAGAAAATGTATTGAGTGGATTGATCGTTTTTACGCTGAGCTTCAACTCAAGACTGGAAGCGATCATCGAGATAGCATGTATATTTAATGTAGAACAACCACAAACAATTCAGTAACTGATGAAGTATAGTGTATAATCAACTGATGAAGTATAGTGTATAATCAACTGATGAAGTATAGTGTATAATCAACTGATGAAGTATAGTGTATAATCAACTGATGAAGTATAGTGTATAATCAACTGATGAAGTATAGTGTATAATCAACTGATGAAGTATAGTGTATAATCAACTGATGAAGTAAAGTGTATAATCAACTGATGAAGTATAGTGTATAATCAACTGATGAAGTATAGTGTATAATCAACTGATGAAGTATAGTGTATAATCAACTGATGAAGTATAGTGTATAATCAACTGATGAAGTATAGTGTATAATCAACTGATGAAGTATAGTGTATAATCAACTGATGAAGTATAGTGTATAATCAACAGATGAAGTATAGTGTATAATCAACTGATGAAGTATAGTGTATAATCAACTGATGAAGTATAGTGTATAATCAACTGATGAAGTAAAGTGTATAATCAACTGATGAAGTATAGTGTATAATCAACTGATGAAGTATAGTGTATAATCAACTGATGAAGTATAGTGTATAATCAACTGATGAAGTATAGTGTATAATCAACTGATGAAGTATAGTGTATAATCAACTGATGAAGTATAGTGTATAATCAGCTGATGAAGTATAGTGTATAATCAACTGATGAAGTAAAGTGTATAATCAACTGATGAAGTAAAGTGTATAATCAACTGATGAAGTATAGTGTATAATCAACTGATGAAGTATAGTGTATAATCAACTGATGAAGTATAGTGTATAATCAACTGATGAAGTATAGTGTATAATCAACTGATGAAGTATAGTGTATAATCACCTGAAGAAGTATAGTGTATAATCAACTGATGAAGTATAGTGTATAATCAACTGATGAAGTATAGTGTATAATCAACTGATGAAGTATAGTGTATAATCAACTGATGAAGTATAGTGTATAATCAACTGATGAAGTATAGTGTATAATCAACTGATGAAGTATAGTGTATAATCAACTGATGAAGTATTTGTGTATAATCGTTAAAAAAATATATATTTTTTGTTACTGAATACCAAGACTAAGAAGACATGTATAGGCAGCAAAATTTAATATTTCAGAAGATAAAAAAACAACAACAACTGTGCATTGCTCAATCAAGTCATCTTCCATTGATAGTTCAAAGAATGTCTGCAGCCGTTTTACTGAACCATCATTTGTTTCTTACCATCAGCATATTTTTAGTGTCATAGGAAAGATGCTTTTGAAAATTAAAGTTTTGATATAAATGGCCTATACTTAAGATTGACAATAGGGCAAACACGATTTTCATATCCGGCATTTGTCTATTGAAAACATAATTGAAGAAGATGTTGACTTTGATGAATATATTGATATAGAAAAGGAAACGTTGAATTTGTAAGAGTGTTTTATTATTTGTTGTTCTCTTTGAAATGTTACTATTATGTACATATTTTTTGTAACGATTTTTTTTCAAAATAAATTTAATATATTTTTGCCAAAGGTTGCAGTGTTTCATTCGTCATTGCATAGTTAATAGTATAAGGTAGAATGGTTTACATACGAAGCTTTTTTAGGTCTGATAAGGAAAACTTGTTAATATTAAGACTGTTTCTTAATTTTAATTATCTTAACTTTTTAATACATTTAGTAGCTATTTATAAATTGTCATAAACTGCGAAAGTTTAACATTTTAACTATCAATGAATGTAGGCAATTAGCTCAATGTAGTAGGATTCAATAAAAGAACAAAGCAGCGCGATTTCTTTTGGCCGGTGGGGGAGGGGTAACACCCTGAGCTGACCGCACCAGGTGACACCCACCCTAGTGACTCCACTGACTAGATTTATACGGGATTACACGGTTTTAAAAGGGACATCATATATTGAAGGTCAGAAGTTTTGAAAACCTCGGAAATATCGTCTTAGATGAAGAAACTAAACCTGAGCTGCACAGTCCACTCAAAACAACATGGAAAGACAAAGGATCGCCCTCGACACAAAAATCAGACTGATGCGCTCCCTGGACATGGTCACTTTCTTATATTCTTGTGAAGCTTGGACGCTGACTGCAGAACTAGAGAGTAGAATCCTTGCAATGGAATTGAGAGGCTACAGAAAGATCCTAGGTATCACATACAAAGACCGCATCACAAACAAACTAAATACTGTCTGTCAAAAAAAAAACTGTCCTCAAGGCTCACAGAGACCTTCCTTCGGGGAATAGTACCAGGAAAAGGAAGAAGAGGCAGACAGAGAAAGCGATAGGAAGACAACGTAAGGGAATGGACGGGCCTGCCAGTGAGGGAGATTCTGTCAAAGACAGAAGAACGGTCAACCAAATCTTGTGTGGTGCCCAAACGGTTGAACAGACTAAGCGATATGTGAGGTGAATTAATTATTACTAGTCGACCAACGGCGTACGTGCGTAGCTTTGCACAGGGCCGACCTTAGGCCACTGCAACATATGCGACCACAGTGGGCCCCACACTTTCATAGGACACTAATTCTAGATGTAAATTATTAAATTAAACCATTTTATAACTTTAAAAAAAAAACTTAAAACAGATTTCCCGCGGCCTCTTGATTTACCAGGAGCTCCTGGATATCTCCTGAAATTGCAAAACATACAAAAAGTCCTGGAAATCTCCTGAAATTGCAAAACATACGAAAAAGTCCTGGAAATCTCCTGAAATTTTCGATTTGGGGTGTCATTCAATATAGAAAACGCCAATGATGCGCGCGATAAAAAAACGGCATTATGCAATACCCTTAATTGTGTAATCTGGTGAAAGAAGCTTCTCGCACCTCAAACTAATGAAGAATTACTTGAGGTTAACAATAATAACGATAGATTGAAACATTTAGTAATTCTTGCTACTGAGCGTGATCTGTGTAACAAACATAAGTTTTATGATATACTGTATGACTTCGCTACACGCAAGGCTCGTAAAGTAATTCTGCAAATAGTACAAAATGAATAAAATGCAAAGACGAATTCATTTTCCTATACAAACTCTTAATTTTCACTTATTATCCGTATCCCTTGGCCCCACGAAATTCGTTTCGCATAGGGCCCCATATTGGTTAAATCCGGTTCTGCTATTTAGTGACGGGTGAATACAGCGTAGATTACTTGTTCTCCCCCCTCCTCTTTTTTTTCGCCGCTAAAGTTAATTGGGATAACTCTAGTCCGCATAGCAGAAATAAAGAGTGATCTTTCCATGACTTCCAAGTCACAATGGTTAAATTTGGTCCTGTTATAGATTGACGGGCGAATAATACTTGTTCTCCCCCCCCCCCCCCTTACCTTTTTTTTTTTCGCCGCTAAAGTAACGTGGGGTAACTATAGTTCGACTTGCAGAAATAAAAGAAAGATCTTTCCTTTACTTCTTGGTGTCAGAAATGGTTGAACCATGAAGAGAATTTTATATATATATATATATATATATATATATATATATATATATATATATATATATATATATATATATATATATATATATATATATATATATGTGATCTTTCCTTTACTTCTTGGTGTCACGAATGGCTGAGCCATGAAGAGAATTGTATACATAGATTTTTTATATCAAATAAGGGGAATAACGTCTACAATATAATGAGATTAGTACGATTAGTTGGAAGTGCGGAGTTCTTCACCTTCATAAGCTTTTTATTTTTACCATCGTTATATAACTGTACAGCTATTTCATAGCATTGATTCTTTGAAGAAAACAGAACCTTTTTATCTCAGTTTCAGATAACCAAAGTAGTTATTGATTGAGCCTACAGTCGAGATAACCTTTTTTTTTTTTTTTAATAGTGTGCACACAATAAAAGATACACAGATGCTGATAACTGAAAAAAATAAAAAGGTTTCGGCAGGGAAAGATCCACACTATTACTACGCAAAAGCAAAACATCTCTAAGAATGTCTATATAGTCTACGTCAGAAAAAGCTGCAATGCAATTGTTTATTCTATTAAGGTCATGTACTGGTTTGATCTTCTATTTTTGAAGCATCTTTATTACGCGTACGTAAGTGAAAGTGACAGTGGCATCACGCTGTGGGTGTGGTCCACACCGGGTGATTCTTATTTGGTGGGACATCCAAGTGGGGAAAAAATATGTCTTGGCAAAAGCAGACACATAAAAAAAAATCTCTAGATATATAGCCAAACATGTGTAGGCACATCTACTGTAGTAATGTAGAGTATATATTTTTTTAGGCCTTATTATATTTTATGCTGTTGGTTCAGATGACCAAAACGTTATGTGCTTACAAGGGGCATGCAAAGGTGGTCTTTGTTTTTAAACAAAAAGTCGCTTGTATTTGCATTATAGTTAACATTAATGTTTTAGTATTAATCAGGCAAAAACAAAATTATTACCAAAATTTAGGAAACTAAATTATTAATTTAAGGGACGGGCGTCGTTTCATCTTCTAATTAGAACCGTCTTACCTTAGCAACAAGATGGATTCAACAGATTCTTTTTAAGAAAACATTTTAATGTCTCTTCACCAAATGCGATTCTATAAACTACCTCTTTTTTTCCGAAAGGACCCATTTCTCCCGACTAACGTAGCATCTCGAAAGGTCAGAATGGTCAAAATTCTCTTAAGTTTTTTAACATTGTAAAGTTGGCCCCTTAATGTGGTTGTGACCCAGCGTCGCATGATGTTTGCACGGCTCCGACAGAATAAATTACGCATATCAAGAGTTGTGATGACATGGAGACTTACGAGGAGAGCGCAAACAGGGACGAATCCCTACACTTTCATGAGGACACCAGGTGGGAAGATGCTCCAGACGTTGCCAGAGGCAACGGAGTTTGTCGACCAGTGCGCCTAATGTCGCGGGAGGATCTAAGTCTAAATAAGTAAAGCTGACGACCTTTGTAAGACAAAAGCTAAGAAGTTCGCGGCAAGGCCTTCTTCTTAAGTAACGCGAAGATTATTTTCACTTGTCCCACTCCGTTAGACTTTAACGTTTGTCATAAACAATGGGATTTATAATAGAATCGACACTCATTTTACAATCGTGTAACAAGCAATGAAATTAGGTAATCAGCTTACTGTATTGGTTCAACAAAAAGATCACACCGACAATAGTGTTTATTGGACATTGTTTGGAGAAAAGTGAATGGGGGGGGGGACACCCTGAGCTTACTTCAACGGGTGACACCGAGTGAAACCATTTTAATTTCAAAATTGACTATTTCATAATTTTAGCTTTCTTAATACACTATGATCCTATCATTTGTCTGGACCGGTTGGGAAAATGGGAGGGGGGATGGTAGGGGGGAGAAAGAAAGGGTGGGGGATGGTGGGGGGGGGGAGAAAGAAAGGGTGGATTTTACCGTAATTGGTTTTAAAAAAATAAAAAAGGAGTAACATGAATTTGAACTCGTAGCTCATGCCTCCTCGATCCGACTTGACCACTCTGCTAGTGACTGATTCAGCTTATGTCACCACCTCAGTCAAGTACAATTTCATTGTTCAATATAGGCCTACTTAACAAAATAATTAATTACCAATAGGTAATTAACTAACTGGTTATTTTTTTAAATTAATTCTTGTGTTGTCAGGTAAAAAAAAACAACAATTGTGCAAAATTTCAACTCGATTCGAGATTAGGTGTCGGAGAAATAATGTGTACAAACTTTTTACCAGACAGTTGATATAAGTTTTGTAAAAATTATCTATGTACTCTGTGATTCGTTTAATAAATAAATTAAATTTAAAATTTATAAAACATTTATAGAGCATCTATTTATAGTCTTCCAAAAACGTATTAACGTTTATTTCTAAAACTAAGTAGCCCTATAGATTGTACACACTCACATGTAAATAGTTATTAAAATAAAGGGAATTCCTCAACCTGTAGGCCTATATGATGTATGTGTAATGCTATGTCTGATTAGGATTGAGTTGGAAGTTCAAGCTCCTAATATTTTTTTTGAGAATTTAGAGATGTCACAGAATCATTTTTCTAAAGATGTCAAATTGTTTCTAAAATGAAGTTGTTGCTTTATACTGGCTGTTTAGCCTATTGTTTATGATTAAATCTTCTTTTCAAGCTTTTTTTTTCAAAAGAAGCTAAATAATGATACAGTGAAGAGGATACGTCTAGTACGAAATGTCAAATGTGATGATGACTAGATGAATTGTTGAAATATACTGATATTCATTTAGCTTACTCTATAGAGTTGTAGTTGAAAGCTAATGAGTTGTGCATGTCTAATGTCAACAGACCAAATATTTTTTAAAGTAAATTTTCACTTGAATTGTGGTAGCTGTATTTTGATCAGATGTATATATATATATATAATGGAGATGTCGCAGCAGAGAAGACGTGAGTCACTTCTTGAATTTTCTCACCGACTATTTAAGGAGTTCACAACGGCTATCAGACAAGAACAAAGAGAAGGCATAGAATGTTTCAAGGAGGAAAGATTGAGGGACCAATTTGCCTATGGAATCAGTGATCCTGACCTACGTAGAGAGCTGTTTAAGTTCATAGCGCAACATCCCCAGACAAGCTTTCGAACGCTACGAAACTATGCGTTCAAGTTGGAGAACAAGAACAAAGATGCAGCTCGAGCCCAAGAGCAGTGGTCTGAGGTTCTCTTAGCGAAATTGGACTAGTCAGAGAAGCAACTTGAAGAGATAAAGGGGTCAGGCTATAACAGTCTGCCAAGTTCAACTAACCCACTCTCTAGTCAACCACATAGTCAACGCAGACCCACACAAAGACACACGAAACATAGCAACCAAAACAGAATTCGACCAACAGCACCGCCGGGTCTTGTATGGTCAAGGACGAAGAGAGGATTCTTCCCATACACTGATGATGGATCATCAGTCTGCACCCAGTGCTGGGAAGTTGGACATGTAAGGTGTCACTGTCAGCAATCACCACAACTCACAGCTGAGGTTCAATCTGTGAGCAATAGTGAACCCATTGTTTCACAGCCAACCCACCAAGTGCAACAACGAACAAGTGAGCAACAAGCTGATGCAATGTACAATACAGATGCAAGTCACTCAATTCAAACATCGAGAAATAGAAACTTTAACTCTGTGCAGCCAAACAAGAACAGGCATAACAGAGTCCGGAGGCCACATAGACAAAAAAGAAACTACAAGCATTTTAACCAGCCACAAAGACGATTTCGCTCACTGCTCCCTATCACACTTTCTACAGTTTCCCAGACATTATGTTTAGAGAAAGACAGACCACTCTGTATGACCGATGGAACCAGCACGTTACAAACTGGAAAGATGTTTGTCGTTCCAGAAAACACTGACAAGAAACAGTTGTTTCGGTTTTCAGAAACCTACTAGGCTGAACGCCCCTGGACGGGTCGTTTCAAGCTAGGGGCTCTGTAGTGGAGTGGTTACCTTTTCAGGAAACACCGGCCACCCCGATATCCACGTGACCCTTCCCCCTAGATGGCACCTTGTGTCCGCGCATAAAAAGGCAGACCAACGTGGACACTGTCCATTCGACCGGCATCTCTTGTCGCTGTAGTGTCCGTATGTTACTGTTACTGTTACTACGTCGTCTCCACTCCCCGTTTGTGTCTGGTTCTAAACCATGTGTTTATGTATGGCTGCAGGTAATTGCATTTTACTTGTTTATGTTATATTGTAATTTTATTTTATTATATAGAATGTTCACTGTCCATCTTGTAAATGTATTTTTACATCAAGTGTTTAGATACTGGCTTTTAAGAAACAGTATATTGTGAGTGTATAGATTTGTTATATTTAATTATAGTTTTTGTAAGGAAAGGAAAGAGCGAAACTCTTCAAACAATGTAGATATATGTTAGTTTTATGTAGGACAACTAGTTGATTTATTTTTAGAGAACTATGTTGTCATTTATTTTTATAATGTTTTTGGTGTTCCATATCTCTCTTGTGTTTGTAAAAGAGATGATTGGTCACACCATAAGATTTTCTTTTTGTTTTTCGTTAGATCTAGTATTTGAGCCTATTAATTATGTTTAGTTTATGTTCATTTATAATTATGTTTTATGTTTGCCTTTGGCAGGTCTTTAGTGTATAGCAAAGTTTGGAATCGTCGTACGAGTTGCCTTTCATCATTTAGAATTTAGTTGTCTTCTGTGACAAACCCACCACACACACACACACACACATATATATATATATATATATATATATATATATATATATATATATATATATATATATATTTATATATACACAACTGAGAAAGATACGCTAGCTTTCTGTGTATAATGTCTTTTAATTCATATTTACACTGTATTTTATTCACGTTTCTTTTTTTTTCACACACCACCTTGAGGAATTACAACAACAGCTAACAACTTTTGAAATCAATTTTACAAAATACGATCAAAACCTGCCCTTGTGGAGCATCATCAGAGAATGCTGACCATGTCCTTCAATGGTGCATACTAAATCAAGAGACCCGAACAAGACTCTGGCCCCAAAACCGTCCTATATAACAGAGTCTATTTGAAGAACTGTCATCTCAGATATAGGATTACTCTTCTGAATTCTCGAACATTTAAAATGAGGACGAAGAAGAAGAACAGATGTATGTATACCCAAATAGTGTAAACAGCATCAGTCTTTTTTTAGGTGTGGAAATACAGCTTCAGGCACCCACAAGACTCCTGTGGAGGTACTGACTGAAACTTCTCTTTGCTTGGAGTTATGTCCTCTGGAGCTGAATCAGCTTCTAGTGAGCTGATGGTATTGCAAAATGGTTGTTGACGTTTTAAAATTTGCTTTTATAAATTGCACAATTAAGGAATCAAAATAAGTGTTGTACTTTTCATCATTTCACTATAAATAGTTTCACCTTTCAGCAAAGGAAAATGACAAAACCTATTTTCTTTTTCTTGATTGTAGAAATGGGAAAGCCTTGTTTGAAAAGATTTAATATGCATTTACATTTCATATGCAAACAACCAATTGCAATAGCAAAATATAACAAAATCACGAAATCTGTCTTCCACTTTCATTAGAATTAATGGTAACAAGGTCACAAGGTACACGCTAAGCGCTAGCGAATGCATTGGGTTGTTGTGTTACTTAATCGGTGCTACCTATGGTTAACAGCCCTAGCTCTAAATAGTTCGACTATTGTGAATTTTTGTTTATAGTATATTGAAACTTTATGCAGCTTTGTGCAAACTGTCCTGTTTATAGTTTATGGTTGGGATATTACAAAAAATAAATTCTTAGTCAAAGATTGAGCTTTATCAGATGTTGCACTTGCTATCTTGTTCCAAGCCCACCCAACACAGTTCTTTATAGCATTGAATAAATACTGATCAGAGATTGTGTCTTGAATTGAGTGTATTGAAGTATAGCCAATAAGCATTATCTTCGTTTACTTGAAACTTTTTATAATGAGACAGTTTCAATAATTTATAAGGATATATTTTTTAATATATTTGCATTTTTATTTGTATATACTGTGGGGACACTTGATTTCTGTAGGTGTCGGCGGGCCGCAATTTGCCCACCCCTGATTAAGATGATTGATTTGACCTATAAATATGGTCAAGCATTCATTAGACAAATTAAGCTTGTGAAATATTGATTGTTCAAATTAAGAAAGAAATATTTGTAAGACAAATTGGGATCATCTAATGTAAAATGTGAATGAAAACTTTAAATAAAAAATTTATATTTTAAAAACATGTCAACATTTTGAACATATGTAATGTAAAATTGAATTTGATTGTATAGATGTTGTTTCAATGTTACTCCATATAATGATAAAAATAAATTTAAATGAATAATTTAAACATTATTTTTTATAGAAACTAGCTGCAAAGAGTTGGTAACTATTTATAAAATAGTAGTTTGAAATTAAAGTACTTTACAAATGATTTTAGCACAAATTGTAATTAATTAGCATATGGAATTAGAGAACTGACAAATAAGTACAATTTATGTAACATTTTTATTATATTTTATTACATTTTCAATTAGGATCATAAAGCAGTCTTAGTCTTAGTGTGGAGACTACTGTTCAAGTTCCTGAAAAAAAAAAGATATTTTTTGTAACTTTGATATATTCATTTTCAATGATGCAGAGACTTAAAATAATTCACTGACAAAACTTAAGAAATCAAAATTCCATTTTTTAGGAAATACAAGACCTAAACTAAGTGCTATGTAATGTACTCACAGCTGCAAAGTTGACAAGTACATCCAGAGATATAATTTAATTTTTGCTCAACTACAGAGTAATCATCACAAATGAACTGTACAAGTTTTTTGGTAAAAAGAGCTTTACAGCAGGAGCAGTCCTCAGCAGTGTCCATTTGAAATTCACCATCTCGGAAAACTGTCTGGACAACATCTACTTTGCTAGGACCACAAGTACCAGCACATGACTGAAATATAAATAAGTTAGTTTGAACAGAAATAGTTGTGGTCAGTTGACATTAATTAATTTATCTTTAAAATGAAAATGTTTGATAGTCAATGAAATGCTGGCACATTATTGAGAACAAAAAGATGTGTTATAAGAAAATGAAAATGTTGAAGTTTACTTTAAGTTGGTTGTAACCTTTTATTTCCTAAAGCACAATAACTATATTTCATTCATTTTAAATATCTATCGAGATAAAAATGTCAATGATGGGATGCTACTGGAGGGAAAAGAATTTGACAGTCAAATCTACCTGACAGTTCCTCATTCTACCTTCAATAACATGGATAAGTGATGTGACTGTCAATAACATTATAAGTTTCAAGCATTGGAGATATCAAAGGGCAAGCTTTCTTATTTTTAGGTTGTCTAACCATCATCTAAAATCTAAACAGATAATATTCCCTGAGGGCTTTGTTGCATCTTTAGAGTGAGGAGAAATTAGGTAATAAATTGTTATCATTCAGGTATTTGTGTAAAAAGGAGTTTTTCCTGTTTGTCGACTAGACTATTCATAGTTAGCCTGAAATACTTCTTTAATTATCTAAAACAGTATAACATAGCCAGCAATCTATAGAAGCTTTTTTACCTTAAAATAGAAACATATATTCAAAGGTCTGCCAAGGTTTAAAAAATATTGTGCTACTCCAATGCAACTCTATAAGTGGCATTATTTAATAAAATTTATTTAGTTAAGTGAAATCTTTAGGGTTGTAAAAAAAATCTAGACTTAACAAATGTGTCTCTGAGTATAATTTATTAGGTATTGATAATATGCCAATTTTAATTCCTTGTACAATAGTCAAGTGATGGAGGAGCTTCCAAACAAAGGATCTCAAGTTTAGTTTAAATCCTAGTATATAGTGATATTTTAAATAGTTTGTGCTACTTGTGGCGATGCCCCTGAGCCTTCTATTATCAGCAGTTGTGATGGTGAATAAGGCAGTCCACTTATCTGAGTATTTCTATACTCCAGCATAGCGAAATATGGATCTTTCCCACTTTTGTATGCTTTTCATTTGCTAACATGTTCCCATATAAAACATGCATTTTTGATTTTCAAAAATTTGATGAGAGATCATTAGAGATGTGCTTTTAAGTGGAATCATGAAGAATATCTAACTTAATATTATTATGTGTTTAATGTAGGTGCCTACACAAGTCTCAAAAATGCATTACTAAATCCTTAACTACAATGTTACATTTTAAATGCCTTGGATGTAAAGATATCTGCATTTATAATTTCAACAACATTGGCAGCTTAGTTTTCTTCTTTATTAATCTAGAAATCAGACTACCTTTCTGTCTTTAACACTTAAAGAAAATTATTTTTGGATATAAATTAATCTTTTCCTGTATAAGAAAAAGGCTTACACCAACTTCCTGAGGCTCATTAGACACACAGAGCCCTCGAGTCTCATCTGTAAAGTTTAGCAATATGGTACTCTTTGCTTTGTATGTACATGGGATCATCTTAGGTACACATTTTTTGCAGCATCTGTCAGGAGTATCTTCAAGGACATGGGTAGACTGTGCAAGAAAGGAAAAGTAAATTCATTAAGTAAAAAACATTTAATATTCTATCATGTTTGTTTAAAATATAATTTTTCAGATGTTCCTTCCAACTTGAAGAAGATAATCTACTTCCTAAACCAAACCTCTCTCAGGACAATGGGAGTTGGCTGGGTATGAACTTGGGAACATTGAGACAACAGAATAACTATCCAGAGGGCATTCTGCATGATCAGGCAGTCTTCCTGACACAGGATATCATAAAAGTAAAGTTATAGAAATACAATCTGAACTAAAAATTGATGCTTACTAAATCACAGTTTCTAATGACCTCTTGACAAGCATCTAGTTCTTTGTCGGAGGTACATTGCTGAACTCCATCATTATCACAGTAACACTTTGCAGTGCAATTTTCATTTGACCAAATATCCTTTCCTGTTTGACAAATAAATCTCTTGATCAACCCAATAAATATTATAGGCATTGTATAGAACTATTTGGTTCGGTCTAAAAGACAAATAATTTAATGAAGGGAAAAATGCTGTGCACTTGTGAACGTACCAATGTTGTCGTGAGCAGTGCAATTAGCAACTCCATTGAAACAAACACTGCAGATATGAAAGACATTGATATGTTAGATGAATACTAAAAAAAACAACAACTATTGTATAAATATGAACAATTAATTAGTCTAATACTAACGTAATAGATGGACTCTAACAGAATTTACTTAATTAAATAAGGAACACTGATAATCCTGGTTAATAAAACTTTACTTAGAGAACCCTTACAAAGATAAACAAAATTAAACTCAAGCAGACAACAGATTTGTCTATTATGCATTTTAATTTAAAAGATTTTTGAACTTTAGAAACTGATGATGCCATAATATTTTAAACTTAGAAAAATTAGGAACAGCAAGTGATTACTATTAAAACAAAATGCATAGTATTTGTGATTGTATGACTGTGAGAGAGACCTTGATAGGAGAGGAGTCAGCAAGTCTTTGAAATAGGCGCAGGCACTCAACATAGGCTATTAGTGTCTATATCCCATGTAAAGAACCATATTTTACACACACACACACAATGCCATTATAGAAATTGATGGCAGTATGCTGAAGAGTTGTTGAACATTACAAACTGCTGGTTTGCATTGGCTTTTGAAAAAGGCATATCGAGCACTTAGAATTTGTATGGGAAAATTATTTGGAAGCAGACATTTAAAAAAAAATAAGGACAAAGATATTTAAAAGGTCCATTCATGTGAGTTTGAATTATCTGTTTTAAGTTCATTATTAAACTTAATGCTATGCAACAAGATTACAAGAATAACATAAAAATACTTTTAAAAATGAATAAAGCTTATACAAAGTGTAATTGTATCAATTAGTTTGTATTAGTCATGTAATTCAATTAGTAATAGATCTAGACCAACAACAAAAAATCTGTGTGATTAATACCAATTGTTTTTGTTTAGTGCTATTTCATGCTTTCAGCTTTCTCAATACGCTATGATCCTATCACTTATCAGGACCAGTTGGGAAAACGGGAAAAAAAAAGGGGGGGGGGGGAGAAGAAAGAAAGGGATATCTGGGTGAATTTTTACTGTAATTGGTTTTTAAAAGCATTTACAAAAAAAAAGAAAAAAAAGAAAGACCTGAATCTGAACTCATGGCTCATGCCTGCTCAAGCTGACATACTAACCACTCTTCTAGTGAGGTACTTATGACTAGAGATGATAGTAGTTATGTGTTGTTGTTTCAATTTAGAGCGGCGATCAATAAAGGGGTCTAATTCAGCTTATATTATCACCTAAGTCAAGTACAATTTCATTCCCTTGTTCAAGATACTTAACAAAATAATTAATTACCAATAGTAAATTAACTAATTGGTTAATTTTTTTTTATCCTTGTGTTGTCAGGTAAAGGAAATAATTGTGCAAAATTTCAACTTGATCTGAGATTGGGTGTCAGAGAAATAACATGTACAAACTTTTTACCAGACAAACAGAGCTGATATAAGCTTTGTAAAAAAAAAAATACATTCCAATGTTGAACCTTTCTGAGTGTAAAAACAAATTAATAATTAATAAAGAATAGGAAGAATCTCAAAAAAAAAAAAAAAAATTAAGAAAATAAAAATAAAAATAGAATAACTAGAACTGAAAGAATACTAAAATTACCATTCCTGGCATTTATCAGACATAATAGTTTGACCAGAATCATAAACTTTTCCTTGGACTATACATGGACATTTAGTATCTTCACATTCTCTTTGTTCTTTCACTAACTCATTAGATGGACAACTTCCAAAGATTTTTCTGTAGATTTAGGAGTTCAAAGGTCAATGAACAATATAGAAATACAATTCAATTTGTTTTTAAAGATACCAGAGTTAATATACGTATAGAAAACAAAAACTCTAATTTTGATAGTTAACAAAAAAAATTATACAACTAACTTACGGTGACTTACCTGGTTCTTGTACTAATACCATTACCACAAGTCACTGAACATGGTGACCATTCAGACCATGGGAGTATATCACAGCCTAAACAGAAGATTTATAAAAAGTTTATTTCTAAACACAAAATAAAAATATGATGCAGGCAAAAATATTTTCTCTATTTACTATCAAAAAGATTTTCTTTCAATAAAAACAAAACAAAGGTAACTTACAATCATCATCTTCCTTGCAGATGTAGTCACCTTCATTACAAGTACTAGAAGAAATAGCATATGGATATTGAATTTTTTTATAATCACATTAGCCTAATAATGATAACTTTTGTAAATTTTAAAATATAGAAAACAGAGGGTAAAAGCAAATATATATCTTAATTAAAAAAAAAATAACAAGAAAACAATGACAGTATGTAGAGGGCAATAGCTTCCTTGATTGATGACTAACAATATTTTTTTGATATACAGTTTCACAATAAAACTTTATAGAAAAACAATACTTTCATGACAATACATTATTCTGACTTAAAGTTAAATCTGAGGAAAACTCAACCCTTAGGCAATTTGTAGCATACAGTGCACCCTGGCAGAGCCTACAATGCCAGACCCCAAACTTGCACTTGTCATTTCTTTGGATAAATCAGCTGTTTGGAGTGGAGGAAACTGCTGTGTGGGCAAGATCATTCATGTCACTTCGTGACTGAAGGAGTCCACAGGTAGATAGTCATTAAGCCTTGAACAGAGCTAGCTTTTGTTTTTGTCAAGATACTTACCAAGAAACACATTTACTAGGCTTGGTAATATAATCATGTGGTATTGAAACTGTGCTGTTATTATCAGGATAACATTCACATGATCTATTTGGCACACAGTTGTCATTACCATCTCTGCAAAAAGACATAAACAGGCTGGTGATATTCTATAATGTGAATTTTTAGGCAGTCATTACTAAGCCAGGAGCAGGGTTTAGAATTTGAGGCAGAAGTAAAACTACTGTTGTGTTCTCTCAATAGCTTCACGATATTGTGACTTGTCCAAAACACTATCAACTTTTTTCCATTTCAGCTGTTTAAGACAAAGATAATATAATTCAAAGTTTGTCAGTCATTTTGATGCTGGTCAAATGCACCCCTATTTCTGCCTAAAAAAATTCTCAATACAATGCTATCTATATTACCATCTTATGAGCAAAGTATACAGCTAACCAATCTGTCTCTAGAGAATTGTGTATTTTTATGTTCTTGTTGACAGACTTACAATGTAAATCAAATCAGTTGTTAGGCACTTAGTTTATATTTTAATTAGATAGAGACGCACCACAGTAGACGTATATTGAACGGGTTAGTGACGCATTGACTTAGTGGGTTTGAGGCTTCTTAGAGACAGAAAATCAGTTAGCGATAGGATTCTATAGGGTAAAGACATGTTTTATTGACAGAGACTTAGACTGTGGCCTTTTCACTGATTAAATATTCTATTCATTGTTCAACAGTGTTTTGGACTCATCTCTCTACTTGTTAAATCGGTGGTACTTATTTGTGTTGTTAGTTAATTACACTGGAATACACCCAAACAAGAAACACATACATTTGCTGAGTAATTTGTCATAATCTGACAAGCATCAACAGTTAACTGCAATACAGACAGGCATCCATCACACAGTGCAACCAAAATGCCAGAAGGTGCCCTATTTAAAAGCCCTAAGAAAAAAACATTGTCATGCAAGAACTATGACAAATACAGCCTTCCCATAATCAGAATTGTTTAGTAACAATACAAAGTGACTGACATCAGTGAGCCATCTTTAATTAGTTATAGTTTCAAGAAAGTAGGATATGGATGGATATATATAACCTTTAAAATTATAAACCTAAATAGATTTACTAAAAAGATTTACCTCAGAAAACCCTCTTTACACTTGCATGTATCAATGCAGTGTATATCATCCTTCAGGGAGTCACAGCTGGAGTTTCTTCTGTATCGCACACAAGATTCCAAACATTGGTCATAATGACTTACACAAGCAGGTATTTCATTCTCTTCACATGTTGGCGCAGTGGTGCTTGATACTGGAAAAGTTTTTGTTGTAAACATTCTATTTATCAACAGTTACAAAATGTATTCACAATTTTAGTCATGACATTGAACATAAGAAAGTTAACATATTACTTTTAGTGAAATACTGCCTACTACCATTATAGTATGCATTGTATTCTTAGTCCACATTTATGAGAAGAAAGGCTATAAACTTAAAAGACAAAGTTATAGTACAAGCTGCCAATAATTTCCAAAATTATGTGGAGAATTTGCGGTTTAATTTTTAATTTGTGTAAATGATCATCTTTAACAAATATATTTCTATAAAGAGATATATTGAAAAGGATTGTTTAAAATATATAAACCTGTTATACATCCAGGACAAATCCTGTTTTCACTTAAACTAAATTCATCACAGTCTTTGCCACACCTAACATCACAGATACGTTTACGTGTTTGTTGACAGTTTGCATAGCATTCAGACCAAGAACTCCAAGGGCCAGGACAGACCATAGGAGCTGTTGATTGGAAAAGTTTTTTTTAAAAGATATTGTGTGTACTAAAAGTAATAATTTATAAGTTTTTTATTAAGGGTGTTGTAGAGAAATATTTTATAAAAAAAAATTGTTAATATGTAATAAACTAATTTTATAACACATGAGTAGCTGTTGACAGCGGCAGTAATATTTTATATAGCGATTGAAGTTGTTATAAAGTAATAAACCATCTAAATCTTATAAGACACTGTTTTCATATTTTGTTAAATTACATAATTTTTATTAAGTAACTTTTGATAAGATTGAAATATTGTGTGTTTTGCAAGATAAAGTGAGATATTCATTAATCATGTAATATCATTATTACAATCATTCAAGTTAAATTGACAATTTTATTTAGCTTTTATCAGGGAAAAATAAACCTACTTGTGCACCCTTCTTTTATACAAGGCTGAGACTCATTGGCACAGGTGATAGGAACACCAGTTGCATTAAATGTAATTACAGTGTGAGCTGCATGACAGTCTCCAGTGCACTCAATAGTGGAATCAGGGCAAGTACAATTATCAGTTTTATCACAGATGAGAGTGAAACCATGGCATTCACTGAAAATAAAATCAAAATTTAGATTTGCCACCTATGACACACATTATTGAAAACTGAATAAACAAGTTTTTTTGATGTAATGAGATGCTACAGAAAGTTGTTGAGTAAAATGAAGAAGTTTCTTAAGCTCAGCAATAATCTTCTAGCTATTGCCAGACAAAAGAAATCAAATCAAAATATAGTAACAAAAGATTTCTTATGTACTTGCAATTTGATTTTAGATGACACAGAATACAGGAAAAAATTAAAGCAAGCAAGAAAAGAATTCAATGAAAAAAAAATATTAAGAAAAGGGAGATCTTCTTTTAGAGAGAAAAAGGCAACTAGTAAAGAAGTGTTTCTCAAAATTGTACCACTGTAAAAATGTTTACACCCTTTCCCCCAACCAGTTAGATTATGGGGGTCAGGGACAGAGCCTCAGAATCAAGTGGTTTCCTGTATTTTGATTGGTGTCTAGGGCCCATTATAATTCCCAGTTGAAATAAAGCACAAATCAAAGAAAGGAGACAGTACTCTCACATATTAATTACACACAGATTCTAATATGTCTTAAATTTGTATATTCTCACAAATTTATTGCACAAAGCTGTCTGGTATGTCAAAGCATGCATATATATATATATATATATATATATATATATATATATATATATATATATATATATATATGCACAAAGTAATAAAGGACTAATGGCTACTGGTAAATTATAGCATATTTGAACATACACAAAATAACAGAGCCTGCAGGCCTCTACTATTGCTTGTATTTATGTATGTGTATATTTATAAAAATAAATAAATTTAAAAACAAAAAAATTTAAAACAAAAAAAAATATTGATGTATGAATTTTTAGAATTAAAAAAATATTTAATGTAAAATTTAAATAAAATGTACCATGCATAGCAAGAACCATAGACCATAACGCCATCTTCTATCAGGTCACCATATCGAACTATTATGTTGTCATCTGTTTTACCAAGAATATCATCTATTGTCAAAAAGCCCAATGCTTCTAAGACCACCATATTTTCCAGTCTACAGAAATCTGAAGAGTAAGATAATAAGGTTTAATTAATTAATTTCCAGATAATTTTTGTGACAGAAAACAGGTGTATTCATGCAAACATGTTTGCTACAAGTTATAATGTAGTATAGTTCATATTGATTTAACAGTGGAGGTGCTAAATTTGATAGGGGATATATATACTGTTACTATTTGAAGAGCAATAACTAACAAAGAGGTGTACCCAAAAGTAAAAGGTACTTTTTCAGTAATTAGTTGGGACTAGTGAAATTTGTCCTTGAGTGCAGACCAAATAAGACAATGACCCCAAAACACCCCTATAGAAGAAAAACTATATGCAAAGCTGCCTGATCTGGAAATCACTGCAAAGTTTATCTAAGATATAGGATGAGTTATCCGAACTCTCCAATACAAAAATGAGACTGCAGAAGAATTAGTTGGTTCATGTGTTGGTCACAAAATATTCCTAACATGGACAATGATTCTAGGTTAATCTTCATTGAACATGTAATGAGTCATTACACTTTAAAGTGCCCTATAACTGTCGCACCTATTGAATTGGTTGCTTAGCGACGCGTTCATCACTAGTTAGTTTATGTGCAGTGGAATGATCTCCCCTTAATGCTTGTCATTATTTCTTGTGACGTAGAGTGAGTGCAGGTATGACTCGTCATAAATCGTCTGTTTCATTCTCTCCATCTTGTACTGTAGAGACAAGTTGTGTTTTTGTTTTCTCCTTGTGCTTATGTTACTGGACAGCCCTAGCATTTGCCTTGGATATATTCTTATTGGATTATCTTGACCCCTGTTTAGGGTGAGTTTTATTTTCACATTATAAAGTTGTTTGTAATTGGATTCGATCGTATTTGTATTTTTTATAATTAGACTGGAAGATTAGAAGAATTTGTTCTTTTATCTTTCTATAGGGTCTCAGTGTCAAGACTCAGTGTCGGTCTCAGTGTCAGTCTCAGTGTTAGAATCAGTGTCAGTTTCCAGTCTCAGTTTTCAATATTGAGATTTCAGCTTTAGTCTACAGGACTGAGGTATTCATCTCAGTCTGTCTGATGTTCAAGTTTGTTTTCATGAGTCTGAGGTTCCAGATTCCAGACTGCGGGTTGATGTGTCCAGACCAGGGGCGGACTGGCTATATGGGCAAACGGGCAAATGCCCGGTGGGCCGGTCTGGTCGCGACCAAAGAAAAAAAAAATCAATGAGGACAACTTAAAAAATTAATTTTGTTTGAAATTCAACAAGAATATAATTTTAAGAATTACACTATACACTGTACGTATTATCATTTGTAAAACGTTAGACCGTACTTTCTGCTATACACTAGCGGCATGGCCTTCAACACTACTTTGATGTCTTCGAGACTGTGTTTGGCCTGATCATTTTGCTGGTCGGCATGGGCCTTTGATGGCACTCCTATTTTTGTTTTGCTCCTTCCCTCCCCCATTTTTTAATGGTTCCATGAAAGTTATCGAAAAAGAGGGATGGGAGAGGTTAAGTTAGAAAACATTGATATAACGCGGCAAAAGGGGAGACAATTAGCTCTTTAACAAAACTTAATAGAAGTTAACAAACACATACACACAGCCGCGAAATTGCAAACCACCCAACTTATTCACAGCTCAATATGGGTCTAAAGTTCTACTTTCTGCGATTTGAAAAGAAAAAGTAAATTTCTTGTTGTTTATTCGTAATAACATAGATCTAAAAATACTACACATATAAGGCTTACAAAAAAAAAAATTATTTAATTAAAACATAAATCTAAATCTTAATCAATCAAATACCATTATATCCAATGGCAAACTTATGCTTAGTATGAAGTCATTAATAATGAAAATTATTACAGTAATTAAAATAATTTATATAGCGCTGTCACATCCAATATTTAATGAAAGGAGATTTAGAATCATTTATATTTTAAATAATATATTCATATACAAATCGTGAGTCAGCCAGAAAAACCAATGATTTAGCATATTTTAAGTCACAGATCAACATGCATGACTAGATTGGCACGTGAAATGCGTAGGACCTAATTATTATTATTTTTATTTTTTGAAGAAACGTCTGTAATCTATAAGTAATACCAAAAAGTTTGAAACTCATTAAGGCTGCTATTGTAGTGTTTATAGTTTTGAGACTACATACATGTATAAATAGAATACATTATATAAGCCTACGAAAGCATACATCCAGTTTTCGATGCGTTATCAAACTTTATATATTTTGAATAGAATTAGGCTTACACCAGGGGCGGACTGAGTATCAAAATCGGCCCGGGCATTACCATATAAAACCCGGCCCACAAATGGCATGTCATATATTTTCGGTGTGTGTGTGTGGGGGGGGGGGGGGTTAAACCCCCTCCGCAATTATATATATATATATATATATATATATATATATATATATATATATATATATATATATATATATATATATATATATATATATATAATATTAGTGTGTGTATATGTAATTAATCTTCATTACATTCTTATCTTTCATTCTTTTAAACGTTTTTTCTACTCTAGAATACTCTTTTCCTATAATTAGTGAAAGGTAGTACACACCGCCAAGGGACAGCTACAATTAGGAAGTCTTGGTGAGCGCCGAAAGCTCCCCCAGTGGGATCCCGGGCGAAGCCCCGGATTTGAGCATTATTTCCATTATTTTAAGCTTTAAAAAATGCATATTCTGAGGTATCTACAGTGCAATTAGCCTGCTACTCTTCGGATAAAAAAAAATAAATCTTCTATTCACTGGAGTCCAGCGACTGGTAGAAAATGGTAAAATGCTTTAGTTTTGTATTGGAAAAGGGGGGGGGGACCACTTTTGGCTACACTCATGAAATTAGGTGACTCTTGTTTGCTTAAGTTGGCTGCACTGGGGCAGTAAGTAAAGTTTCCCTTTCAGACAATGAGATCTGAGGCCAGTGATGGTTTGAATTCCTCCCCTCTCGGCTACGCCCATGTGATTTATCATAGGTGTGAGCCTAATTCTATTCAAAATATATAAAGTTTGATAACGCATCGAAAACGTGATGTATGCTTTCGTAGGCTTACATAATGTATTCTATTTATATATCTACATGTATGTAGTCTGAAAACTATAAACACTACAATAGCAGCCTTAATTAATTTCAAACTTTTTGGTATTACTTATAGATTAAAGACTTTTCTACAAAAAAAAATAAATAAAATAATTAGGTCCTACGCATTTCATGTCAATCTAGTCATGCATGATGATCTGTGACTTAAAATATGCTAAATCATTGGTTTTCCTGCCTGACAACCCATTCCTTTAAAGCGGTATCTCCACAAATACAAAACTAGGGGTCTATCGAGCCGTCATCCTTCTCTACATTGCTCTATGCCTCAGAAACATGGATAGTGTACAGTTAACATGCAAAGAAACTAAATCACTTCCACATGACATGTCTGTGAAAAATACTGAATGTCAAATGGCAAGATAAAATGCCAGATACTGAAGACACTAGCTCCAGCTGGAATAACCTGCCTAGTGTGCGGCCGAACATTCCGGCTCACATAGGTCTCACCAGCCACACGAGGAGACATAAAACCCCAGTGCAAAGCCCTCAGCCCCCTGGATGACAAAGTGGTCATAATCGAACTACGATAGACGAATTATATATATTCCTTTAAAAGATAAGAGAAAGCAGAACGGTTAAAGAGGTACTTCTAAATGTGAAAAGCTCTTGCTTCGTCCTAGTAAGGCTAGTACATTCTCAAAATCGAGATTTGAATATACTATTTAAAATATAAATTATTCTAAATCTCCTTTCATTAAATATCGGATGTGACAGCGCTATATAATAGTATATAAATTATTGTAATTAGTGTAATAATTTTCATCATCAATGACTTCATACTAAGCATAAGTTTGCCGTAGATCACAACAGTATAAAATTGATTTAGATCTAGATTTATGTTTTAATTAAATAATATATTTTTTTTGTAAGCCTTAAGTGTAGTATTTTTGATCTATGTTATTACAAAAAAAAAAACAACAACAACAAGAAACTTACTTTTTCTTTTCAAATCGCAGAAAGTAGAACTTAATACCCATATTGAGCTATAAATAAGTTGGGTGGTTTGCAATTTCGCGGCTGTGTGTATGCGTTTTGTTAAAGACCTAATTGTCCCCTTTTGCCGCATTATATCAATGTTTTCTAACTTATCCTTTCCCATCCCTCTTTTCCTCTTTTTCGTTAACTTTCATGGAACCATCAAAAAACGGGTGAGGGAAGGAGCAAAACAAAAATAGTAGAGCCATCAAAGGCCCATGCCGACCAGCAAAATGATCAGGCCAAACACAATCTCGAAGACATCAAAGTATTGTTGAAGGCCATGCCGCTCGTGCATAGCAGAAAGAACGGTCTAACGTTTTACAAATGATAATACGTACAGTGTATAGTGCAATTCTTAAAATTATATTCTTGTTGAATTTCAAACAAAAGTAATTGTAATAAGAATTTAAAAAAAAAAACAAGAAAAAAACAACAAGAAAATGTGTTCGGGCCTTTGTGTTGCTGTCACTTTTTTGTTAAAAGTTGTCTGCATTGATTTTTTTTCTTTGGTGGCTACCAGACCGGCCCATTTGGTACCGGCCCACCGGGCATTTGCCCGTTTGCCCATATAGCCAGTCCGCCCATGGCTTACACCTATGATAAAATACATGGGCGTAGACGAGAGGGGAGGAGTTCAAACCATCACTGGCCTCAGATCTCATTGTCTGAAAGGGAAACTTTACTTACTTCCTCAGTGCAGCCAACTTAAGCAAACTACAGTCACCAAATTTCATGAGCGTAGCCAAAAGAGGTTTTGTGGTTCCCCCCCCCCTCCAATACAAAACTAAAGGATTTTACCATTTTCTACCAGTCGCTGGACTCAAGTGAATAGAAGATTTAGTTTTTGATTTTTTTTAGCGCGGAAGAGTAGCTGGCTAATTGCACTGTAGATACCTCAGAATATGCATTTTTTAAAGCTTAAAATAACGGAAATAATGCTTGGATCCGGGGCTTAGAGCGCTCCCCCAGACTCCCTAGCTGTCCCTTGGCGGTGTGTGGAGTGATCGTTAAATGAACTTGTGTGTTACCCGTGCTTGTAATCGTGCTAGTATTTGTAATCGTGTTCGCATTATCGTAGTCTGTGAATCGTGATCAGTCTGTACTGTGTTATTGTGTGTATCAGTCGTGTTTTATTGAAATAAAGCCTTGTTTCTAAGGTTATGAATTGACTTAGTATATTACAATTTATTTCAATATTACCATTCTTAAATGGACAAGTTTTTGCGTCCCAATAGACTGGATGCTGATCCTAGTTCAACTAATGCTTCAGTTACATGGAAACATTGGATTTCTTGTTTTGACAGATTCGCAATGAAGGTAGGGGCTAGTGAAAGCGAACAGTTTGACCTGCTATGCAACTTTGTGTCTCCATTCTTATATCAGTATATTTCTACCTGTTCTAAATACTCAGAAGCAAAATCTATTCTTGAGAATTTATTTGTGAAGGCCCCTAATGAAACATTGGCCAGACATTTGCTTGCAACTTGCAAACAAGAAGTCGATCAAAGTCTTGATCAATTTGTACACAAGCTGAGAGTGATGGCCAGAGATTGTCAGTTCCGAGCTGTCAGTGCTGACAAAAATGAAGAGGACGCCATCCGTGATGCCTTTGTTAGCGGCATGCGTTCGAGTGTAATTAGACAGAGGCTACTTGAGAAAAGATCCCTTGACTTGAAAATGGTTTTAGATATTGCCAAGACACTCGACATGGCCCAAAAAGAATCCAGTTCGTTTAGTATTCCTTCTCAATTGGTAGAGTCATCTCTTTCGTCATCGGCAATCTCAACCGAAGAAATGGTGGACTCAGAAACAATCGCAACAGTGAATACTAAATGTTTCTTTTGCGGAGGTAGTCGGCATCTCAGAGCGAAATGCCCTGCCAAAGACTGCATGTGTCATTCGTGCGGGAAAAATGGACATTTTTCGAAGGTTTGCAGGTCTCGCAACACTCCTATAACCAAAACAAAAGTCAAGACATCTAGCCACGAGATTAAAAGACAATCTTGTAAAGATTGTAGCTGCATTAAGGACTCTACACATCTAACATCACTAATTGCTACTTCGTCGGTACCTGGTTTAACTAAATCAACAGTACACATCTCTGTAAATGGCGTGAACCTAAAAGCCCTAATTGATACAGGTAGCGGGGAAAGCTACATTTCTTCAAACATACCAAGAGAGTACGATTGGTCAGTGACACGTTCAAAGCACAAAATTTCTATGGCGTCATCTCAACTGTCAAGCGTCACAAGAGGCCACATGCTTGCATCGCTAAAATACAAAGGGGAAGTTTACAATCAATTCAAACTTTCGTTACTAGATGAACTTTGCACTGATGTAGTGCTTGGGTTAGATTTCCTCGCATTACACAAAGAACTGATAATTCCATTCAACGGTGGTCGACCTGCATTTCATGTTTGCTCGCTCAATGCTGTGAAGGTAGAGGCACCACAATTGTTTGCAAATTTATCCCCTGATTGCAGACCTATTGCTACTAAATCTCGTCGTTACTCCTTCCAAGACACACAATTTATTAAAGCTGAAGTTGAAAAATTGATACGAAACGGTATTATTGAACCTTCCAAATCACCTTGGAGAGCTCAAGTCCTTGTCACGACCAATGAGAGGCACAAAAAGCGAATGGTCGTTGATTATAGCCAAACTATAAATAGATTTACTTACCTGGACGCTTACCCCATGCCTAGAGTGGATGAAATGGTGGAGAAAATTTCCAGGTATGAAATCTTTAGCACATTGGATCTGGAGAGTGCTTATCACCAAATACCTATCCAACAGAGCGAAAAGAAATACACAGCCTTCGAAGCTTGTGGTAAACTCTACCAGTTTTGCAGAATACCCTTTGGGGTCACTAACGGTGTAGCTTGCTTCCAGAAAACCATAGACACTATTATAGAAAAAGAAAAGTTGTCTGACACGTTTGCCTATGTCGACAATGTAACAATATGTGGTACAGATGTAGACTCCCATCACAAAAATCTGTTGCATTTTCAGAAGGTAGCTCTGGAATACGGAATAACTTTCAACGAAAGTAAAAGTGTATTTGCTACTAAGAAGGTAAAGCTGCTTGGATATGAAATATCCAAAGGGTATTTGAAGCCGGACCCTGATAGATTTCAAGCTCTGCGAGATTTGCCACCTCCAAAAGATCTGAAGTCTCAGAAAAGGATTGTAGGACTTTTGGCATATTATGCTCACTGGATACCAAATTTCTCCGACAAAATGTATCCTATAATGAAAAATCTAATTTTTCCTGTACCTACAGAAGTAAAAACAGCGTTGGAAGACTTGAAAGAAGAATTGCAGAAAGCAGCAATTTTCACCATAAAGTATGACCATCCTCTAATTGTGGAAACTGACGCTTCTGACATCGCAGTAGCTGCCACTTTAAATCAGGATGGAAGACCTATTGCATTCTTCTCTAGAACTCTTTCACCTAGTGAAAGGCATCAATCTGCCATAGAGAAAGAAGCAACTGCAATAATTGAAGCTATACGCAAATGGAAGCATTATTTGTGTGGCAATTATTTTACCCTTATTACGGACCAGCGGTCTATTTCATACATATTTAAAGACACTCATGACAAGAAAATTAAAAACGATAAGATACAAAGGTGGAAATTGGAACTGGCAAGCTTCAAGTTTGATATACAGTATAGACCTGGGAACGCCAACACAGCAGCAGACACCTTGTCTAGAGGGCACTGTGCAACCATGACGAAACAAAGTAGCCTGAAGACGTACCATGACTACCTGTGTCATCCAGGTGTCACTAGACTTCTACATTATGTCAGGTCAAAGAACTTACCCTTCTCGGTTGAAGAGGTCAGGCAGACCATTCAACAATGCAGAACCTGCAATAGAATTAAACCGCAATTCTATAAGGAATTTGCAGGTACGCTCATCAAGGCCACACAGCCGTTTGAAAGAATAAGTGTTGACTTTAAAGGTCCTTTGCCATCAGCTACTCGCAACAAGTACTTGTTAACAATGATTGACGAATATTCGCGGTTTCCATTCGCTTTTCCCTGTCCTGATATGACATCTAAGACAGTAATAAAGTGCTTCGACCAGTTATTTTTCCTCTTTGGAACACCCAGTTACATCCACTCTGATCGTGGCTCATCATTTATGTCCACAGAAACTACAGAATATCTACATTCTAAGGGCATAGCCACTAGCAGGACAACGCCCTATAACGCAAAAGGAAATGGTCAAATAGAGAAGCTGAATAAAACATTGTGGCAGGCTATTTTATTAGCATTGGACTCAGGGAAGTTGGAACTATCACAGTGGGAATCTGTGTTGCCCCAGGCACTTCACTCCATTCGATCATTACTGTGTACTTCTACTAATGAAACTCCACACGAACGGATCTTCAAATTCAACAGAAGATCGCCAACGGGAACATCCTTGCCTACTTGGCTACAGAACCCAGGCAAAGTATTACTAAAATCACCTGTAAGATCTTCAAAATTTGACCCATTGGTACAAGAGGTTGAACTTATAAGCTGCAACCCACAGTACGCCCATATACGATTTCCAAATGGCCGGGAGGAGACAGTGTCGCTTAGGCAGCTGGCGCCGAAGGAAAGTTCCACGAACGACTATTTCGAACCAGAGAACGGTATTCTGCCTCAAGAGGTCGGTGACTCTTTGGATCTCTCACCAGGGAGTCGCTACGTGCCTGAAACTATCAGTAATTCACAGAGTCCCACCCCAATGATGTACAACCAGCCAGAAGTCATCAGTGACTCACAGGGGAGCCACCCAATGCCAGAGGCCAATATTGACTCGAGTCCCGTACAGGACAGTTACGACTTGCAAGGAGAAAAGTCTACGCCAGAGATACCTCCGGATCCTTCCCTTCATACGCATGGCTATAACCTAAGACCCAGAAAGAAATGAAGGAGGGGTGAATGGAGTGATCGTTAAATGAACTTGTGTGTTACCCGTGCTTGTAATCGTGCTAGTATTTGTAATCGTGTTCGCATTATCGTAGTCTGTGAATCGTGATCAGTCTGTACTGTGTTATTGTGTGTATCAGTCGTGTTTTATTGAAATAAAGCCTTGTTTCTAAGGTTATGAATTGACTTAGTATATTACAGTGTGTACTGCCTTTCACTTTTTATAGGAAGAGAGTATTCTAGGGTAGAAAAAACGTTTAAAAGAATGAAAGAAAAGAATGTAATGAAGATTAATTACATACACACACACACTAATATATATATATATATATATAAATTGCGGAGGGGGGTTAAAATCCCCCCCCCCCCGCCACACCGAAAATATATGACATGCCATTTATGGGCCGGTTTATATGGTAATGCCCGGGCCGATTTTGATACCCAGTCCGCCCCTGGTCCAGACCTGGTGTTACAGTGTGAACTATGAACTTTTGACTAATAGTCCTCGGTGAACAGTATCTGAGCCAGAAGCTAGATCTACGGGGATTACCAGTTGTTGTCTTGAAAGTTTATGTGGACAAATGTACTGAACCCTATAATTAAGGTGATTTTTCATATCATATTATATGCACTTATATTTGCTTCTCATTTCATAGATCAGATGTCATTATCATTTGTAAATATATCATTAGATTAAATTAATTTTTTTTTTAAATCATCATACACCCCGTTTATTCATTTATGTATAACAGAGTGTGTATGGTGTGACTGTCGGGCTGAACTTAGGCCTAAAATATTACAATTTTTAACATAAAAACACATTTATAAGTAAAAATTACTGTTATACATAAACACATTAATATTTAATACAAATTCAGTAATTTCATTCCACAAAGACCTGACAATAACTTACCTTCAACAGCAGGCTTGCAAATTTTGAATTCAGTTATTTTTACGTCAACAGAATAGTTAGGGACAGCAATTTTAATAACGATTCTAGAATTGGCAGGGAGATTCATATCAAAAGTGTATTTTGAGTCTTTAGATGCATTGAAAATATGTTTTCCATCGACATCCTTAAAAAATATAAACAAAATTAAATTTATTATTAGTAGAAGAAAAAAAAAGAAACTGGCAAGGATACTAGCAGACACATTATAAGGGCCTTTCATCGACAAACTATAGCTAGTAAAGTTTACAACACAATCACTTTTGAACTAATTAGCATGAATTATTTATTATCTATTATTTTATCAGAGTTCTAAAAAACTCATGTATGAATAATGATCCATAACTTGTAATAATCCAATATGTATAGTTCTAAAACAATTGATTCCACCTAATAATTAAATCCTCTAACTGGGTCCGAAAATTTCTATGAATATTTCAATGACATTTCCCTAAATACCGGGTATTGAATATTTTTTACATTATGTCCCATTCTTAATTTATTACAGCATCAAGATACATATTCTTATGCATCATGAATAATTCACAATTTGGAAACAAATCAATAAACTCAACATGCCAGAAAAATTGTATAGCCAAAGGTAATAAAGGTATTATTTAATGTCGTTATATATGCTAAATTCAGCTTCTTTAAAGTAAGGGCTACATATTGTGCACTTATCACAAACATAAAATTATTCACCCATTTGTAAATGTTAAGGAATTAATAAGAAACGTTCTGTTGTTTTTGTGTGTGTGTGTGCTACACTGAAAAGATTTTTGAATTATTTACATGACAAACTAGAATTAAAGAGTTTTAACCTACTAAAATATTTCTTAAAAGAAAAAGCTATTAAGTGTAATATTTCTGAGAAAATCCTTAGGTAGATAAGGATAAAATAGGTTATAAAAAATATATAAAACTTAAATATCAGAAAATTTAGTTTAAAAATGTACCTCCAAAAGCTCAGATGTAGAATTAACATTATTTTCCAAGAGAATTTGGAAAGTGGAATTCAGGTCTGGTACTTCTATTCCTACAGTAATAAGATGACCACCAATGGGAAAGTCAATGCTCCAACTGGCTTCAGTTATGCCAAATGGTACATAAAAGTTAAAAATATCTCCTGTTTTGTTCTTTGGAAATACTTCAATACCAGTGATTGGAAGTTTCTTTATTTGTGATGAAGTCAGTTGGACTAGATCAATGACAGTACCGTTACAATAATCTGGAAAACATACAAATTATTTGTTGCATTAGCTACATTTTAGGAAGATAAATGAAATCACAAATATATGAAGATGCAAACATTGCATACATACACTGAGCTTACATTAATTATTAGAATGGAATTTTAATTAACTCAAGCTGTAATTCTAGTTTTACTATTTCACAGTCCACACTAAAAGGCTACCTGAATATATCAAATTCTTTTCAATTCCAATGAAATCTTGAAATCCTCTTTTGAATTAGCCATAAAGATTCCTCAAGTTTTCTATACGATGCCCTAATTTGTGCTACTTCAAAACAGCCAGTGAAATCAACCTCTAGAAATGAGGCAGGTAATTTCAAGCTAGTTTACTGGTGAGTTTAACAAGTTGTTAAAAATCATGGCCAGTCATTTCATCCTTGGTCACTTCATCCCAAATTAATAAATATTTTTTATTTTTTTCTTAGTCATTGTGTAATTGTGTTGTTAAGAATTTGTCTTTAAGCCCTCATTTCATCTAATATATAAATGTGTTTATTTAGAATGTTTTTGATAGTTTTGACAAATTATAGTGTTCCCCTCCTCTCTTCATTCTTGTTGAGAAATGAAATAATAGATGTAAAAAAATTTTATAATAGGGGTTGTATTTAGTTATATTGCTTCTATTTGATGTAAGGGATGCCAATTTTATCCTGCGCATATTGCATGATGTAATGATCAAAGGCTAAGGTGTGGTGGAAAAAGGGAAAATCTTTTGAGAGACAATTAGAATAATTATGCTCATGTCAGTCTGCACTCATAACTTATCAAAACAGACCAAGGTGTGGTGTAAGTAGTGGATATCTTTTGAAAGGTAAAACGATTAGACCTATGATCAAGCCCCTAATAACTTATCTCCTGACGGTCATCTTTCACTTTAACTTATTTGTCAATCGTTTTTTCTTGAATACGAGCGAGTCATTTCAAACCCTCATATAACATTTTATTTATTCTAATAAACGCTGAATTCAAGAAATATACAACACTGGCCAAGAAATAAAAGCAATGTATAGCAATACAAATCAACAGATCGTCTTCTGGTACTATCTATTGCCTATGTTACTGATTTCAATTAACAGGCAAAAAACTATTTTTACATTATCTCTTTTATTCTATTCTTATCTAATGTGTCTTTCTTTTTGTCATGTAAATGAAAATAAATATATGAAATCTTAATTTCGTACTTTTTACAATTATTATTTGATGGATTAGAGGATGAAATGACCAAAAATAAAATGACAGGAAACCGTTTAATAGCATGGTCAAGAGGCTAAACATCCTTGAACTTGGCTTGGCTACCTATGAAGAGGGCTCGAGGTTCGACACCCGACTCGAGCAGAGTTGTGTTTACTGAGTGCCTAAAGGCAACACTAAGAAATTTCTCCCAGATAACCCCATCACCACACTGGTCCACAAATGAGATTGGACCATAGCGCTCTGAGCATGCTATAAGTATTAAAGTAGCGCTATATAAAAGCTATAATAATATTAATTTACAGTGACCCCCGGATGTTATTAATAAATTAATTTATTCTCTATATCTTAATGTTCAAATGACAGTGAAAAAACTGAAGATGAATTTGTACTAAAAACTAGCATTTTTTGCATTCTAAATATAATTATTATTTTTATTTTTTTTATAGCTATTACTACTGTAATAGGTCACTAATGGTATATTCATCCATCAACGATTAAAACGCTTTTGTATTTTGAGATTTCCCCTTTTCCTGTCTGGGTGGAATCTTGTTAATTCTCCCACTTCAAATTCTCAAATCAATTTGAAACTTGGCACAATTATTCATTGTCAATGACAACACATTCATATGAATCTATTGAAAAATTTACCAAAAAATCATTAATTTTTTAATTTAAAAAAAAGGCAGCGCAGAAAGCTTTTCCCATATAACCCTTCCTGAACTGGACCATAACACATTGAGCATGCTATTAGCATGAAATTTGTGCTTAACAAAAATAATTAATGCAAAAATGTTCAATCGCACAAGTTTATTATTGTTTGTCTCTAATTACATGATTAATTCAAAATAATTGAAGCATTTCGGATACTTTACTTGTTTACTGCTCAATCTGATGAATGGCTACACCTCTATGATAACATTAGACCTATGAGTTAGATACAACTTTGTTCTATAGATTAAAGCCCTGCCTTTTTGCGTAGTGCATACATGTTGCCATAGAAGTCAAGAATTAGTGGTTTCTCAGACTGTTGAGATAAAGATCAGCATGCCTGGCAGTCAAAAAGAATAAATAATAAATGAGAAACGGTTTCCTCTTTTTCCCACAGCGGGAGCATCGTGAGTCAAAGTTTGGCCATAGCCCTAAGAAATATGAACCAACAGGACAGGCCACTGTGCAGAGTTAGCAATGAAAGCTTTGTCATCTTCTACAATCACTAATAACAAACATTTTAAAGATTTTTTTTTTCAGACAGATAATCCTAATTAGTCTTTGAACTGTTGCTAATATAAAAGCTGGCCTACTGAGTCTGCTGAAAAGCTGTGGTAAGATTTAATAAAGCTATTTATTCTGGTTTCTGATGCTTGTATTCCAAAAAGAAATAAGCACAAGTGTTGAAGGAGGGCGCAAGGAATTAAGAATTTAATATTTCTTGTCAGAATAATAAAAACTTTTCTGGTGCAAACACACTATAAATATAAGCATTGAATGCCCCTGATTTCATTCTTTGAATTTAGGCCCTCATTTAACGATAGAACCTAGCTAGTCGCTTGCGACTATAACGGTAGCTTTCAAAATGCCACAGGAAATAGAGAGGGAGATTAAGCTCAACCAATATATTTCTTCTATTAAAACCTTTTTCCCCTCTCGAGATCACTATCATCTCTAAAGAACTCTCTCCTGAATTTGGGGGCTTACAAAAAATCAAATCTAGATCTATAATTTGAAGGTCGTTAAATGAATAATTGAATGCCTTAGCTTAGAATAGATCTATGATTATGTAGGCCTAGACAGCTTCATCAATTATAGTTGATTGGTTTTTAATGTGCATAGGAGGGCTATTTAAAGGTATTTTAACAATCCAACAGAATTGAAGGCTTTATCATGAATGTGAATACAAATCTAGACCCATACAAATTTAGAATGGAGGCAATTTTGCTCCTTTTTTATACCATAAAGAATAAAGGGGATCAATAAATCTCTTTATTTTTTATCAAGATTTCTTGATATATAGTAGATTCTTATATTAGGAACACCGTATTCGGGAACTAGGTCAAATTTTTATTTTATTTTTTTATTTGGTGACGGTTTAAGTTACAAAAAAACTGAAAGCAGATTCTTATTCTGCAACTAAAGGACTATAAAAATAGCTCAGTTTCTTTGAATTACCACTCATAATCAAGATTTTTAAAATAAATCAGGTCACTTCATGCTCCTATAATAAACGCAGTTTTTGTGCTTTCTCCTTTAGCGCACATCGAGCACCGTTAAGAAACCCCACTATATTATTGCTAATAAATTATATCTGTGTTAATTAAAAATTATTTAGATTGTATTAAAAGAAGTAGATTCACTTCTCCAATATGTATTTATAGTATATTGCCTCTTTCTCTCTCTCTCTATATATATTGTTATGACTTTGCCATGCGCACCGCCATCCAAGATAGTGCAGAAAGAAGGTGCGCACTATCTGTGACTAAGCAAGTCGGATGTTGACATTAGAGACTAATGATTTCCGCCCAAGTAGAGAGCCAATATGGAGATGCTGTACTCAAGGCAGATGCCCTTTGTGTTTGTCATGTCTCTATGTAAATAAACGTCTATGTTCTCGTTGAGTTGCCTCACTTAAGTTATTACAATTGGTTGTCAGAAGTGGGATTTATAGGCAACTCAACGAGAGGAGGTAGGATTAGATCTCCATGGCATCGCTGAAGCTATTACATCAGCTCTTAATTAAAGAGCTAAGACAAGAGCTTCGAGACCGAGGTTTAAAACCTGTCGGTAGCAGGGAAACGCTCACGGCTCGTCTGCGGCAAGCTCTGATCGATGAAGAGGAAGATCCGGAGATCTATCAATTTGAAATTGAGTCTGGGATTGTTGATGTAATGGGCAAGATCCAAGACTGTGGGGATGCATTTAAGGAACAATTGAACATGATTGGGAATAAGATGAGGAGCATGATGTGGAACAAAGTAGATGAAAGTGTGTTGCCAGTAGTAGGCCAAATAGACCAAAGTGATAACATTGTGTCGCAAGCGAAAGGAGGAATAAACTCGTTAGGGAAGGAGCAGTTGCCTGGTCAGGACTGTGGCTGCACAAACAGTGGTGATGGAGGCGCTGGGGATTGGAGCGCTGTCTGTGACCTTGTTGTGGGCAAGTCTGGCGGGGACGACTTTCAAGGCGAGAAACGTGACGACGATTGCTGCGACGATCTGAACGGTATGTTTCAAATCGAAAGGAAAGAAACAAATGAAGAAACAAGAGAAGTCTGTTATGTGCCTGAAGTATTTGTTCCTGTTGTACCTGTTACCAGTACCTCAATGAGCCGGACAGATCAAGACAACGTTGGGTCTGCGTCCAAGCTTTCTGCTGTGGACCTTAAAGACCTCTGTTTATCTGTCAGTACCTTTCATAAGAACTCAAGCCATGAAAGCCTCAAGACCGTTTCTGATTCCTTGCCTTTGATAGCGTCGAGGGAAATTGCGAATACGAGCCCCAACAATGGCCGAGACAGAAACAACGAATTTGACTTTGGCAGCGGCATAAGAGAAAACTCGATGCTTGGCAACTGCATCCAGGCGATTGATATGAACTGTGAATGCGGCGTCCTGCGGGGACAGTGCCCATGCCAAGAAACCCAGCAACAAGATCTGAACTTAACAGACATTTGTACTTCTGCCTACATCAGTGAGAGTGACTTGAATGATGGTGAATCAATTCCAGCAGAACCTGATGCAGTGGTGGATGAACATTCGCTTATCGAACATTACAAGAGTGCTCCATGGACATACATTACAGATGAAGCTGAGAAAGACTATGTGTTTGAAAACATGGCTACCTGTGGGCCTACAACTGTGTCACGAGACGTCCATGGAAAAGGTCCGCTGACTTGGCGTCTTAAAACAGCGGCCCTGGAAACTACAGTGATCGCCACAACCTCCATTTGTGTTAAGTGGCTGGCATCAGAGACTATCGTCATGAGGTCAAAGCGTAGACTGGCCAACTGGAAGAAGAGGAAGCGACGGCCTCGGAAAACTGTGCAGATGGCTTCGTGGACAACAGGCTCCCTGCCGCCTGTGGCTCCCACTGATCGACCTCCACCTGAACTGTCAAACCTCAGCTGCAGTGTTTCTTTTCGGGACGAAAAGTGCTAAGACGGGGGCAATGTTATGACTTTGCCATGCGCACCGCCATCCAAGATAGTGCAGAAAGAAGGTGCGCACTATCTGTGACTAAGCAAGTCGGATGTTGACATTAGAGACTAATGATTTCCGCCCAAGTAGAGAGCCAATATGGAGATGCTGTACTCAAGGCAGATGCCCTTTGTGTTTGTCATGTCTCTATGTAAATAAACGTCTATGTCCTCGTTGAGTTGCCTCACTTAAGTTATTACAATATAATATATATATATATATATATATATATATATATATATATATATATATATATATATAGGCCTATATATATATATATATATATATATATATATGTATCATTTATATGTGAGCTTGCGCTCCCAGAGCTATATTTTTATATATTTTATTTTTATAGGCTAGTGCCAAACTTATTATTTCTACTTCCGCTTTTTGTGTATAAAAAGTGATGCCACGCTGTTTTAAAACAGTTCAGTGTACAGTTGACCAGTGGTCAGTACCATATCTGTCTGTGTGACAGCTGAATATCTTTGTGGTCTGTCGTCTAATTATATTTTTATTCCTGTACCTGGGACGGCCTGCTATTATTACTGCTGTGTTACTGCTTTTAACTGCTGTTGAATATTGCTGCTTATAATTGCTGTTGTAGATCTATTCTAATTCTAGGGAATCTAGTTTTATTTTGTTTCTGTAGTGTTGCCTTATTATTAGTGGCTTAGTTATATTTATAGTCTGTTTCTCAGTTCTGTTCTTAGTGAATAGTAATGTCCTTAGCCTAAGGCTAAGATGTTCTTGTTTTAGATATGGGTTGGTTGTAGTAGTATGATATTGTAGATCTAGACTAGTTTATTGTAGTTTGTTTGTCGATCTAAGTCTAGGGTAGTAGCTGTAGTGATTTAGTGAGATAGTTGGTTTGGTTAGTAGTGTTAGTGTTTGTAGTGGTGTAGATTTAGAGGGTTTTAGTTAGTTGATGGGTTCAGTAGTAGTGATTAGTCAAGCTAGTGTATATATTATTTTTTTATTATTGATTTATTTTTGTATGTAAATAAAGTTTCTTTTTGTTTTATTTATCGTAAACTAAAGTTTATCTTGTTTTCATTTAGTTGAGTAGTATAGTAAGTTGTCTGGTTACTTAGGCTACTCTAGCCCCTTGGTCACCATACCGAGGTGCACAGATTGAGCCCACCCAGTAGCGCTAACATCTGCCTACTGTTAGGTAAAATTTTAATGTTGAGCAGCAGAGAATAGGCCCTCCCACTCGCGCCTGCCTGACCTGCTCACATTTTTGGTGTCAGAAGTGGGATCTGTGCTTGAGTGACCAGACTTGTATTTTTTATTGGGATAGATTAGGTTTGCGTAGGAGTTTAGGCATTGATAGGCGGTATAGATAGTGTTAGTTTAGTAGTTTTTTTGGTATTGTTATTGAGAGGTTAGTAGGCTTTAGTTTTGTTGAGTAGTTACGTAGATGAACAGCGAGGCAGCAGCAGCAGCAAGAATGCAGTCGTCTCAGACAGTGATTGTGGTACCAAGGACAGAGATGAGTATCCGGCGCTTCCATGGTGATGGTCCTGCCAGGGAAATTGAAGAGTTCCTTCAAAATGTTGAGAGAACTTGGAAGTCTCAACACATGGTGCATCCAGAGGAAAAATGTGACTTCCTCTTTGCACATCTAGGTGAGGCAGTGAAGGCCGAACTTAGGTGCCACCCTCAGACGACAAGGGCATGTCCAGATGCCCTGATACAAATTCTACGCTCCACTTATGGAGAAAGGCGGAGCATTAACTACCTGATTGGGCAGCTGTTCAGAATAAGCCAGCACCAGTACGAGTCTGTCCGCACCTACTCACACCGTCTCCTTCAGGCATTTGAAGCACTCACAGACAGGCAGAGAGCTCTATCTGAAACTCCCTTCAGCGAGTCTATCCTGAGGGACCAGTTCGTAGAAAACCTCAGTGACAGGACCTTAAGGAGAGACCTGCGAGAGAGACTACTCGACAGGCCAGAAACTGAATTCCTGGCGTTAAGAGACATGGCCATCAGGTGGGCCCAGGATGAGAATGTCGCACCGCAAGTCAACGTCACATGCAGTGAGATAAAGATTGAAGGCCAGCTAGCTGCGCTCTCCAAGCAAGTGGAGGAGCTTGCAGCCCAGATTGTGCTCCTACAACTTTCGGGACCACAGAATTCTAACTGTCCCCACTGCAACAACCATCAGCCTGATCACATTAGCAGCAATGTGAGACAGATATCCTCACAACCGGGTAGGCAACCAAATCGCACTTTTCACCATAAGAGGCCAGCGACGAAGAACAGGAAATGCTACACATGTGGCAAACCTGGCCATCTTGCAAGAAATTGCAGGCTGCAGAACAGGTTCCAAGGTCAGCGAAAGAAGCCAGGGAACCGGGCTTACCAGCAACACCCTTCTAGAAGCAACTGCTCGAATTGTGGTAGCCGGGACCACTTCACCCGAGCTTGCCCTGATGTCACTGCAGCAGTGAATCACGTTCAGGTTGCCTCAGTGGAACAACCACAGGCAGTACAACTGCAACCTGCCCCCAAGCCAACAGAATTGTTGGTTGAGGTGCCACAGAATCCTAGGCGATCCAACACTGCTCCTGATTCAATTGTTCGCAGAAACCAACCCGCAGTGGCAGAAATGATGTCGATTCATTCAGAAGTTGCCTCATCTGACACTTCCAGTAATCATGCAGAAGGAGGTAGGGAAACAAATCCTTTCCTACAGTTTCATCCGGTCCAACCAGAATCCACCTTGCTTTCCCATGAGGTTCCTGAGTTGCAGAAGAAAAGGAACGACCTTCTGAACATTGGGTGCAGAGTTCTTGTGGAACAGAGAGTCAGAGGCCAGGGAAGAATGTTCATGCAGTATGAACCCTCTTGTTTCGTAATTACTGCAGTACCCAAGTATGCTTCTGGCTGGTACATGGTGGAAGCAGAAGATGGGAGTACATACAGATATGTAAGAGAGGAGGAAATGAAGTTCGTTTCCTCACCATACTAGCATAATTCTTCATTTGTATATTTGTAATTTTTATTTAATATGTTGGTTGCATTCCTATGTAACAATATTTATTAGTTGTAGTAACTCTATGAGTACATGTTATCTACATGTGTATTTAAAAGCTTTTTTTAAAGCTTAGTAGTTGCTGTACCTATTTGAGAATGTACAGAATCAAGAGTATTTTCTTGTGTTTTTAGCTGATGAAGTGTATATTTTTTTTTGCTTTTGTTCTTGTAAAGCAATGTAATCTAAGTCATGTCATGGAGATGTATATTTTTGTGTGAAATAGATTTTAGTGTGTATTTTCTTTGATTGTAGAATATGTCAGCAGTATGTATGTAATGCATTTTAAGTAGTTTGTTAGTATTTTGTTTTGCGAGGACGCAAAAATTTAAGGCGGGATGAATGTGAGCTTGCGCTCCCAGAGCTATATTTTTATATATTTTATTTTTATAGGCTAGTGCCAAACTTATTATTTCTACTTCCGCTTTTTGTGTATAAAAAGTGATGCCACGCTGTTTTAAAACAGTTCAGTGTACAGTTGACCAGTGGTCAGTACCATATCTGTCTGTGTGACAGCTGAATATCTTTGTGGTCTGTCGTCTAATTATATTTTTATTCCTGTACCTGGGACGGCCTGCTATTATTACTGCTGTGTTACTGCTTTTAACTGCTGTTGAATATTGCTGCTTATAATTGCTGTTGTAGATCTATTCTAATTCTAGGGAATCTAGTTTTATTTTGTTTCTGTAGTGTTGCCTTATTATTAGTGGCTTAGTTATATTTATAGTCTGTTTCTCAGTTCTGTTCTTAGTGAATAGTAATGTCCTTAGCCTAAGGCTAAGATGTTCTTGTTTTAGATATGGGTTGGTTGTAGTAGTATGATATTGTAGATCTAGACTAGTTTATTGTAGTTTGTTTGTCGATCTAAGTCTAGGGTAGTAGCTGTAGTGATTTAGTGAGATAGTTGGTTTGGTTAGTAGTGTTAGTGTTTGTAGTGGTGTAGATTTAGAGGGTTTTAGTTAGTTGATGGGTTCAGTAGTAGTGATTAGTCAAGCTAGTGTATATATTATTTTTTTATTATTGATTTATTTTTGTATGTAAATAAAGTTTCTTTTTGTTTTATTTATCGTAAACTAAAGTTTATCTTGTTTTCATTTAGTTGAGTAGTATAGTTAGTTGTCTGGTTACTTAGGCTACTCTAGCCCCTTGGTCACCATACCGAGGTGCACAGATTGAGCCCACCCAGTAGCGCTAACATCTGCCTACTGTTAGGTAAAATTTTAATGTTGAGCAGCAGAGAATAGGCCCTCCCACTCGCGCCTGCCTGACCTGCTCACATATAGTTTATTTATTTATATATGCCTACCTATATAATCTATGTGTAAAAACAGACAGAAATAAATCTCTATAAATTATAGATCTAAAAATTAATTATCATAATTTAATAAACATGATATTTTCAACTAGGCTACATATGTATTAAATTCTCTCTTTCTTTTTATTTCCCATTCAAGGACCCTCTTCTTTTCATAATTTGGATGTTCGTTTTGTTACACCTTAACATCCCCTCCCTCCCATAGATGCTTATAATTCTTTTCATGACTCTCTCCCCCTTCCCTCCACTGCCTGTATGATAGGTTGTGACACTACACGCTTAGTGTACACCTCTCCTCACCGCCAGCACTCGCCAGGCGTGATCACCTGCAGTGGGCATGGTCTCTGGCTTCAAATTAGCAGCCCACACTTTTTCTTTCATTCATAAATTATATATTATATATATCTCGATCTAGGTCACGTTTATGCATTGAAAAAATCATAGATTTATTAATCCCAGTAATATTTCTTATTACGATTTTGCCTTGTGCACTATAGGCAGGAGAATGTGTTAAATTCATTATTAATGTTGAAACACCTCCTTTTTTAATTTTATTACGGAATAAATGTGATTGAAATGTCTTTCAAAGATGTTTGGAACCTTTTTATGATATATCCATCAGCCTACGATCAAACAGGCTAATAATAATAAGACACCGATAGCAAAGACAAACAGACACAAACACTCTTTTGTTCCCCTGGCAATCAAATCATTAAATAAGAACAATCTGGTATAAACTTTGTCACATGTAAATTATGAGTCTGGTGTGAATGTACACTTTGGTTTCTTATATTTATAATGTTTTTTGTTTGGTGTAATGCACAAATTGTAAGACAAATTTCCTTACAGATAATAAAGATTATTATTATTATTAATATAGCCTTAATCCCTTATATGGGTATGAATTGCCGGGGGAGAATAGCTTTACATACTTGGTTACCGAGAATCTAAAAAACTGCCATCTGCTTTGGAAAAGCGGAACAAAAATACAGGAACTTATCTAAAATTGGACATGCACTGTCCCAAAACGTCGTTTTTAGCTCCAAACATAAAAACAAATTAATTATAAACAAAAAAAGCGACGTGTTTCTTAAAGGAGAATTCGATGAGCTGTGCCTAATATATAAGAAGCTACTAGATCTAATTTAAAGTACTGAGAGTATGTCGTCTATAGTCTATACTTATCTTATAGTATAACTTATACCTATACTGCCTGCCTCTACTAGACTCTAGACTATTACTATAGATCTAGATACAACATAGATCTACTCATCTAGTCTAGTTCTACATACGTCATACAATTACTAGATAGATTCAGTACTGCAGTAGGCCTATTATTAGATTTCTATTTAGATCTAGCATAAGTATTGGTGAATTAGAATTAATTAGATCTAGATCTAATTTATCTAGGCCTGTCCTACTAGTAAACATTTAAATTTCCGCGCGTTAGCTCATGCGAAAAAAAAAATGGATACTAGTCTAGATAGATCTATCGGAAAGGACCAATGGCGAACGCTTTTGTGCCAGGTTTTAGTTTAGAATTTATAACTCCGCAATGGTTAAACTTATTTAAAAAATGAAAACATCTACGGACTCCTCAGCCATTGAGCGATAAAACTAAATTTGACTCCTTTTTCCATATCAGCTATTAAATTTATAATTCAAGTCAACTTACGGTAGGGGTCGGACCTAATCAGCGAACGCAATTTTCGCGAGACTCATAATGAGCGAAAGGCCGTAAAAAATAGCGAAATAGCATGTTAAAATATAGGAAATTATGCTTCAATTACTTCTATCATCTAACTTCTTCCATAAAACATTATAACAATTGTCCTTCTTGAGGCATTAGGCCATTGCTCCACATCTCCTTTCTCTGCTTGGAACTAATGTCTATATAGCCTACGAAACTTGCGATCACATATTTTTTTTAAAGAAAGAAACTACAAAATTCTTTCTCGCCTTCTCCCTATAGGCTAGTCCACGTCGTTTTACTCTCCATTTCATAAAATCTCGTTACTGCGACTATTTTTTTTAAAGAACTTATATGTTCAGTGCACTTAATCACCATCAACTCGATATCCCCCCTCACACACACACACACGCTGATTGACCCAATGGCAGATCCCCCGTATAAGCCGTATAGGCCTAAGTGCTGTTAAGATCAACTGAAGCGTCATTTCACCCTCACTGGCACCCTCACTGGCACAGAGGAAAGTAACTGCCAGCATATGACCTCCGAGAGACTGTTGGAGAGCTGCGAGTCAAACATTTTAGACGGAAAGAAAATGCGGGAAAATATGATGGGCGTAGTCATGTGAAACACGTAATGCACTCATCCTTAATCTTCGAAATTGTAGTTAAAAATAGGCCTATTATTTTAATATTTCAGTTTACAAACAATAACAATAGATAAGACCAAAAAAAAACAACAAAAGATTAAATCAGTCACTAAATTATCATTAAATGTCTTTTTAAGCTTATTATAAGGGCTTTCGCTGAATAGGTTTTCAGTTAAAAAGGTCGTTTTGAGCGAACATCCCATAATATATTTTTTTCAACGGAATAAATATCCTTAGCTATTATAGCTAACTATTTCCACATCTATTTAGAAGTACAATATGCAAATTTTATTTTCGGCCGATGTCCATTGGTGCTTTAAAATCGCCTTAAGTTCCGACCAATTCTCGTTTATCCGGAAACGTTTTGAGAATGAAATTTCCATACATGTCAACTTTGCCTTCAGCTATGCTTTATTGTATATGGGAAAACGAAAGTAAACATGTGGGAAATGTTGAAAAATGGAGTCTTTGTAATACCATTTTATTAGTTCTGCAGTTACTTTTGAAATAAATAAGAATGGATAAAAATTACGGGGAGGTGTTCGCTTTATATGCCATTTCGCTGATGGGCCTTTTTTTTTTGGTTTAGAGGGCAAAATGCGTATTTTCGTGTCAATTTGAATACAAAATACGTAAGATGCGTACTTGTAGGCAACTCTAAGTATCGATGCTAACACATCAGTATATGCAAAAATGGCATTGATTGTCTCCACTGCTGTGTTAATATTAGAAGATATTACGTCATTGTTTGTTGTTTATGTTTTATGCGAAAGCAAAGAATCGGACGGAAATAAAAAGTTAGTTATATATGTCTACCTTGATAAAGACAGTCTCGTTATTATCATTATTAATTAGTAACGTCTACAGTAATTTATTATTAATCTGTGACAACAGAACAACTGCTAAAATGTGAAGGTCGTTAAATGAATGCCGTATATAAGTAACATGGCGTTAGGGTCTACTAGTTTCAAGCGTATGTCTGAGGTCATTAGTTACACTAGTGGCAGGGCCGGTCCTATAGATTGCGGGGCACTATGCGAAACGGATTGCGCGGGGCCTAAATTGGGTTGTGATAAGGATAATAAGAGAAAATTATAAGATTTTGTATTAGAAAAAAAATTCGTCTTTGCATTTTATTCATAGTTTACTAAGTACAAAATCATTGTCAAATTAACTTTACGAGCCATCTACAGTAGATAGTAGTTTTCCAACAAAAAAGCTGATAAACATTCAGATATGCCTTTTAGATTTACTATCGATCAGCAAAATATCGCTTTTTTGTTTTGTCTAAGAGGTCGAGATAGATTTAGATGTATATCTGCATGCCAGTGACTACTAAAGTAAATTAAGTATTTGAAATTCTTGTTTTGGTTAAAATTCGGCTTATTATTACATTTTTATTAAATGAAACCTGACAAAGCTGTTTCGTTTGTTTGTTTTTAATCGCGAGTAGGATTGGCGTTTTCCATATTGAATGACACTTCGTAATACCCATTTTGTCTGTTTTAAGGAAATTTACATCAGTTTTCAGAAGATTTTAATAATTTCAGGAGATTTTCATGACTTTTTCTTATATTTTATAATTTCAGGAGAATCCTTTAATAATAAGTTAAAATGGTTTAATTTAATTATTCACGCATAGAATTCACATAGCGCGGAGCCTATGAAATCGCGGGGCCCACTGCGACCGCATAGGCTGTAGTGGCCTAAAACCGGCCCTGACTAGTGGCGTCAAAAAGGGGGGGGGGATGCGGTCCGCACCGTGTGACACCCATTAGGGGGTGACACCCGAATGAAAAAAAATGAATAGTGGTAAAAACTATCATGTGATGGGCATCATAGGTGTACCTGTCCTCAAAATCATTGTTAAGTTTGATAATGTATCGATATGCATGCATACTGTTATAACCTTGCCATGCACACCGCCATCCAAGATAGTGCAGAAAGAAGGTGCGCACTATCAGTGACCAGACAAGTCGGATGTTGACAGAGGTGACAAACGATTTCCGCCCAAGTAGAGAGCCAATATGGAGAGATTGTGCCTAAGATAGATGTTGTTTGTGTACCTGTGATGTCTTGTCAATAAATATCGATGTGCCTCGTTAAGTTTTCTCACTTAAGCTATTACAATTGGTGTAAGATGTGGGATCATAGGCAACTCAAAGAGAGGAGGTAGGATTTACAATGGCAGCTTTGAAACAATTAGACCAACTCTCAGTTAAAGAGCTTAGGAAGGAACTTCGTTACCGATATGTGATAATTGGTGGTACCAAAGAGGTGCTTACAGCTCGTCTCCTGCAAGTCTTGATAGATGAAGACGAAGATCCAGATACCTACTTATTTGAAATTAAACCGGAGATTTATGAGCTTATTGGCAAGATACAGGAAGGTATTGAAGCAATGTGTGAACAAATTAACAGTATGGGGAACAAGGCAGATAAAATGGTGTCTCAAGCGAAAGAAGGAGTAGACTCGTTGGTAAAGGAGTAGTTGCCTGTAGACTCGTTGGTAAAGAAGTTGCGTGGTCAAGACTGTGGCTGCACAAACAGTGGTGACGGAGACGCTGGGGATTTGAGCGCCGTCTGTGTCTGTGTTGTGAGCAAGTCTTGTGGTTGTGACTTCCAAGACGAGAAACGTGACAACGATTGCTGTGATGATCTCAACGAGATGTACCGAATCGAACGGAAAGAGACAAATGAAGAAACTGAACACTGTTACGTGCCTGAAGCGTTTGTTGCTGTTGTACCTGTTACCAGTACCTCAATGAGCCGGACGGAGCAAGACAACGTTGGGTCTGTGTTCAAGCCTGTTGCTATGGACCTTAATGACCTCTGCCTATCTGCCGGTGCTCACGAGGGAAATTCGAAGCTTGACAACTGCATCCAGAATTTTAGCATGAACTGTACGTGCGGCGCATCACACATAGAATTTAGATGCCTAGAAAACCACCAACAGGGCATATGTACTTCTACCATCATCATCGACATTGGCAAAGATGAATGTCAATCAAACCACTCTAAATCTGAGCTGTCAAGAGGAAGACATTTTCCACTTGAACCTGAAGAGACCTATCTTCTGGACGAGAGACTGTTGTCTGAGGATGACTGCGGTGCATTGGACTTATTTTGCAACGTGGCTGCATGTGAACCTGCAGCTCCCTTGAGAGGCGTCTGTCGGGAAGGTCTGCTGAGACAGCGTGTCCGATCAACGGCTGTGCTGAAGAAAACAGTGCTCGACACTATCTCTTTGTGTGGCAAACGGCCACGTCATCGTCGCAACAACAGCCTGGTCAACTGGAGAAAGAGAAAACGGCACTGGAGGAAAACAAAGCTTCGTGGGGAACACGCTCCCTGCCGCCTGTGGCTCCCACTGATCGACCTCCACCTGAACTGTCAAACCTCAGCTGCAGTGTTTCTTTTCGGGACGAAAAGTGCTAAGACGGGGGCAATGTTATAACCTTGCCATGCACACCGCCATCCAAGATAGTGCAGAAAGAAGGTGCGCACTATCAATGACCAGACAAGTCGGATGTTGACAGAGGTGACAAACGATTTCCGCCCAAGTAGAGAGCCAATATGGAGATAGATGTTGTTTGTGTACCTGTGATGTCTTGTCAATAAATATCGATGTGCCTCGTTAAGTTTTCTCACTTAAGCTATTTCAATACAGTGAACTCTATATCTTTATAAGCAATATAGGTCTTTTTAAATCAGCATATAAAAATAATAATAATAATATATTTAGAATATTATAAAACCTTTAACTATTTGATATGTGCCATGGTGGCTTCGATCAGGCCATTTCGGTGGCCCAACCGGCCCATTTGGGTACCGGCCCACCGGGCATTTGCCCAGATGCCCATATAGCCAGTCCGCCCCTGTTAGGCTCTAATGTAGGCCTATATATTTTTATTTTGTTTGGTACAAATGACCAAATAGTAACGTGATAACACGTGGAATGCATAGACAGTTTTTTTTTTTAGAACAAAAATTGATTGTATTTGCATTGCAGTTATTTTATAAAAATTAGCGAAAACAACATTATTATCAAATTTTAATAAATTAAATTATTAATTATGTGACGTGATTTTATCGTCAAAGTAGAACTTTTCTAGGTTAGCAGAAACATTGATTTAAAAAAGCTCTTTAAAATAAAACATTTTAATGCCTCTTCAACTACGCGATTCTACGCGATTTTTACGGCAGTACGAACCAATTTCTCCCTACTAACGTACCATGATACTATTGACGTTTTTTTTGCGTGAACAGAACAGGCCCGCTACAAGATGCCTTTCTTAACATGAGGATAAACTTAGGACAACAAGCTCTAGCCCATTACAAACTCGCATGAACTATTGCAGGAAATTTCCAGGGGGGGGGGGGGGGGAAGGCCGACGTTCTCTCATGAGGGTGCGACGTCCTGACCAATGGGGAGGGGTGAAGCAATTCAAACTATTTTGCACGGGTAAAATTAAAACGTGTCTTTTCATTGTGTTTATCAATTAAATTTTGAATATTAACCTAGTAAAATCACAATATCAATGTTTAAAAAGTTAAAATATTGTTACGAATCTCACTATCCAGGCTCTCTGCAAACTGCACCATACACCACCAACTTAAAGAACTTGACAAGTCAGGGCTCCAAAATAACGTAAAGGTTTAATGTCCATAAATAACAGCCAATACTGTACAATTGGCAGCACGTACACTGTACAAATATCTCTCCGATAACACCGTTCCGCCGTATCAACTCTTGCACTGGCCTCTCCGTCTCGTTCCGGGCTTGCACTGGGTTCAACAGTTCAGGGCTGACTTCACACACTAGGCTCGTTGTGTCGGACTCGATCGCAGACCAAGATCAAGACGCCAGTCGTCTCAACTGTACTTGACAGTACTCCGCACTGAACCGTCGTAATGCTCCGTACAGAACCACACCGTTGAACTGTGCTGTAGTCGACCGTGTTCTGAACTCCTGTCGTGAACCCGCTTTCTGAACCCTCTCTCGTGAACCGTCTTGACTGCGACACCTCCGCTCTTTATATAGGGTCCCTACTGGCCTTCTAGAACCGGACAGAACGCCGCTCGACCTTTCTAGGTGGTCAGATGACTATAATTCTCGTGACGCTAATGAGCTCTGTTCACGACGGCGATTCTTCCCGAACCCTCTTGTTGACGCTCGTCTCGGCCGATCGTCGTACTCGTCACGGTTGACCGCTCGTCTAGCGCTGGCCTGGGGCGATTTGCGTTGACTGACTACACTCACACCACTACCCCCATCTGTGCCACCACCAGGTTTATAACACTGCCCCCTCCTTAGATCTGTCCGTCCCGGGCAGATTCAACCTCATGACATTGGCTGTGAAATTTCATCGCTGTAGGTGGGGGTCGATCGGTGGCAGTTGGCTTGCGTCTTGAGCTTAATGGGGCCATCCATGTTGCAGTCAGCAATGGTCGCTTCCTTCTTCTCCTCCAGTTTGCCTTGACCTGGTTGCCTCGCCGTCGTGCTTTCATCGCCATCCACGTGGAACTCAGAAAACGTTTTCTTCTCCTCCAGTTAGCCTTCATCTGGTTGTATCGACCTCGTGATCGCATGGTCATCCATATTGCACTCAGCAAAAGTCGCCTTCTTCTTCTTCTCCGCCAGTTGGTCTTCATGTGGCTGCAGTTATTTCTTGGTAGAATCACAATGCACGTTGGACTACGCAAACGCCGCCGCCTTCTTTTCCTCCAGTTGATCGCCCTCTTGTTGCAGTGACGTTGTGTTTGCATCGCTCTCTTGTCGGTCGGTACCGAGGACATCCACTTGACACATGGAGAGGTATTGGATGTAAGGGCTGGGGATACCAAGATCGTTGGCAAAAGAGGTGGTTTCATAGGGCTTTGTGAAGAAGGACTGGGATGGGCTTCAAATCCACAGGGCGGGGAATTGTGGTACAGGTCATCATCTTCAGCCTTGTCTGGAGGGCATGCTCGTAGGGCAGGTTGGTAACACTCCTCGTGCAAAGGTTCCTCGTCTTCGGCGTCAGGCTCCATTCGGCTTTCTTCTCCACCATCAGGAACTCTCTCTCTTGTCTCAGTATCGGGCCAATCGTCTGTTGGTTTCAGACCTTGTCGATGACATTCGTCGTGCAAATGTCCATCAACTTCAACGTCAGGCTTCCTTGGATTCTCTTGACCACCATCAGGACTTCCCTCTTCAGTCTTGGCAGCTGGACCAACGTCTGTTGGGTGCAGATCTGGCCGGTATATCTCGACTTGCATATGCCTCTCAACGGCTTCGTCAGGTTTCAATGGGTTCTCATGATCACCACCAACGCTCCTCTCACTGGTTTTAGCATCTGAACGAACGTCTGTATTTATGATTCTCTCCTCCACATCAGGTATGCGTTGGTTCATGGCGGCTATCTTGGTGTTCATGGCATCTATCTTGGAATTGATGTTTCCTAGCATTGAGCTCAAGAGCTCCTCCATATCTGGTTCTACGTCAAAAAGATACGTGTCTGGATCTTCCTCTTCTTCCACTATGTCTTCCCGGAGGCGTGCCTGTAATGTTTCTTTAATTCCACTTGTCTTCAGCCCTCGATCGCGTAGCTCTCGCTTCAGTTCTTTCACTTCGAGTTCGTACAGCAGTTTCAGACGAGCCATAGTAGATCCGCTCCTATCCGATACGATCCGATCCCACTTCTGACACCAGTGTTACGAGTCTCGCTATCCAGGCTCTCTGCAAACTGCACCATACACCACCAACTTAAAGAACTTGACAAGTCAGGGCTCCAAAATAACGTAAAGGTTTAATGTCCATAAATAACAGCCAATACTGTACAATTGGCAGCACGTACACTGTACAAATATCTCTCCGATAACACCGTTCCGCCGTATCAACTCTTGCACTGGCCTCTCCGTCTCGTTCCGGGCTTGCACTGGGTTCAACAGTTCAGGGCTGACTTCACACACTAGGCTCGTTGTGTCGGACTCGATCGCAGACCAAGATCAAGACGCCAGTCGTCTCAACTGTACTTGACAGTACTCCGCACTGAACCGTCGTAATGCTCCGTACAGAACCACACCGTTGAACTGTGCTGTAGTCGACCGTGTTCTGAACTCCTGTCGTGAACCCGCTTTCTGAACCCTCTCTCGTGAACCGTCTTGACTGCGACACCTCCGCTCTTTATATAGGGTCCCTACTGGCCTTCTAGAACCGGACAGAACGCCGCTCGACCTTTCTAGGTGGTCAGATGACTATAATTCTCGTGACGCTAATGAGCTCTGTTCACGACGGCGATTCTTCCCGAACCCTCTTGTTGACGCTCGTCTCGGCCGATCGTCGTACTCGTCACGGTTGACCGCTCGTCTAGCGCTGGCCTGGGGCGATTTGCGTTGACTGACTACACTCACACCACTACCCCCATCTGTGCCACCACCAGGTTTATAACAATATTGTAAAAAAAGTACTTCGTATCATCTACTAATAAGGATCTTTTAAAATATATACCGTTTTTTGTGTGAGGCGTCTGCAACAATATCGATTAAAAACAGTAAGGCTTCTTACTGAACACGAAGATGAGCTTAAGACATACGTGCGTGCGTAATAGGCCTATGTACCTCGAACATTCCTCGTATTATAGTATTTGGTTGCTGCCATCTCCTTCTTTTTTTTTTTTTACTAATATAAATATTGCGCTCAGATTCCAATAAAATACTTTATTATCGGAACATCTCACTCGTTATAATTTAACATTGACATGGGCTCTTCTTTCTACGGGAAGAAAAATGCGTTGAAGACGATACAAGCAGAGATAACGAAGGAAGACGCTTGGAGGAGTTAAAGGCGCGTCAACAGACCACCTTACAGGATGGATAGGGATTAATAAGGAACCTGATGTCTCTCTAATACTATCTCCAGAAAGAACTTTTTTTCGGTTATACTAAACAGTTTAAATTATCTACATAACACTATTTTTGAAAAAAAAAAGACTTAGCGTTTAGTGGGTGGGGGCGCCAACGAGTCTGAGAAACACTGCTCATTTGCCTCGAAGGTCTCTCACACTTCAGATACAGCCCGTACACCTCTTCTTGAACTTTATTTGACATGGCTAAATATAAAAGCATATGACAACATATGATAGTCTTTGGTGTTATTGGCTTTTGTATATCTGAGTGATAGTATAAATTGTAAGTGTTAGGTTCATTTAGTGACTGCCTGCAATGTCTTCAGATTCGAAGATTATTACAAACTAGCCCTAATTTCCTGCAGAATGGGGATGGCAACATACATGGTTCAAACCCAGGACCATTTAATGACATTCCTGAGCTGGCAGCCAACTCATTTAATTTGAAGTCACTGCCTGTTCCAGTCCAATGTGAATTAAGTGATTCCACTAAATGTGTGATAAATGTAACAATAAATGCTTTACCTCCACATAAATCATAAGTGATGTTGATGCCAGGATTAGAAACTATGTAAACAATATCCTGTTCTTTTACTTTTTGAGTAGATTCAATTGTAATTTCCTGTTTAAAAAAATACATTTAATTAATATATTTTCTATAGCAATGCCTGCGATGCTGTTGCAAAAGACTAATTCAAAATGTTGTAAAAATTTGTTCATATTTAATTTGTAACTTTCGAAATTAGTTTTTTTTTCAATGCAAAACTTAGTTGTAGCTTTAACAGAGATATGTATATATATATATATATATATATATCAATTATATTATTGCTTTAACAGCCATTACTTAAATTTTGCTAATGTATTATCAATTTATAATACAAAAAATCTAAACTTTACAAATATATGAATTCATATTAGATGCAATATTTTCTTTAACATCAAAATTTTACAAAATTCAATTCCAAAGATACCACTCACATTACTTTTTCTTTTAGATTTTTAAAATTCATTAAAGTAAAAAAACAGAAAATGATTAAAATAAAAAATACAATATTAACACTGTCAAAAATGTATGAATCATATCACCTTTGCTATAAACAATATTCCATTTGAAGGAACTTCTAGAGGAGAATTGTCCGATTTCCAATAAATAAGAATCAAAAGATTTTGTGAATTCTTCAAACTAACTATAGAAGTTGTATAATTTTCTGTGAAAAAAAAAATAGAAATCAGATATGAAGTTCAATTAAAAGTATTTACTTTGTTTAACACAGTGGACATTCAATGTATTTTTAAAGTGAGATCACAAACATCTTAAGGCTGCATTGCCATGGAAAAACCTAAAAATGGAAAACAGGAACAACCCATTGTAACCCATACAGCCATGTGCAAAAAAGATTTACAGTAAATTAACATTAAATGAGGCAATACTTTAAAGATACATCAAAAACATTTAGGATAATGTGACTGGAAAATCCTACTAACTTAACAAAAGCATCAACAAAAATAAAATACTTACTTAGAGTTGTTTTATATTCTAATGAAAAGTCTTCAATATCTGCAAATACAGATTAAAAAGTTTTAAAATAAAATCCTTCTAATAAAACAACAGTGATTTAAAATATTGTAAGATACTATAAAACTGTTAGCACAAACTACAAAGACATGTATTTCAACATACTTATTTCAATAGCAATCAAATCATTAGGTGGTTTGAAAATCACTGTCTGGAAAAGAAAACAAGTTTGATGAAACAAAAATAAATAATTGTTAGAAAAATAAAAATATAAACAAAAATAGTGCAGTTTTCACATTCATAAACTTATGACAGTTTAGAATAGATCTGAATAAGTTGATTAAGAAAGCTTCTGATATTGTGAATAAATAACATTCTGCTATGTTGAGTATTAAATGGCTTCTTAAGTCCCTGTTGCACCAGTTGCCAAATGCATTTTCTACATTGCTCTTTCAAAGAAAATATTTTTATTTTCAAAGATATGTGAAGTCAATATCCAGTAGTAAACTATAAGCTATTCCAAGCCCCTGACTTCTACACAAAAAAAACAACAACTTCCATATGTTGCATTTTCAAGAACACTGAATCTATGAGGCCTGCCAAGAGAAAAGTGTATATTTTAATCTGAATCTGTCCAAGACAATACAAAAGTGACCTATGTGCTCCTTAGTTGGATTTTGAAGTGAAAATCTCTGGCTCAAAGTGTGTGATCATCATTAATACTGAATCAATATCTCACATTTATACCTTATTAGTATACTGTTGAACAAAAGATATTTAAAAAAAAAAATTGAGTAGTAATAATAAAAAATGAAAACTTACCTTATTTGATGGAAGTAAAATCATGGCATTGTCATGTTCATTTATACTATAAAGTTTGTGGACTTCATTGCCAATGATAAATAATTCTTTAGTAATGTTTTCAAAATTTATAAGAGATTTATCTCCAGGTACAAGAGTAGTCATTTTTTCTTCACATATAGGAGGTGTTGGTGTTGGTGTAGGAGGTTTTGGAGTAACAGTAGTTGTCAGAGTTTCTAGAATGAAGTGAATATGTTAATATTAAAATACAAGAATTTCTTTCTTTTAAATGCTAAATGAGTAAAAACCATTTGCTAGAAAAAAATAGGAAAACCCTTAACAGTGGTACATTTTCAAAAACCTTAGTATAATGAAAACATAAATTAAATGGAAATCCATGAAAATCTTTTAAGAAACACTTGGAAATTATAATATTGTATGAGAGGTAGAAAATTTCAACTTGAAAAATATAATTATAAAATTCCTGGTTTTTGTGTGTACCTGGTGGAACAATTAACACGGACAGGAGAATGGCAAAGGCAAGCATCTGGCATTTAAACCAGAAAATTTCTGGCAGGAAGGGCTCATTAGCAATGGTAGGCCACCCACCTAGGAGAAGGAAATGTCTTCAATCCAATCCTCCGCTGCCTTATGGCTAAACTCAAAGACAGGAAAGGCTTCAGGAGTAAATCCTAAAAAAAGCAGGTGACCTTTAGGTAGATTGCAGTATAACTGCAACACTGTGCCAGACCTTGCAATGCTACTGATTTCAAATAGTATCAGCTATTCACCATTCCTTTGGACCAAACAGCTGCATAAAGAGGAAAGCACTTAACAGATAGACACAGTTATTTTATGAAATATATTCAACACCATTAGAAATTCTACCATGTTTAGCAGAATCCTAATTGAGAGAATTCAATACTGATGAGAGTAATCTAAATCTTATGATACGACATATAGATCATTGTATACCGGTACTTCCATCAATGACAAAGCTAACAGAATTGAACGGCTATTAAATAAGTATCATGAAAACAAAAACTTAGATGATTTTATAATGACATACAAGACTTTAACAAATATTGAGGAAAAATACATTGTTTCTGTGATAAGTGGTTAATGAGAATGTCAGTGCCATTACTTTCTCCAACAAATATCACATTCCATTTAGAAATGAGTAGTCAATGATGTCAGGAAAATGCAAAGAAAACTTCTGCCTTACATTAAGAGAAACTCAAAATCTTTGATATGATCTCCAAAAACAAAAAAGCTAAATCTCCATCTACAAGCTCAACTTCAGTTAAACATAACATAGAATGAAAGATGTGTACCACAATTAACAATAAGAAATTCAATAAAGTAAAAAAAACAGTATGTCAACTCTTGTCTTAAATTTTAAATGAATGTCTATTGCTTACAGAAAAAGGATATTTTTTTTTAGTCATAAAACGTGCTTGTCACATAAGATCAACAGAAAGGCTTTATTTTACATGCAAAATCTTAAGCAGACATAAGTAACATCAAATTTAATAATTACAACAAGCAGCAAAATATAAAAAAATGCTTTTATAGAATACAAAGCTTATAGCTATAGCTCTAAATAATGAAGTGGTAATTTACCGTATTCAATATCAAACAAAATAATTAATTATCAATATTTTAATTGACAAATTAGTTGATTTTTTAATTAAATACCATAAATATTTTCTAAAGTTTCAACTTGATCTCAGAAGAGGTGTGGAAAAAAAAGTGTACAATGATCTAAGAGAATGAAACTCTACAAAACTCTACATACTTAACCATATCTGTGAATACTGAAGAATTAATTTCCCTTGTTGATATCAAACAAAATAATTCAGTACAATTATTAAATTGACTAATTGGTTATTTTTTTTTATTGATTCCTGTCTTGTATATAAAGTAAAGCAAAGTTCCCCTTTCAGACCTTGTTGACTATAGAGCAGAGGATGTAAAGGTCATCTGTTTATTTGGCCTACGGTTAAGGAGGGTGTCATGTGGCCAGCAAAACAACCACCTGCCTTTACTTTTCACCAACTACTGTCAGATACCCATTAGAGCTGGGTGAACTCAGAGGCGCCCAAAGATCCCGAAATTAAATATCCCAGGATTTGAATCAGGGAATCCCGGTTCAGAAGCCAAGCGCTTTACCACTCAGCCACTGAGCCTCACATGTCTAGTAAATGCCAATGTTTATTATTGTATAAAGTTTTAAATAAAGTGTACAATGAACTAAGGGGACAAAGCCCAACATATTTTAGCAGTATCTGTGAATATTGAAGAATTAATTTCCCTTGTTGATATTGATTAAAAAAAATACTAGTAATAAATTGACTAATTGATTAATTTTTTTAATGTCTCAAACTTTGTCTATGTGAAAAAAATAATTGTACAAAGTTTCAACTGTCTTAGAGAATATGTGTAAAAGAAGTCAAGTGTATAAAATTTTTAATAGACAAAAAGACAGAATTTATAAAAGATTTGCACAGAGTCACACAGAAAATAACTACTTTAGAGCTAAAAAGGCACATAAGTAAACAGCAACTACAAGGAAAATAAACACTAAATATACAATATAGAAAAAAAATCAGTTTTTTTAATTACCTGATGTTGAAGTAATCGTGGGTGCAGAGGATGATGTTGGTACAGATGTTGGTGTTGGCAGAGATGTTGGTAATGAGGTTGGAGTTGGGACAGATATTATTGGCACAGATGTTGGTGTTTGTGCTGATGTTGGTGTCAATTCAGATGTAAGGGTTGGGAAAGATGTTGGTGTTGGCACTGATGTTAGAGCTGATGTTGGTGTTGGTACTGATGTTGCTGTTAGTTCAGAGGTTGGTGTTGGTACTGATGTTGGGGTTGGAGCTGATGTTGGTGTTGGTACTAATGTTGGTGTCAGTTCAGTAGTTGACATTGGGTGAGATGTTGGTGTTGTCACTGATATTAGAGTTGGCGTTGGGACAGATGTTGGTGTCAGTTCAGATGTTGGTGTTGGAGCTGATGTTGGAGCTGATGTTGGTGTAAGTTCAGATGTTGGGGTTGGAACTGATGTAGGTGTTGGTACTGATAATTGTGTTGGCACTGACGTTGGAGCTGATGTTGGTGTTGGAGCTGATGTTGGTGTTGGAGCTGATGTTGGTGTCAGTTCAGATGTTGGTGTTGGAACTGATGTTGGAGTTTGGAAAGATGTTGGTGTTGGCACTGATGTTGGAGCTGATGTTGGTGTCAGTTCAGATGTAGAAGTTGGTACTGATGTAGGTGTAAGTTCAGAGGTTGGTGTTGGGACTGATGTTGGTGTTGGAGCTGATGTTGGTGTCAGTTCAGATGTAGGTGTTGGTACTGATGTTGGAGTTGGAATAGAGGTTGGTGTAGGTAAAGATGTTGGTGGAGGTTCAGGAGTTGTGGTTGTTGTTGTGGTATATGTTCCAGGAGGAATTGATGTTGGAGCTGATGTTGGTGTAAGTTCAGAGGTTGGTGTTGGTGCTGATGTTGGTGTCAGTTCAGATGTTGGGGTTGGAACAGATGTAGGTGTTGGTACTGATGTTTGTGTTGGCACAGAAAATGGAGCTGATGTTGGTGTTGGAGCTGATGTTGGTGTCAGTTCAGATGTTGGTGTTGGCACTGATGTTGGTGTAAGTTCAGAGGTTGGTGTTGGAGCTGATGTTGGTGTCAGTTCAGATGTTGGGGTTGGAACTGATGTAGGTGTTCTTGCTGATGTTGGTGTCAGTTCAGAGGTTGGTGTTGGTACTAATGTTGGTGTTGGAGCTGATGTTGGTGTTGGAGCTGATGTTGGTGTCAGTTCAGATGTTGGAGTTGGAGCTGATGTTGGTGTAAGTTCAGAGGTTGGTGTTGGTGCTGATGTTGGTGTCAGTTCAGATGTTGGGGTTGGAACAGATGTAGGTGTTGGTACTGATGTTTGTGTTGGCACAGAAGTTGGAGCTGATGTTGGTGTTGGCACTGATGTTGGTGTAAGTTCAGAGGTTGGTGTAGGAGCTGATGTTGGTGTCAGTTCAGATGTTGGGGTTGGAACTGATGTAGGTGTTGGTGCTGATGTTAGTGTATGTTCAGAGGTTGGTGTTGGTACTGATGTTGGTGTTGGAGTTGATGTTGGAATCAGTTCAGATATTGGAGTTGGAGCTGATGTTGGTGTCAGTTCAGAGGTTGGTGTTGGTGCTGATGTTGGTGTCAGTTCAGATGTTGGGGTTTGAACTGATGTAGGTGTTGGTACTGATGTTTGTGTTGGCACAGAAGATGGAGCTGATGTTGGTGTTGGAGCTGATGTTGGTGTCAGTTCAGATGTTGGTGTTGGAACTGATGTTGGTGTAAGTTCAGAGGTTGGTGTTGGAGCTGATGTTGGTGTCAGTTCAGATGTTGGTGTTGGCACTGATGTTGGTGTAAGTTCAGATGTTGGAGTTTGGAAAGATGTTGGTGTTGGCACTGATGTTGGTGCTGATGTTGGAGTCAGTTCAGATGTTGGTGTTATAACTGATGTTGGTGTTGGAGCTGATGTTGGTGTCAGTTCAGATGTTGGTGTTGGCACTGATGTTGGTGTAAGTTCAGAGGTTGGTGTTGGAGCTGATGTTGGTGTCAGTTCAGATGTTGGGGTTGGAACTGATGTAGGTGTTGGTACTGATGTTTGTGTTGGCACTGACGTTGGAGCTGATGTTGGTGTTAAAGCTAATGTTGGTGTTGGAGTTGATGTTGGTGTCAGTTCAGATGTTGGTGTTGGAACTGATGTTGGTGTAAGTTTAGATGTTGGAGTTGGTACTGATGTAGGTGTAAGTTCAGAGGTTGGTGTTGGGACTGATGTTGGTGTTGGAGCTGATGTTGGTGTCAGTTCAGATGTAGGTGTTGGTACTGATGTTGGTGTAAGTTCAGAGGTTGGTGTTGGCACTGATGTTGGAGCTGATGTTGGTGTCAGTTCAGATGTAGGAGTTGGTACTGATGTAGGTGTAAGTTCAGAGGTTGGTGTTGGGACTGATGTTGGTGTTGGAGCTGATGTTGGTGTCAGTTCAGATGTAGGTGTTGGTACTGATGTTGGTGTAAGTTCAGAGGTTGGTGTTGGAGCTGATGTTGGAGTTGGAATAGAGGTTGGTGTAGGTAAAGATGTTGGTGGAGGTTCAGGAGTTGTGGTTGTTGTGGTATATGTTCCAGGAGGAATAGATGTTGGTGTTGGATTTGATGTTGGAGCTGATGTTGGTGTAAGTTCAGAGGTTGGTGTTGGTGCTGATGTTGGTGTCAGTTCAAATGTTGGGGTTCGAACTGATGTAGGTGTTGGTACTGATGTTTGTGTTGGCACAGAAGTTGGAGCTGATGTTGGTGTTGGAGCTGATGTTGGTGTTGATACTGATGTTGGTGTTAGTGCTGATGTTGGTGTCAGTTCAAAGGTTGGTGTTGGAGCTGATGTTGGTGTTGGAGCTGATGTTGGTGTCAGTTCAGATGTTGGTGTTGGAGCTGATGTTGGTGTCAGTTCAGATGTTGGGGTTGGAACTGATGTAGGTGTTGGTACTGATGTTGGTGTCAGTTCAGAGGTTGGTGTTGGTACTGATGTTGGTGTTGGAGCTGGTGTTGGAGCTGATGTTGGTGTCAGTTCAGATGTTGGAGTTGGAGCTGATGTTGGTGTTAGTTTAGAAGTTGGTGTTGGTGCTGATGTTGGTGTCAGTTCAGATGTTGGGGTTGGAACAGATGTAGGTGTTGGTACTGATGTTTGTGTTGGCACAGAAGTTGGAGCTGATGTTGGTGTTGGAGCTGATGTTGGTGTCAGTTCAGATGTTGGTGTTGGCACTGATTTTGGTGTAAGTTCAGATGTTGGAGTTTGGAAAGATGTTGGTGTTGGCACTGATGTTGGAGCTGATGTTGGTGTCAGTTCAGATGTTGGTGTTAGTACTGATGTTGGTGTTGGAACTGATGTTGGTGATGGCACTGATGTTGGTGTAAGTTCAGAGGTTGGTGTAGGAGCTGATGTTGGTGTCAGTTCAGATGTTGGTGTTGGCACTGATGTTAATGTAAGTTCAGAGGTTGGTGTTGGAGCTGATGTTGGTGTCAGTTCAGATGTTGGTGTTGGCACTGATGTTGGTGTAAGTTCAGATGTTGGAGTTTGGAAAGATGTTTGTGTTGGCACAGAAGTTGGAGCTGATGTTGGTGTTGGAGCTGATGTTGGTGTCAGTTCAGAGGTTGGTGTTGGTACTGATGTTGGTGTAAGTTCAGATGTTGGAGTTTGGAAAGATGTTGGTGTTGGCACTGATGTTGGAGCTGATGTTGGTGTCAGTTCAGATGTAGGAGTTGGTACTGATGTAGGTGTAAGTTCAGAGGTTGGTGTTGGAGCTGATGTTGGAGTTGGAATAGAGGTTGGTGTAGGTAAAGATGTTGGTGGAGGTTCAGGAGTTGTGGTTGTTAATGTGGTATATGTTCCAGGTGGAATAGATGTTGGTGTTGGAATTGATGTTGGAGCTGATGTTGGTGTAAGTTCAGAGGTTGGTGTTGGTGCTGATGTTGGTGTCAGTTCAGATGTTAAGATTGGAACTGATGTAGGTGTTGGTACTGATGTTGGTGTTGGTGCTGATGTTGGTGTCAGTTCAGAGGTTGGTGTTGGTACTGATGTTGGTTTTGGAGCTGATGTTGGTGTCAGTTCAGAGGTTGGTGTTGGAGCTGATGTTGGTGTCAGTTCAGATGTTGGGGTTGGAACTGATGTAGGTGTTGGTACTGATGTTTGTGTTGGCACAGAAGTTGGAGCTGATGTTGGTGTTGGAGCTGATGTTGGTGTCAGTTCAGAAGTTGGTGTTGGAGCTGATGTTGGTGTCAGTTCAGATGTTGGGGTTGGAACTGATGTAGGTGTTGGTGCTGATGTTGGTGTCAGTTCAGAGGTTGGTGTTGGTACTGATGTTTGTGTTGGAGCTGGTGTTGGAGCTGATGTTAGTGTCAGTTCAGATGTTGGAGTTGGAGCTGATGTTGGTGTAAGTTCAGAGGTTGGTGTTGGTGCTGATGTTGGAGTTGGAATAGAGGTTGGTGTAGGTAAAGATGTTGGTGGAGGTTCAGGAGTTGTGGTTGTTGTTGTGGTATATGTTCCAGGAGAAATAGATGTTGGTGTTGGAATTGATGTTGGAGCTGATGTTGGTGTAAGTTCAGAGGTTGGTGTTGGTGCTGATGTTGGTGTCAGTTCAGATGTTGGGGTTGGAACTGATGTAGGTGTTGGTACTGATGTTGGTGTTGGTGCTGATGTTGGTGTCAGTTCAGAGGTTGGTGTTGGTACTGATGTTGGTGATGGAGCTGATGTTGGTGTCAGTTCAGAGGTTGGTGTTGGAGTTGATGTTGGTGTCAGTTCAGATGTTGGGGTTGGAACTGATGTAGGTGTTGGTACTGATGTTTGTGTTGGCACAGAAGTTGGAGCTGATGTTGGTGTTGGAGCTGATGTTGGTGTCAGTTCAGATGTTGGGGTTGGAACTGATGTAGGTGTTGGTGCTGATGTTGGTGTCAGTTCAGAGGTTGGTGTTGGTACTGATGTTGGTGTTGGAGCTGATGTTGGTGTTGGAGCTGATGTTGGTGTAAGTTCAGAGGTTGGTGTTGGTGCTGATGTTGGTGTCAGTTCAGATGTTAGGGTTGGAACAGATGTAGGTGTTGGTACTGATGTTTGTGTTGGCACAGAAGTTGGAGCTGATGTTGGTGTTGGAGCTGATGTTGGTGTCAGTTCAGATGTTGGTGTTGGCACTGATGTTGGTGTAAGTTCAGAGGTTGGTGTAGGAGCTGATGTTGGTGTCAGTTCAGATGTTGGGGTTGGAACTGATGTAGGTGTTGGTGCTGATGTTGGTGTTGGAGCTGATGTTGGTGTCAGTTCAGATGTTGGAGTTGGAGCTGATGTTGGTGTTGGTACTGATGTTTGTGTTGGCACAGAAGATGGAGCTGATGTTGGTGTTGGAGCTGATGTTGGTGTCAGTTCAGATGTTGGTGTTGGAAATGATGTTGGTGTTGGAGCTGGTGTTGGAGCTGATGTTGGTGTCAGTTCAGATGTTGGAGTTGGAGCTGATGTTGGTGTAAGTTCAGAGGTTGGTGTTGGTGCTGATGTTGGTGTCAGTTCAGATGTTGGGGTTGGAACAGATGTAGGTGTTGGTACTGATGTTTGTGTTGGCACAGAAGTTGGAGCTGATGTTGGTGTTGGAGCTGATGTTGGTGTCAGTTCAGATGTTGGTGTTGGAGCTGATGTTGGTGTAAGTTCAGATGTTGGAGTTTGGAAAGATGTTGGTGTTGGCACTGATGTTGGAGCTGATGTTGGTGTCAGTTCAGATGTTGGTGTTAGTACTGATGTTGGTGTTGGAGCTGATGTTGGTGTTGGCACTGATGTTGGTGTAAGTTCAGAGGTTGGTGTAGGAGCTGATGTTGGTGTCAGTTCAGATGTTGGTGTTGGCACTGATGTTGGTGAAAGTTCAGAGGTTGGTGTTGGAGCTGATGTTGGTGTCAGTTCAGATGTTGGTGTTGGCACTGATGTTGGTGTAAGTTCAGATGTTGAAGTTTGGAAAGATGTTGGTGTTGGCACAGAAGTTGGAGCTGATGTTGGTGTTGGAGCTGATGTTGATGTCAGTTCAGATGTTGGAGTTGGAGCTGATGTTGGTGTAAGTTCAGAGGTTGGTGTTGGTGCTGATGTTGGTGTCAGTTCAGATGTTGGGGTTAGAACAGATGTAGGTGTTGGTACTGATGTTTGTGTTGGCACAGAAGTTGGAGCTGATGTTGGTGTTGGAGCTGATGTTGGTGTCTGTTCAGATGTTGGTGTTTGAGCTGATGTTGGTGTTATTTCAGATGTTGGAGTTTGGAAAGATGTTGGTGTTGGCACTGATGTTGGAGCTGATGTTGGTGTAAGTTCAGAGGTTGGTGTTGGTGCTGATGTTGGTGTCAGTTCAGATGTTGGGGTTAGAACAGATGTAGGTGTTGGTACTGATGTTTGTGTTGGCACAGAAGTTGGAGCTGATGTTGGTGTTGGAGCTGATGTTGGTGTCAGTTCAGATGTTGGTGTTGGAGCTGATGTTGGTGTAAGTTCAGATGTTGGAGTTTGGAAAGATGTTGGTGTTGGCACTGATGTTGGAGCTGATGTTGGTGTCAGTTCAGATGTTGGTGTCAGTTCAGATGTTGGTGTTTGAGCTGATGTTGGTGTCAGTTCAGATGTTGGTGTTGGCACTGATGTTGGTGTAAGTTCAGATGTAGGAGTTTGGAAAGATGTTGGTGTTGGCACTGATGTTGGAGCTGATGTTGGTGTCAGTTCAGATGTAGGAGTTGGTACTGATGTAGGTGTAAGTTCAGAGGTTGGTGTTGGAGCTGATGTTTGAGTTGGAATAGAGGTTGGTGTAGGTAAAGATGTTGGTGGAGGTTCAGGAGTTGTGGTTGTTGTTGTGGTATATGTTCCAGGAGGAATAGATGTTGGTGTTGGAATTGATGTTGGAGCTGATGTTGGTGTAAGTTCAGAGGTTGGTGTTGGTGCTGATGTTGGTGTCAGTTCAGATGTTGGGGTTGGAACTGATGTAGGTGTTGGTACTGATGTTGGTGTTGGTGCTGATGTTGGTGTCAGTTCAGAGGTTGGTGTTGGTACTGATGTTGGTGTTGGAGCTGATGTTGGTGTCAGTTCAGAGGTTGGTGTTGGAGTTGATGTTGGTGTCAGTTCAGATGTTGGGGTTGGAACTGATGTAGGTGTTGGTACTGATGTTTGTGTTGGCACAGAAGTTGGAGCTGTTGTTGGTGTTGGAGCTGATGTTGCTGTCAGTTCAGATGTTGGGGTTGGAACTGATGTAGGTGTTGGTGCTGATGTTGGTGTCAGTTCAGATGTAGGTGTTGGTACTGATGTTGGTGTTGGCACAGAAGATGGAGCTGATGTTGGTGTTGGAGCTGATGTTGGTGTCAGTTCAGATGTTGGTGTTGGAACTGATGTTGGTGTAAGTTCAGAGGTTGGTGTTGGAGCTGATGTTGGTGTCAGTTCAGATGTTGGTGTTGGCACTGATGTTGGTGTAAGTTCAGATGCTGGAGTTTGGAAAGATGTTGGTGTTGGCACTGATGTTGGAGCTGATGTTGGTGTCAGTTCAGATGTTGGTGTTAGTACTGATGTTGGTGTTGGAGCTGATGTTGGTGTCAGTTCAGAGGTTGGTGTTGGAGCTGATGTTGGTGTTGGAGCTGATGTTGGTGTCAGTTCAGATGTTGGAGTTGGAGCTGATGTTGGTGTAAGTTCAGAGGTTGGTGTTGGGACTGATGTTGGTGTTGGAGCTGATGTTGGTGTCAGTTCAGATGTGGGTGTTGGTACTGATGTTGGAGTTGTAATAGAGATTGGTGTAGGTAAAGATGTTGGTGGAGGTTCAGGAGTTGTGGTTGTTGTTGTGGTATATGTTCCAGGAGGAATAGATGTTGGTGTTGGAATTGATGTTGATGTCAGTTCAGATGTTGGGGTTGGAACAGATGTAGGTGTTGGTACTGATGTTTGTGTTGGCACAGAAGTTGGAGCTGATGTTGGTGTTGGAGCTGATGTTGGTGTCAGTTCAGATGTTGGTGTTGGCACTGATGTTGGTGTAAGTTCAGAGGTTGGTGTAGGAGCTGATGTTGGTGTAAGTTCAGATGTTGGGGTTGGAACAGATGTAGGTGTTGGTACTGATGTTTGTGTTGGCACAGAAGATGGTGCTGATGTTGGTGTCAGTTCAGAGGTTGGTGTTGGTACTGATGTTGGTGTTGGAGCTGATGTTGGTGTCAGTTCAGATGTTGGAGTTGGAGCTGATGTTGGTGTAGATTCAGAGGTTGGTGTTGGTGTTGATGTTGGTGTCAGTTCAGATGTTGGGGTTGGAACAGATGTAGGTGTTGGTACTGATGTTTGTGTTGGCACAGAAGATGGAGCTGATGTTGGTGTTGGAGCTGATGTTGGTGTCATTTCAGATGTTGGTGTTGGCACTGATGTTGGTGTAAGTTCAGAGGTTGGTGTTGGAGCTGATGTTGGTGTCAGTTCAGATGTTGGTGTTGGCACTGATGTTGGTGTAAGTTCAGATGTTGGAGTTTGGAAAGATGTTGGTGTTGGCACTGATGTTGGAGCTGATGTTGGTGTCAGTTCAGATGTTGGTGTTGGTACTGATGTAGGTGTAAGTTCAGAGGTTGGTGTTGGAGTTGATGTTGGTGTCAGTTCAGATGTTGGGGTTGGAACTGATGTAGGTGTTGGTACTGATGTTTGTGTTGGCACAGAAGTTGGAGCTGTTGTTGGTGTTGGAGCTGATGTTGGTGTCAGTTCAGATGTTGGGGTTGGAACTGATGTAGGTGTTGGAGCTGATGTTGGTGTCAGTTCAGATGTTGGTGTTGGAACTGATGTTGGTGTTGGAGCTGGTGTTGGAGCTGATGTTGGTGTCAGTTCAGATGTTGGAGTTGGAGCTGATGTTGGTGTAAGTTCAAAGGTTGGTGTTGGTGCTGATGTTGGTGTCAGTTCAGATGTTGGGGTTGGAACAGTTGTAGGTGTTGGTACTGATGTTTGTGTTGGCACTGATGTTGGAGCTGATGTTGGTGTCAGTTCAGATGTTGGTGTTAGTACTGATGTTGGTGTTGGAACTGATGTTGGTGTTGGCACTGATGTTGGTGTAAGTTCAGAGGTTGGTGTAGGAGCTGATGTTGGTGTCAGTTCAGATGTTGGTGTTGGAACTGATGTTGGTGTAAGTTCAGAGGTTGGTGTTGGAGCTGATGTTGGTGTCAGTTCAGATGTTGGTGTTGGCACTGATGTTGGTGTAAGTTCAGATGCTGGAGTTTGGAAAGATGTTGGTGTTGGCACTGATGTTGGAGCTGATGTTGGTGTCAGTTCAGATGTTGGTGTTAGTACTGATGTTGGTGTTGGAGCTGATGTTGGTGTCAGTTCAGAGGTTGGTGTTGGAGCTGATGTTGGTGTTGGAGCTGATGTTGGTGTCAGTTCAGATGTTGTAGTTGGAGCTGATGTTGGTGTAAGTTCAGAGGTTGGTGTTGGGACTGATGTTGGTGTTGGAGCTGATGTTGGTGTCAGTTCAGATGTGGGTGTTGGTACTGATGTTGGAGTTGTAATAGAGATTGGTGTAGGTAAAGATGTTGGTGGAGGTTCAGGAGTTGTGGTTGTTGTTGTGGTATATGTTCCAGGAGGAATAGATGTTGGTGTTGGAATTGATGTTGGTGTCAGTTCAGATGTTGGGGTTGGAACAGATGTAGGTGTTGGTACTGATGTTTGTGTTGGCACAGAAGTTGGAGCTGATGTTGTTGTTGGAGCTGATGTTGGTGTCAGTTCAGATGTTGGTGTTGGCTTTGATGTTGGTGTAAGTTCAGAGGTTGGTGTAGGAGCTGATGTTGGTGTAAGTTCAGAGGTTGGTGTAGGAGCTGATGTTGGTGTCAGTTCAGATGTTGGGGTTGGAACTGATGTAGGTGTTGGTGCTGATGTTGGTGTCAGTTCAGAGGTTGGTGTTGGAAATGATGTTGGTGTTGGAGCTGGTGTTGGAGCTGATGTTGGTGTCAGTTCAGATGTTGGAGTTGGAGCTGATGTTGGTGTAAGTTCAGAGGTTGGTGTTGGTGCTGATGTTGGTGTCAGTTCAGATGTTGGGGTTGGAACAGATGTAGGTGTTGGTACTGATGTTTGTGTTGGCACAGAAGTTGGAGCTGATGTTGGTGTTGGAGCTGATGTTGGTGTCAGTTCAGATGTTGGTGTTGGAGCTGATGTTGGTGTAAGTTCAGATGTTGGAGTTTGGAAAGATGTTGGTGTTGGCACTGATGTTGGAGCTGATGTTGGTGTCAGTTCAGATGTTGGTGTTAGTACTGATGTTGGTGTTGGAGCTGATGTTGGTGTTGGCACTGATGTTGGTGTAAGTTCAGAGGTTGGTGTAGGAGCTGATGTTGGTGTCAGTTCAGATGTTGGTGTTGGCACTGATGTTGGTGAAAGTTCAGAGGTTGGTGTTGGAGCTGATGTTGGTGTCAGTTCAGATGTTGGTGTTGGCACTGATGTTGGTGTAAGTTCAGATGTTGAAGTTTGGAAAGATGTTGGTGTTGGCACAGAAGTTGGAGCTGATGTTGGTGTTGGAGCTGATGTTGATGTCAGTTCAGATGTTGGAGTTGGAGCTGATGTTGGTGTAAGTTCAGAGGTTGGTGTTGGTGCTGATGTTGGTGTCAGTTCAGATGTTGGGGTTAGAACAGATGTAGGTGTTGGTACTGATGTTTGTGTTGGCACAGAAGTTGGAGCTGATGTTGGTGTTGGAGCTGATGTTGGTGTCTGTTCAGATGTTGGTGTTTGAGCTGATGTTGGTGTTATTTCAGATGTTGGAGTTTGGAAAGATGTTGGTGTTGGCACTGATGTTGGAGCTGATGTTGGTGTAAGTTCAGAGGTTGGTGTTGGTGCTGATGTTGGTGTCAGTTCAGATGTTGGGGTTAGAACAGATGTAGGTGTTGGTACTGATGTTTGTGTTGGCACAGAAGTTGGAGCTGATGTTGGTGTTGGAGCTGATGTTGGTGTCAGTTCAGATGTTGGTGTTGGAGCTGATGTTGGTGTAAGTTCAGATGTTGGAGTTTGGAAAGATGTTGGTGTTGGCACTGATGTTGGAGCTGATGTTGGTGTCAGTTCAGATGTTGGTGTCAGTTCAGATGTTGGTGTTTGAGCTGATGTTGGTGTCAGTTCAGATGTTGGTGTTGGCACTGATGTTGGTGTAAGTTCAGATGTAGGAGTTTGGAAAGATGTTGGTGTTGGCACTGATGTTGGAGCTGATGTTGGTGTCAGTTCAGATGTAGGAGTTGGTACTGATGTAGGTGTAAGTTCAGAGGTTGGTGTTGGAGCTGATGTTTGAGTTGGAATAGAGGTTGGTGTAGGTAAAGATGTTGGTGGAGGTTCAGGAGTTGTGGTTGTTGTTGTGGTATATGTTCCAGGAGGAATAGATGTTGGTGTTGGAATTGATGTTGGAGCTGATGTTGGTGTAAGTTCAGAGGTTGGTGTTGGTGCTGATGTTGGTGTCAGTTCAGATGTTGGGGTTGGAACTGATGTAGGTGTTGGTACTGATGTTGGTGTTGGTGCTGATGTTGGTGTCAGTTCAGAGGTTGGTGTTGGTACTGATGTTGGTGTTGGAGCTGATGTTGGTGTCAGTTCAGAGGTTGGTGTTGGAGTTGATGTTGGTGTCAGTTCAGATGTTGGGGTTGGAACTGATGTAGGTGTTGGTACTGATGTTTGTGTTGGCACAGAAGTTGGAGCTGTTGTTGGTGTTGGAGCTGATGTTGCTGTCAGTTCAGATGTTGGGGTTGGAACTGATGTAGGTGTTGGTGCTGATGTTGGTGTCAGTTCAGATGTAGGTGTTGGTACTGATGTTGGTGTTGGCACAGAAGATGGAGCTGATGTTGGTGTTGGAGCTGATGTTGGTGTCAGTTCAGATGTTGGTGTTGGAACTGATGTTGGTGTAAGTTCAGAGGTTGGTGTTGGAGCTGATGTTGGTGTCAGTTCAGATGTTGGTGTTGGCACTGATGTTGGTGTAAGTTCAGATGCTGGAGTTTGGAAAGATGTTGGTGTTGGCACTGATGTTGGAGCTGATGTTGGTGTCAGTTCAGATGTTGGTGTTAGTACTGATGTTGGTGTTGGAGCTGATGTTGGTGTCAGTTCAGAGGTTGGTGTTGGAGCTGATGTTGGTGTTGGAGCTGATGTTGGTGTCAGTTCAGATGTTGGAGTTGGAGCTGATGTTGGTGTAAGTTCAGAGGTTGGTGTTGGGACTGATGTTGGTGTTGGAGCTGATGTTGGTGTCAGTTCAGATGTGGGTGTTGGTACTGATGTTGGAGTTGTAATAGAGATTGGTGTAGGTAAAGATGTTGGTGGAGGTTCAGGAGTTGTGGTTGTTGTTGTGGTATATGTTCCAGGAGGAATAGATGTTGGTGTTGGAATTGATGTTGATGTCAGTTCAGATGTTGGGGTTGGAACAGATGTAGGTGTTGGTACTGATGTTTGTGTTGGCACAGAAGTTGGAGCTGATGTTGGTGTTGGAGCTGATGTTGGTGTCAGTTCAGATGTTGGTGTTGGCACTGATGTTGGTGTAAGTTCAGAGGTTGGTGTAGGAGCTGATGTTGGTGTAAGTTCAGATGTTGGGGTTGGAACAGATGTAGGTGTTGGTACTGATGTTTGTGTTGGCACAGAAGATGGTGCTGATGTTGGTGTCAGTTCAGAGGTTGGTGTTGGTACTGATGTTGGTGTTGGAGCTGATGTTGGTGTCAGTTCAGATGTTGGAGTTGGAGCTGATGTTGGTGTAGATTCAGAGGTTGGTGTTGGTGTTGATGTTGGTGTCAGTTCAGATGTTGGGGTTGGAACAGATGTAGGTGTTGGTACTGATGTTTGTGTTGGCACAGAAGATGGAGCTGATGTTGGTGTTGGAGCTGATGTTGGTGTCATTTCAGATGTTGGTGTTGGCACTGATGTTGGTGTAAGTTCAGAGGTTGGTGTTGGAGCTGATGTTGGTGTCAGTTCAGATGTTGGTGTTGGCACTGATGTTGGTGTAAGTTCAGATGTTGGAGTTTGGAAAGATGTTGGTGTTGGCACTGATGTTGGAGCTGATGTTGGTGTCAGTTCAGATGTTGGTGTTGGTACTGATGTAGGTGTAAGTTCAGAGGTTGGTGTTGGAGTTGATGTTGGTGTCAGTTCAGATGTTGGGGTTGGAACTGATGTAGGTGTTGGTACTGATGTTTGTGTTGGCACAGAAGTTGGAGCTGTTGTTGGTGTTGGAGCTGATGTTGGTGTCAGTTCAGATGTTGGGGTTGGAACTGATGTAGGTGTTGGAGCTGATGTTGGTGTCAGTTCAGATGTTGGTGTTGGAACTGATGTTGGTGTTGGAGCTGGTGTTGGAGCTGATGTTGGTGTCAGTTCAGATGTTGGAGTTGGAGCTGATGTTGGTGTAAGTTCAAAGGTTGGTGTTGGTGCTGATGTTGGTGTCAGTTCAGATGTTGGGGTTGGAACAGTTGTAGGTGTTGGTACTGATGTTTGTGTTGGCACTGATGTTGGAGCTGATGTTGGTGTCAGTTCAGATGTTGGTGTTAGTACTGATGTTGGTGTTGGAACTGATGTTGGTGTTGGCACTGATGTTGGTGTAAGTTCAGAGGTTGGTGTAGGAGCTGATGTTGGTGTCAGTTCAGATGTTGGTGTTGGAACTGATGTTGGTGTAAGTTCAGAGGTTGGTGTTGGAGCTGATGTTGGTGTCAGTTCAGATGTTGGTGTTGGCACTGATGTTGGTGTAAGTTCAGATGCTGGAGTTTGGAAAGATGTTGGTGTTGGCACTGATGTTGGAGCTGATGTTGGTGTCAGTTCAGATGTTGGTGTTAGTACTGATGTTGGTGTTGGAGCTGATGTTGGTGTCAGTTCAGAGGTTGGTGTTGGAGCTGATGTTGGTGTTGGAGCTGATGTTGGTGTCAGTTCAGATGTTGTAGTTGGAGCTGATGTTGGTGTAAGTTCAGAGGTTGGTGTTGGGACTGATGTTGGTGTTGGAGCTGATGTTGGTGTCAGTTCAGATGTGGGTGTTGGTACTGATGTTGGAGTTGTAATAGAGATTGGTGTAGGTAAAGATGTTGGTGGAGGTTCAGGAGTTGTGGTTGTTGTTGTGGTATATGTTCCAGGAGGAATAGATGTTGGTGTTGGAATTGATGTTGGTGTCAGTTCAGATGTTGGGGTTGGAACAGATGTAGGTGTTGGTACTGATGTTTGTGTTGGCACAGAAGTTGGAGCTGATGTTGTTGTTGGAGCTGATGTTGGTGTCAGTTCAGATGTTGGTGTTGGCTTTGATGTTGGTGTAAGTTCAGAGGTTGGTGTAGGAGCTGATGTTGGTGTAAGTTCAGAGGTTGGTGTAGGAGCTGATGTTGGTGTCAGTTCAGATGTTGGGGTTGGAACTGATGTAGGTGTTGGTGCTGATGTTGGTGTCAGTTCAGAGGTTGGTGTTGGTACTGATGTTGGTGTTGGAGCTGATGTTGGTGTCAGTTCAGATGTTGGAGTTGGAGCTGATGTTGGTGTAGATTCAGAGGTTGGTGTTGGTGTTGATGTTGGTGTCAGTTCAGATGTTGGGGTTGGAACAGATGTAGGTGTTGGTACTGATGTTTGTGTTGGCACAGAAGATGGAGCTGATGTTGGTGTTGGAGCTGATGTTGGTGTCAGTTCAGATGTTGGTGTTGGCACTGATGTTGGTGTAAGTTCAGAGGTTGGTGTTGGAGCTGATGTTGGTGTCAGTTCAGATGTTGGTGTTGGCACTGATGTTGGTGTAAGTTCAGATGTTGGAGTTTGGAAAGATGTTGGTGTTGGCACTGATGTTGGAGCTGATGTTGGTGTCAGTTCAGATGTTGGTGTTGGTACTGATGTAGGTGTAAGTTCAGAGGTTGGTGTTGGAGTTGATGTTGGTGTAAGTTCAGATGTTGGGGTTGGAACTGATGTAGGTGTTGGTACTGATGTTTGTGTTGGCACAGAAGTTGGAGCTGTTGTTGGTGTTGGAGCTGATGTTGGTGTCAGTTCAGATGTTAGGGTTGGAACTGATGTAGGTGTTGGAGCTGATGTTGGTGTCAGTTCAGATGTTGGTGTTGGAACTGATGTTGGTGTTGGAGCTGGTGTTGGAGCTGATGTTGGTGTCAGTTCAGATGTTGGAGTTGGAGCTGATGTTGGTGTAAGTTCAGAGGTTGGTGTTGGTGCTGATGTTGGTGTCAGTTCAGATGTTGGGGTTGGAACAGATGTAGGTGTTGGTACTGATGTTTGTGTTGGCACAGAAGTTGGAGCTGATGTTGGTGTTGGAGCTGATGTTGGTGTCAGTTCAGATGTTGGTGTTGGAGCTGATGTTGGTGTAAGTTCAGATGTTGGAGTTTGGAAAGATGTTGGTGTTGGCACTGATGTTGGAGCTGATGTTGGTGTCAGTTCAGATGTTGGTGTTAGTACTGATGTTGGTGTTGGAACTGATGTTGGTGTTGGCACTGATGTTGGTGTAAGTTCAGAGGTTGGTGTAGGAGCTGATGTTGGTTTCAGTTCAGATGTTGGTGTTGGCACTGATGTTGGTGTAAGTTCAGAGGTTGGTGTTGGAGCTGATGTTGGTGTCAGTTCAGATGTTGGTGTTGGCACTGATGTTGGTGTAAGTTCAGATGTTGGAGTTTGGAAAGATGTTGGTGTTGGCACAGAAGTTGGAGCTGAAGTTGGTGTTGGAGCTGATGTTGATGTCAGTTCAGATGTTGGAGTTGGAGCTGATGTTGGTGTAAGTTCAGAGGTTGGTGTTGGTGCTGATGTTGGTGTCAGTTCAGATGTTGGGGTTAGAACAGATGTAGGTGTTGGTACTGATGTTTGTGTTGGCACAGAAGTTGGAGCTGATGTTGGTGTTGGAGCTGATGTTGGTGTCAGTTCAGATGTTGGTGTTGGAGCTGATGTTGGTGTAAGTTCAGATGTTGGAGTTTGGAAAGATGTTGGTGTTGGCACTGATGTTGGAGCTGATGTTGGTGTCAGTTCAGATGTTGGTGTCAGTTCAGATGTTGGTGTTTGAGCTGATGTTGGTGTCAGTTCAGATGTTGGTGTTGGCACTGATGTTGGTGTAAGTTCAGATGTAGGAGTTTGGAAAGATGTTGGTGTTGGCACTGATGTTGGAGCTGATGTTGGTGTCAGTTCAGATGTAGGAGTTGGTACTGATGTAGGTGTAAGTTCAGAGGTTGGTGTTGGAGCTGATGTTTGAGTTGGAATAGAGGTTGGTGTAGGTAAAGATGTTGGTGGAGGTTCAGGAGTTGTGGTTGTTGTTGTGGTATATGTTCCAGGAGGAATAGATGTTGGTGTTGGAATTGATGTTGGAGCTGATGTTGGTGTAAGTTCAGAGGTTGGTGTTGGTGCTGATGTTGGTGTCAGTTCAGATGTTGGGGTTGGAACTGATGTAGGTGTTGGTACTGATGTTGGTGTTGGTGCTGATGTTGGTGTCAGTTCAGAGGTTGGTGTTGGTACTGATGTTGGTGTTGGAGCTGATGTTGGTGTCAGTTCAGAGGTTGGTGTTGGAGTTGATGTTGGTGTCAGTTCAGATGTTGGGGTTGGAACTGATGTAGGTGTTGGTACTGATGTTTGTGTTGGCACAGAAGTTGGAGCTGTTGTTGGTGTTGGAGCTGATGTTGGTGTCAGTTCAGATGTTGGGGTTGGAACTGATGTAGGTGTTGGTGCTGATGTTGGTGTCAGTTCAGAGGTTGGTGTTGGTACTGATGTTGGTGTTGGAGCTGATGTTGGTGTTGGAGCTGATGTTGGTGTAAGTTCAGATGTTGGTGTTGGCACTGATGTTGGTGTCAGTTCAGATGTTGGGGTTGGAACAGATGTAGGTGTTGGTACTGATGTTTGTGTTGGCACAGTAGTTGGAGCTGATGTTGGTGTTGGAGCTGATGTTGGTGTCAGTTCAGATGTTGGTGTTGGCACTGATGTTGGTGTAAGTTCAGAGGTTGGTGTAGGAGCTGATGTTGGTGTAAGTTCAGAGGTTGGTGTAGGAGCTGATGTTGGTGTCAGTTCAGATGTTGGGGTTGGAACTGATGTAGGTGTTGGTGCTGATGTTGGTGTCAGTTCAGAGGTTGGTGTTGGTACTGATGTTGGTGTTGGAGCTGATGTTGGTGTCAGTTCAGATGTTGGAGTTGGAGCTGATGTTGGTGTAAGTTCAGAGGTTGGTGTTGGTGCTGATGTTTGTGTCAGTTCAGATGTTGGGGTTGGAACAGATGTAGGTGTTGGTACTGATGTTTGTGTTGGCACAGAAGATGGAGCTGATGTTGGTGTTGGAGCTGATGTTGGTGTCAGTTCAGATGTTGGTGTTGGCACTGATGTTGGTGTAAGTTCAGAGGTTGGTGTTGGAGCTGATGTTGGTGTCAGTTCAGATGTTGGTGTTGGCACTGATGTTGGTGTAAGTTCAGATGTTGGAGTTTGGAAAGATGTTGGTGTTGGCACTGATGTTGGAGCTGATGTTGGTGTCAGTTCAGATGTTGGTGTTGGTACTGATGTAGGTGTAAGTTCAGAGGTTGGTGTTGGAGTTGATGTTGGTGTCAGTTCAGATGTTGGGGTTGGAACTGATGTAGGTGTTGGTACTGATGTTTGTGTTGGTACAAAAGTTGGAGCTATTGTTGGTGTTGGAGCTGATGTTGGTGTCAGTTCAGATGTTGGGGTTGGAACTGATGTAGGTGTTGGTGCTGATGTTGGTGTCTGTTCAGAGGTTGGTGTTGGTACTGATGTTGGTGTTGGAGCTGATGTTGGTGTTGGAGCTGATGTTGGTGTAAGTTCAGATGTTGGTGTTGGCACTGATGTTGGTGTCAGTTCAGATGTTGGGGTTGGAACAGATGTAGGTGTTGATACTGATGTTTGTGTTGGCACAGAAGTTGGAGCTGATGTTGGTGTTGAAGCTGATGTTGGTGTCAGTTCAGATGTTGGTGTTGGCACTGATGTTGGTGTAAGTTTAGAGGTTGGTGTAGGAGCTGATGTTGGTGTAAGTTCAGAGGTTGGTGTAGGAGCTGTTGTTGGTGTCAGTTCAGATGTTGGGGTTGGAACTGATGTAGGTGTTGGTGCTGATGTTGGTGTCAGTTCAGAGGTTGGTGTTGGTACTGATGTTGGTGTTGGAGCTGATGTTGGTGTCAGTTCAGATGTTGGAGTTGGAGCTGATGTTGGTGTAAGTTCAGAGGTTGGTGTTGGTGCTGATGTTGGTGTCAGTTCAGATGTTTGGGTTGGAACAGATGTAGGTGTTGGTACTGATGTTTGTGTTGGCACAGAAGATGGAGCTGATGTTGGTGTTGGAGCTGATGTTGGTGTCAGTTCAGATGTTGGTGTTGGCACTGATGTTGGTGTAAGTTTAGAGGTTGGTGTTGGAGCTGATGTTGGTGTCAGTTCAGATGTTGGTGTTGGCACTGATGTTGGTGTAAGTTCAGATGTTGGAGTTTGGAAAGATGTTGGTGTTGGCACTGATGTTGGAGCTGATGTTGGTGTTGGCACTGATGTTGGTGTAAGTTCAGAGGTTGGTGTTGGAGCTGATGTTGGTGTCAGTTCAGATGTTGGTGTTGGCACTGATGTTGGTGTAAATTCAGATGTTGGAGTTTGGAAAGATGTTAGTGTTGGCACTGATGTTGGAGCTGATGTTGGTGTCAGTTCAGATGTAGGAGTTGGTACTGATGTAGGTGTAAGTTCAGAGGTTGGTGTTGGGACTGATGTTGGTGTTGGAGCTGATGTTGGTGTCAGTTCAGATGTAGGTGTTGGTACTGATGTTGGAGTTGGAATAGAGGTTGGTGTAGGTAAAGATGTTGGTGGAGGTTCAGGAGTTGTGGTTGTTGTTGTGGTATATGTTCCAGGAGGAATAGATGTTGGTGTTGGAATTGATGTTGGAGCTGATGTTGGTGTAAGTTCAGAGGTTGGTGTTGGTGCTGATGTTGGTGTAAGTTCAGATGTTGGGGTTGGAACTGATGTAGGTGTTGGTACTGATGTTGGTGTTGGTGCTGATGTTGGTGTCAGTTCAGAGGTTGGTGTTGGTACTGATGTTGGTGTTGGAGCTGATGTTGGTGTCAGTTCAGAGGTTGGTGTTGGAGTTGATGTTGGTGTCAGTTCAGATGTTGGGGTTGGAACAGATGTAGGTGTTGGTACTGATGTTTGTGTTGGCACAGAAGATGGAGCTGATGTTGGTGTTGGAGCTGATGTTGGTGTCAGTTCAGATGTTGGTGTTGGAACTGATGTTGGTGTAAGTTCAGAGGTTGGTGTTGGAGCTGATGTTGGTGTCAGTTTAGATGTTGGTGTTGGCACTGATGTTGGTGTAAGTTCAGATGCTGGAGTTTGGAAAGATGTTGGTGTTGGCACTGATGTTGGAGCTGATGTTGGTGTCAGTTCAGATGTTGGTGTTAGTACTGATGTTGGTGTTGGAGCTGATGTTTGTGTCAGTTCAGAGGTTGGTGTTGGAGCTGATGTTGGTGTTGGAGCTGATGTTGGTGTCAGTTCAGATGTTGGAGTTGGAGCTGATGTTGGTGTAAGTTCAGAGGTTGGTGTTGGTGCTGATGTTGGTGTCAGTTCAGATGTTGGGGTTGTAACAGATGTAGGTGTTGGTACTGATGTTTGTGTTGGCACAGAAGATGGAGCTGATGTTGGTGTTGGAGCTGATGTTGGTGTCAGTTCAGATGTTGGTGTTGGAACTGATGTTGGTGTAAGTTCAGAGGTTGGTGTTGGAGCTGATGTTGGTGTCAGTTCAGATGTTGGTGTTGGCACTGATGTTGGTGTAAGTTCAGATGTTGGAGTTTGGAAAGATGTTGGTGTTGGCACTGATGTTGGAGCTGATGTTGGTGTCAGTTCAGATGTTGGTGTTAGTACTGATGTTGGTGTTGGAGCTGATGTTGGTGTCAGTTCAGATGTAGGAGTTGGTACTGATGTAGGTGTAAGTTCAGAGGTTGGTGTTGGGACTGATGTTGGTGTTGGAGCTGATGTTGGTGTCAGTTCAGATGTAGGTGTTGGTACTGATGTTGGAGTTGGAATAGAGGTTGGTGTAGGTAAAGATGTTGGTGGAGGTTCAGGAGTTGTGGTTGTTGTTGTGGTATATGTTCCAGGAGGAATAGATGTTGGTGTTGGAATTGATGTTGGAGCTGATGTTGGTGTAAGTTCAGAGGTTGGTGTTGGTGCTGATGTTGGTGTCAGTTCAGATGTTGGGGTTGGAACTGATGTAGGTGTTGGTACTGATGTTGGTGTTGGTGCTGATGTTGGTGTCAGTTCAGAGGTTGGTGTTGGTACTGATGTTGGTGTTGGAGCTGATGTTGGTGTCAGTTCAGATGTTGGAGTTGGAGCTGTTGTTGGTGTAAGTTCAGAGGTTGGTGTTGGAGCTGATGTTGGTGTCAGTTCAGATGTAGGTGTTGGTACTGATGTTGGTGTCTGTTCAGAGGTTGGTGTTGGTACTGATGTTGGTGTTGGAGCTGATGTTGATGTCAGTTTAGATGTTGGAGTTGGTACTGGTGTTGGTGTTGGGACTGATGTTGGTGTTGGGACTGATGTTGGTGTTGGAGCTGATGTTGGTGTCAGTTCAGATGTAGGTGTTGGTACTGATGTTGGAGTTGGAATATAGGTTGGTGTAGGTAAAGATGTTGGTGGAGGTTCAGGAGTTGTGGTTGTTGTTGTGGTATATGTTCCTGGAGGATAAAGGAAAAATATTTTTATGTGCAACAAATTTGTAAATTACATAAATATTCTAAAATTATAAATTAATAACTAGAATTATTTTATTTGGGCCACATTTAAAATTTGACATCATTGCATGTTTTGTCTACTATACTTAAAATAAGGCCATCCTTTCATTTCATCTCTGGTTGTGGCATATTTAAAACTTCATGAGATCCTTATTTTTTAAATCTTAATTACATTCACCAGCTGTTAAGAACAACCTTTTCCCATTCTTTACTACAGTATCCTATTGATACAACTCTCTTTAGGGTAGTGGTTATTTTTATCCATGGCAGATTGAAAATAGAGCCTTGATGAACTAAAATGCACCCTAGAGATCCTGAAATTAAAAACCCGTCTTCATAGGATTCAAAGGCAGGTGTTTTACTAATCAGCGATCACACCTCTAAAAAAAAGTCTACAATAGTTTATAGAGCACAACTAAAATGACATCCAGTTCAATTTCAATGTATAAAGTTTTGGCAAAATGATGTTCATAATCATGGTCACTGTGAAATAGCTAGACATAAGATTACTTATAAAGTTAAATACTGTACTTTTAAATAGTAATGCATGTCTTAGATAAGCTCTCATGCCACAATTTAGCTTAAAAGCTAGAACAAAACATGGTAAGAAAAAAAATTCAAATTCTTACCAAAACATCCTTCAACATATATGGCACTCCCAGGTGTTACGAGAATATAGATATTCTTCTCTGAGATTGAATAATTAATAAATTGATATTCAGGAACCTGTGAAATATAGAAAAAATGCATAGGTATCATAAATGTTTCAAGCTTTATTTACATGGATAATAAAATTTAAGATTTGAAATTATGCTTTCAATCAAAATACTATTTTAATATTGCAATGAATAAAAACCATCAATAGTAATCTGATGTAAAATGCTATTGAGCAATACTATGTTGTTGAAATGTTCGATCAGATAATTAGAAATTTTCAAAATCTTTCATACTCTTTTTACAATTCCTCTTATTGGCTTCCAAACTCTTCATTGATGAAACCTGAAAGCTGCCTGGATGGACACATCTCAAAAAAGGCTCTAACAATTTTTCTAGAAATTTGACAGTTTATGTATATCTTTGTGAAAAAAATTACTAACTAACTGGCTACACTGGAAAACTCTGGTTTGACAGTTTTAAGTAGCAATCACTATTCAATGTCATCAGCTTCAAACAAGAGGATTGGTCTTAAAAAAAACAACATCTTTTTTTTTACATTTTTTTGTTAAATCCTTGCAAAATGAAAATAAAAATTTTATTAATTTATTTCATACTCTTCTTCATGACAAACCTTCATAATAATAGATGTCTAAGTATTACATTTTAAAATAATGCTAATTAACAAAAGTCAATTGTGACTAAACTTAAAAATAATCTTGCTAAAAAAATATTTGCAAAATTAATTATAATTGAACTTATTCTGATGTGCAAACCAAACACTAGAAAACAATGCATTAGTTTACAGCTTGAATCTAAACAACATATTTTAGTGCAGCTGGTGCTTAAGGTCATGACATAAAATAACAATTCTTAATTCATTGACATAAAACTTCATTCACAAGAGGTATGAAAATCTTGCAAGAACAGCATTCTGCTACAGGTCATAATCTGTTTATAGGTCAAACATCTCCAGCAGATTGTCTTGTCAAAATTTTTTAAAAGGTTTATACATATGGGCATTCACTTTACATACTTCAATTTCATGAATAACTATAATGATTATTGATGTTGAAAGGGAGAATAAAAAAGACATTTACCTGGAACTCATATACTGTAGCATTATGAGGAATAATGTAATCCTTATTTTCTTGTGTTAAAATCAAAATCAAAACTTTATTCTCAGATATGGGATAGTAAATTGAGCTGTTGAACTGTTCTGTAATAATGATTAAAATAATATCAGATCTAATTGATTTTATTTTTATTTATAATCTGTTATCTATTATCTGAAAGATTTTCATTGTTTCTCTCTGCATTTTGTTCACTATCTTATTCAAAATTATACAAACATTTATTATGTTATAGATATTTACATTGATGTACATATTGAAAAACACAGAAATCTGATTTAACAAAATAAATATCCACTTTAAAATCTAAAAATTGCATCTCACCTATAAGCTTTTCAACCTCATCCTTATATGTTGATTTGTTTAGGCCTGCCAAAAAACAAACATAATTACATTAAAGTCTTGTTGCAGTAATCAGCTTCAAAACAAAAAATTTTTACTTGCTTGATAAATATATTTTTTAAAATAGTACAAATTATACCATATGAAATAAAAACAACTATGAACACCGAAATGGAAAACAATGAAACAGCTAATGTGAGTAAACAGACATAAAGTAATGAATAGTTTAGGATAGTTTCAAAGTGTTTTTTTTTTTTATTTCAATAAATAATATATTTACTTGTATTTTTTTAAATTGGAAAACATTCAAAAACAAATAAAAAAAAACACTAAGCTTTAATGGGAACCTACCATCTGGTCATTAAAGTAAAGATAGATACTTGTATCACCTACAAATACTGCACCACAAATGAGGAAATTCTAAACACCAACAGGATTACAATGGTAATTGAGCCCTATGATGACCTGCTGACCATAGTCAGAAATGGCAAACTTTAAAAGTATAACCATATCATGAGGTTCTCAGGGCTTGCAAAGACCTTCCTGATTGGAACAATGCCAGGAAAAGAAGCAGACAGAAAAGGTGATAGGAAGACAAAAGCAAAGAATGAACTGCCATATAATTGAAAGACAAGGGCAAAGACAGAATTGGAGAAGGATGATCAACAAAGCATGTGTGGTGCCCAAATACCAAAGATTAAAGGGATAGATGAAGGTTAAATACTGGAGTAAAATAATTAAAACATAAGACACTTTTATTAAAATGTATACACAACATGATGTAAGCTCTTAAAAGAAATGTACAGTTAAAACAAACTTTGAAAAAAAAAAAATTAATTTGAAACCATTTCACAAGGTTAACAAACTTATTATAGTCTTCAGTTTTGATAAGATATTTAAGCTTTTTCTAAATACATCAGAAGTTTAAAAAAAAATGTGATTCAGAATAATTGAGAGCATTTGCTTTAAGTATAAAGTAATTCCCCCATCCCTTTTCTTTCTTTACCAATTAGAAAATAATGATTTTTTAAATTGTGAAATTTAGCACATTAATATTATAGTTAATATAGTCTTTATGATTATACTTAGTATAGGCTAGTTTTATCAATTTTTATAGCAATATTGTTTTTTTAGGTGGGGGAAAAATAATTCTAACATAGTTATTTGATCCAAAGCCTGTTAATTCATTAAGTCCTGTAATTGTATTGCATACTTCAGAAATTTTTTTAGAAATGAAGATTATTACATCCCTTTCTGAACATTCTGCAGAATGTTAGGTATAATTAGATTTAGTCTGATGCACATACAACATATGGTTGTCATAATTTTCAGCATAAATTAATATTACATCAAGTGTTAATATAGTCAATGTATGGTCAGCTAAAACATTTGCTAGTAAAGTCATTCTACCAACATTTTCATTGGTTATCCATAAAAAATGGTCTGGTTATCGAATTTAGTTGAGTGAGATGTAGCCCTGAAGGTTAAACAAAAAAAAAGTTTTTAAATCCTTTTTTCTTTTATTTTTTTCTGATGGCTTTAGATCAACAATCTAATATCTATAGGTATGATTCTGCTGGCTGGCTACCCACCTAGGAGAAGGAAAACTCTGAATTCAAACCTCTGTTGCCTTGCAGCTATACCCAATCATGAGAAAGGCTTCGGGAGTCAACCCTGAGGAAAAATCAGGAGCTGGCAACCGTAAGGCAGTTTGCAGCACCCAGTGCTACAGTACACTCTGGCAGAACCTACGACGCCGCTAACCCCAAACTGTATCGGCACTGCCGTTCCTTTGGATACATCAGCTGCATGGAGAGGGGGGAACTGATGTTTGGGCGACATCGTTCCGACCACAGCTAATGCCCAGGCATTCATCTCACCGAGATGATCCATAGTCACTTCGCCATCTTTTACAGTGATGAAAGCAGACTTTATAAAAATTCCAGGAAATTTTCTTAGTCCCCATTTGTGCACCATTTTGTCATGGGGACAAAATAAGGAATTACTGAGTGCTTTGAAAAAAATATGTAAAATTAATTATATCTAATGTTTTATTGAGCACAAAAAGTATACAAGGCATTATAATAGAATATGCATCCTCTGTTTGAGACCCCTCAACACAAGGAAACATTAAGAGTTTGAGTTTAGGCACATCGGCACAATGTAGGCCATGTCATGCCCGTAATCCTTTAAGAATCACTCTCCCTTTATATAACAAGGGCTAAATTCTGTACAGTTAAATCATTGAAAACAAGGTATATTCACAGTTAAAATAGTAAAGGTAGTAAAATTTTAATAATTTGGTAAAAATCTTAGAAAACATTAATAAACTGGAACACACACACACAATAGAGCAGTGAGATTCATAACAAACTAATATTCACATTTGACTAGAGTAACACCTTTAGTTAAAATGACTAATTTTAGAAAGCCTTCAGAACAGAAGACTCAAAAAGTAAAGTAGCAATTATACATAAAACACTGAACCATAATCTTCAAATACAAAAACAAAATCTAATAAAATACTCAGAAAGACACAAAGATAAAGGCACATTCCTTGTCCCATATGCTTGGACAAATTTGTACAAATACTCCTTCTTCCCTAGTGCTATTAGAGCATGGAATGGGTTGCCTGAGCTAGCCAGGAAAACCAGTGACTTGGCAGAATTTAAGTCATTGGTTAATGACTGAACGCATGACCCATAGGATGTAGGGCGCTAATCATCTTCTTTTTTGAAGTAACGTCTTTATTATATAAGATTAAGACCATTATTGTTTGTACATTGAGATGGCAGAACTTAAAAAGCATTTTTTCTTTTTGCACTTGGCATCTAGAGCTTCTAGACCTAATTTAAATATAGATTAGATCTATTCTATTTCTATAGATCTAGATAGTACTAGAAAGCAAAAATCTTCAGGCTGGGTTCAATAGACAACCATTGTAAAAACAGTCCAAATAAGGCAATGGACATAGAACTAGATTTACTCAATTTAGTTTACATAGATTTAACTAGGTCTGATCTATATCTTTTTTATTACAGAAAAAATGGGTCCAAAATAATTTCAGGAAATTTCCATTTCTGTATTTAGTATTATGATCTCAGTTCAGAAAAAGACTTGTACTAAAAATGTAATCTCTAACTATACTTTTTTTGTGTGAAAACCCTACATAAACAGGACAAAATTATTATAAAAATTGTACTACAAAAATTATTTATATCACTAATGCTACACATATTAATATAGTAAAATTTAGAAAATGTTTACTTTTTATATTATGTAATCGTAAACTATATTCTATATTCTTTTTTTTTTTTTTACTACTCAAAAGGTTTTTTAAGGTTGTCATTACCGGATGTGACAATGGAAATGAGCACTCCATTACCTATAAAACGCTTCCAATATATATGGCATATGTCTCAAATAGCCTCTGACAACCAGTCCAACTCCTGGCATTCACATGTGGCTCAGTAATCAGAATGGCGAACTGATTATCACTAACAGAAGAAGTGGCAAAGAAGTGTAATTGGTGGCTAAACCAGAAAACTTCTGGCAGGAGGGGCTACCCACCTAAGAGAAAGAATAAAACTCTGAATTTAAACCTCTGCTCCCTTGCAGTTATACCCAAATATGGGAAAGACTTCGGGAGTCAACCATGAGGAAAAATCAGGAGCTGGTGACCCTAAGGCAGCTTGCATCACACAGTTTTACACCCTAGGTATGCATGCGATGCCACTGATCCCAAACTTTATCAGCACTTGTTGCTCCTTTGGATAGATCACCTGTGTGAAGTGGGTGACATCTTTCCAACCATAGTAAAAATGTCCAGTCATTCATCTCATTACCATAACTAATGCCCAAGCATTCATCTCATTTCCATGAGATGATCAATAGTAGTTTCTCAACTGAAGATCATAACTCAAAACACACAAATATAAAATAAAAATTTAGCTAACATTCTTTATTGCTTTAATTCTTAAATTTACCTGAAAATTCAAATCCCATATACTGTCCGTCACCAATGCGGGGCTAAAAATGAGATCAAAAGGAAAACAAAATATGTAAGAGTTCTTTTTATTACATGACATATTTTGTAGACTACTATTTTGTTCTGTTTAAAAAATGTTTCTACTAGCTTTTTTTTTCTTCTTCAAAATAAAGATAAAGTAGTATTTGTATTCCTTTATGATGGCTGCCCACTGCCATCCTAAACATGATGTAAAACAAACACTTTTTCACATGATTGGTGTGTGTCATAGAAGACCAAAAATGTAGAAATTAATTCTAAGGGACCACGGTAAGAGAAAAAAAAAGTTTTTATTGCTTTTGGTGTTAGTAGTTGATAATTGTGTTTAATTTAGTACTGGGTATCTATTCTAAGTAGTTGTTATCGACATTTTGATTGTTATAATTTTCAATTTAGTAAATTAAAGTTAACTTATAGGCCTAATAATTATGTTGTAAATTTATTTATATAAATAAATATATATATATATATATATATATATAGAATATTCATTTAAAATGTTGCCTACACATTGACAGAGATGTACTATGTAGCTTTTCATGAGTTAAACTAAAAAAAAAAATTTTTTTTACTATCATTTAAGAATGACAGTCCTTTTTTTCAACAAACAAAATTTGTAAGGTCTTTATAGAAATAATACCTCTGTTGCCAGAAAAAATATAAATAAATAAAACACAAGATTGAAGCTCTCTGCTCTGCTTGCAACAATAAAAAAAATTATTCATTTTAATAAACAACCTGATAAGGTTAACAGGTAAAGGCATGATCCATTAGTTAAATGTTTGATCTACACCTTGCACACTATACAATAAATTTTGATGTCATGGTTAACATAACAAGCTTTAGTCAAATATTCACAACATGTAACTATTCATTTTAAATTGATCTGCTCCACTGATTAAGTTGTCCTATTGCTTTCATAATTTTGTTCTTGCTATCAGTAGTAATAGTGTAAAGCTTATTTTCTGCCCCTAGACGTTTCTTTGTCATTAAGCCACAGTCTCCAACAGCAACTACAAAGATTATTTAACCTGAAAGCTTCTTAAACTGATTGTAGTATTGACAGATTTATATCACAATATTACCTCACTGTTTAATACAAGAGGATCCACATGGCTGAAAAGGAGAGTGTGGGTGGCATACTTGAAATTAAATTTAATTAGTTATGTAGCCTAGTTTGTAGCTTTAGTATTAATTTTTTTTTTTTGGGTGGGGGGGGGGTCACGTTTTTTATATGTCCCATTTTGTTTATAATAGCTCTACTCCAAAAATTTCATCTTGTCTTAAAATAATTAATAATACAATTAGCAAGTTGAAGAAAATTGATATAATTAAGTCTGAGGAAAATGTATTGAAAGAAATCAAGTTCTTACCAATAAAATTAAATAGCTTTTTAAGGACAACACTATTCTACTACACATTTTACATTTCCCTGATTTTCCATATTATAGTCTTATAAACTTTTCCTACTCCTTATTAACTTTCCCAAAGGTTTTTACAAATCCTCTAATACTCTTAATAATGTTCAAAACAAAAACTTGTGCATTATAAATTAAGATGGTAAATCAGCAAAAATTGACCCAAGGAGTTTAGAGAGACAAGTATATATGTTTTTATTGTTCTGTATAGCATAATATGCAATCAACCAAATCAACAGGTGGAATCTGTCATGGGTATGTGAAGTGCTTCTTTGCTAGGTGTGTTTCTTTTGTGTACCATAACAGTTTGTGTGCTGTTTCTAAGGATGCGCTATGTCGTCATTGCTTCTTTTTTTTTTTATTATTGCTTGTCCTTGACTATCTTCAGATTGTGTTCTTGGGCTTCAAGCCGTGGCAATGTTTTTAAATTCTTTTGACTACTTTCGGTTGACTATGCTTGACTGTGCATTTCACTTGTCATTGTTACATTGAAGACTGGTCTTGTCATTGCAAGATCCAGTTAGGTGGAGAGGGGGGATGTCATGTGCATATGAAGTGGCTTCTTTACTAGGTGTATTTCTTTTGTGCACCATTATAGTTTGTGTGCTGTTTCTAAGGACACGCTATTTTAGCGTCATTGCTTCTTTTTGTTTTGCTTGGGTATCAGATTCTTGGCTGGAGCTTTCCGTTTGTTGTTTTTTCCCCAGCATTGGGTAAGTTAGGTTATTATAATTTCTTCATTATTTTGTAGCTTTAAAAGTTGTTGGTATTATAATCATGTGAATGGCGGTCACAAGGAATGCCCATTTTTCTTGTTTAGGGACGCAGTCTTGGGACTCTGATGGAGTCAAGCCTGATCTGTAGTTGCATGGACCCTACTTGGCTATTATCCATGACATTGGGTTAGGGCAGGCATGTCAAACTCGTTAAGGTATATGGACCGCATACAAAACTTACTATGGCCTGAGGGGTCGCAGCCAAAAATCAATTGCAAAACAGCTTACTAGTTTTATGTAAATTAGAAACAATACAATAGAATACAATAATAAGGACATACCTGTCCTTTAGTAAGGTAAATTTGTAGTGCTATTTGATAATTAAAAATTACTTTGATTGCGCATTTTTTTGTTTGTTTTGATGCTTGACATCTTTCTGGGATACAATACAATACAATAATAATGACATACCTGTCCTTTAGTTAGGCAAATCTGTAGTGCTATTTGATAATTAAAAATTACTTTGATTGCGCATTTTTTGGTTTGTCCTGATGCTTGACATCTTTCTGGGATACAAGTTTATATCGGGAGGAGGTTTGTTTGCCACTGACACTATCATCACTGACGACAAATTTCGATCAGATAATCTCAAACGGTGAGGTGGTTTGTAGCTTTCATTATAGAAAAGAACTGCTCACAGAGATCAGTGCTTGCAAAAATAGCTAGAATTCTGGCTGCAAAATTTCCACAATTCAACGTACCGTTTAGGTAAATAACTAAATTTTGGCGCAGCCACTTCTTTATACTTCGCTTTCAACAAAGAATCTAACTGCTATTCTATCAGCTCTAGTTGCACACTAGCAGCATTTTCAGAAGCAAATGAAAATAGAGATAAAAACAACAAAAATTCCTGCTCGTATGAAACGAAGTCATGAAAACGGCCAGTGGAAGCATCTACTAACGATTCCAGGTGTAAGACATATTTACCAAATGTTGTAGCCGTATTTAATCTATTTATGTCCTGACACGCTGAGAAGTGAACAAGATTTTCTCTTCATATTTGGTTTATCCACAGTCGTAATTTTACTTGAAAGCACTTTACATCATCACACGCAGTTGTGACAATTTAGTCTTTACTTTAAAGTTTCAAATTCAAGTCTAGCAGGTGACCAGTGGCAGTGAGATCAGTTGCAAATGCACAAATCCTGAACCCATTTGTCAGTATGGAAATGTTCAACAGGTTCACCTTTCATGTTCAGAAACAATACAATTTCTTCACGCAGTACAACAAATTTCTTCAATTCTTTATGACAGGAGAGCCAGCAAATTTCGTGTCCAATGTCATTCAGAAATATTGAAAAATGGCGATGATTTAAGCCACGAGCATGAATAAACTTGATAGTGACTGAAACCAGTCTTATGACTAGTGATGGGAACTAAACAGGGGCGGACTGGCTATATGGGCAAACGGGCAAATGGTCGCGACCTAAGAAAAAACATTTCAATGCAAAAAAAAAAGTGACAGCAGCAAGACACAAAGGCCCGAACACTTCATTCTTACTACAATATATTTTGTTTGAAATTCAACAAGAATATCAACAACAAAACAATACAAAATACACTGTACGTATTATCATTAGCAAAACGTTGGACCGTACTTTCTGCTATGCACGAGCGGCATGGACTGCTTTGATGTCTTCGAGGTTGTGTTTGGCCTAATCATTTTGCTGGTCGGCATGGGCCTTTGATGGCACTCGCGTTTTTTTTCTCCTTCCCTCCCCCCTCTTTTAATGGTTCTCATGAAATTTAACCAAAAAGAGGGATGAGAGAGGTTAAGTTAGAAAACATTGATATAACGCAGAAAAAAAAAAGATAGGCGCGACAATTAGCTCTTTAACAATACTTAATAGAAATTAACTTTAACACACACACACACAGCTGCGAAATTGCAAACCACCCAACTTATTCACAGCTCAATATGGGTACAAAGCTCTACTTTCTGCGATTTGAAAGAAAAAGCAAGTTTCTTTTTGTTTATTTTTAATAACATAGATCTAAAAATACTACACTTTAGGCTTAAAAAAATATTATTTAATTAAAAAATAAATCTAGATCTAAATCAATTTTTATACTATTATAATAAATGGCAAACTTATGCTTAGTATGAAGTCATTAATGATGAAAATAATTACAATAATTTATATAGCGCTGTCACATCCGATATTTAATGAAAGGAGATTTATATTTTAAATAATGGTTCATGGTATATTCATATACAAATCGCGTTTTTGAGAATGTACTTGAAGGAAGCAAGATCTTTTCACATTAAGTAAGGGCCTCTCTAACCGTTCTGCTTTCACTTATCCTTTAATGGAATAGGTTGCCTGAGTCAGCCAGGAAAACCAATGATTTAGCATATTTTAAGTCACAGATCAACATGCATGACTATATTGACACATGAAATGCGTAAGACGTAACAATCTTATATTTTGAAGAAACGTCCGTTATCTATAAGTAGGCCTAATACCAAAAAGCTTCAAACTCAATAGGCTGCTATTGTATTGTTTATACTTTCAGACTACATACATGTATAAATAGAATACATTATGTAATCGTACGAATGCTTACCTCCAGTTTTCGATGCGTTATCAAACTTTATATATTTTGTAAAGAATTAGGCTTACACCTATAATATAACACATGGGCGTAGCCAAGAGGGAAGGGTCTTCAAACCATCACTTGCCTCAGACCTCATTGTCTGAAAGGGAAACTTTACTTACTGCCCCAGTGCAGCCAACGTAAGCAAAATACAGTTTTCAAACTTTATGAGCGTAGCCAAAAGGGGTTTTGTGGTTTCCCTTCCCCTTCCAATACAAAAACTAAAGCATTTTACCATTTTCTACTAGTCGCTGGACTCCATTGAATAGCAGATTTGGTTTTTGAATTTTTTAAGCGGAAGAGCAGCACTGTAAATTGCACTGTAGATATCTCAGAATATGCATTTTTAAAGCTTAAAATAACGGAAATAATGCTTGGACCCCACTGGGGGGAGCTCACAGCGCTCCCCCGGACTCCCTAGCTGCCCTTTGGCGGTGTGTACTGTCTTTCCACTAATTATAGGAAGAGAGTATTCTAGGGTAGAAAAAATGTTTGAAAGTATGAAAGATCAGAAAGTAATGAAGATTTATTACATAAACACACAAACTAATATATATATATATATATATATATATATATATATATATATATATATATATATATATATATATATATATATATATATATATATATATATATATAAATTGCGGAGTGGGGTAAAAATCCCCCACCCCACACAGAAAATATATGACATGCCATTTGTGGGCCGGTTTATATGGTAATGCCCGGGCCGATTTTGATACCCAGTCCGCCCCTGGAACTAAACTAACTTTTAAAAGTTAAACTAAAACTAGTTTTCAACTAAAATAAAGTAGTTAAACTATTAGTTTATCGTGAATTTCAAAAGATAGTTAAACTAAACTAAAGAAAGTTAATTTTTCAATTCAAGTAGCTTCCCATCTTTTATTTTCCAGCGTAATAGTTTAACAATATTTTGATAATTTTTTAGGTGGCCAAGCGGGCCGCATGCGGCCCCCGAACGCCGTGTTTGACATGCCTGGGTTAGGGGCATGGCAAGCCAGATTGGACTGTTTACACTGTGACTAAGGTGTGCTTGCCTTTTAACCTAATCTATGTTGCATAATTTCACTTAATTGAGGTGCTCTGATTTAGTATTATTTATAATCATCATTTAGGTCATATTTTATCATTGAATCATTAAACCTTTGTTATTTAAACTCTTGTTGTTAACTAGCAGTACTGCGTACCTTTTTCAATGTGGGGAAAAAAGTATTACTTTTCTTGTATTTTATTATTAATTTATTAGTAGTTAAAAGTTAGGCAATCCACTACTGAATACCGCACATAATTTTGTAAAAAAAAAAGGACTGTTAACTAGTATATGTTAAAATATTGCCATTACTTGTTCTGACTGTCAAGGGTGCCCAGGCAGACAAGCCATGACCAAAATTACAACCCCGACAGAATCTGCTCAGTAAAATCATTAAATGGGAAACAGTAGAGAGTGTTAGGGTACAGCTATCAATGAAAATAATGTCAGAGGAAAGAATAGAGAAAGTTTTGACAACAAAGACATTGTGAACATTTTTTAAAATATGATTTAAGTAATTAAAAGACAAGCAAGCAGTTGTGTGATTGATTTACAAAAATATACATAATTGTAATGAGTATCATGTCTTAACAGATTGCCCTAAACCAGTAATGCCCAACCTAATTTGACCCTCGGGCCATTTTAATTTTCATTACTCGTCTCGCGGGCCACATGACCAAAAAGTTGCAAAAACTAAATGAAATTGTTCTGAAACTATTTTGGTACAAACCTGTAGATTCAATACTTAATTAATAATTCGACAATTAAATTTTTTTTTACGATTAAAAAAATAGCTTAATTCCGCTTCTTAAAATGTGAGCAACAGTATAATAGGCAGCTTTACCAACGACTCATTTTGTGGTCTCTTTTTGGTAAATATTCCCATCAATCCTCCAATATCTAGGCGTAGTTTAACAATCTTTTATTTGCGACTCAAGCTAAGAATGCTGCCATATTTATTTTATGTCATTTTATGTTGTTGTTTTATTATATGTTGGCTTATTACCATGTTCAACAAAAAAGTCAAGATATGTTCACTTTTCCTGGTAGATTGTACATTCAGAGTCCCATTTCATAAATACACATATGTTAAAGGTTATGGTATCAATCCATCGGAGAAAAAGTGAGGGCCCAAACGTATGTAAAGATTCATTTTTTCTACTTTTTTTTTGTTTGGAAAGATTTCTACACTTTGTGCCGACGTTTCGGTGGGCCGGATGGAACCACATCGCGGGCCGGATTTGGCCCGCGGGCCAATAGGGCCGTATTTTGGGCATCACTGCCCTAAACTATTTGTTGAGAACACTTTATCTCACAGTAATGATGTTGACTAAGAGCCAGTGGTATTACAGTTTGTTCTATCTATCAGAAAATCTTGGATACATTATGTAGTGGACCAGAAATGCATACTTTTTTTCAAAAAAAATATAAACAAATCTTCTACTATTATGTTCTATTAGTTATCTTATCTTATCTTATCTAGTCAAATGTTAAAATTCGTTTGTTAGGAATCTCACTGCTCTATTTTGTGTCTGTTCCTGTTTCTTAATATTTTCTTCAGTTGAGGGTCCCAAACAGAGGATGCATATTCCATTATTGGCCTAACCAAGGTTAAATAACATTTCAATTTTAGGTTCTTGATTAATAGAAATTTCTTTTAATAAACCCTAAAGCTTTGTTTGATTTTTTGATAGTTTCAATATGGGGATTCCATGACAGTTTTTCATTTATTATAACACTACCTATTTTGCGTTTTTAGTCTGTGCTACTGGTTTACCATGAATAAGATAAGTGGAATTAATGTGTTTTAGTTTTTTTGTTACTCTTAATAATTGACATTTTTTGTGGGTGGAAAGACATGCACCAATTTGATTCCCATTTCTGTAATTCATCTAATTCTCTTTGTAAAATTTCTGTATCTTGTGTTGTTTTTATTGTTCTATATATTATGCAATCATCTGCGAATAATCTAACTTTTGTTCCTGAACTAATGCAATTTGGTTAATCATTTATGTAAATTAAAAATAGTAGTGGACCTAAGACTGTTCCATGAGGTACACCCGAGTTTACTGTTATAGGTGTTTATTTAGAGCCATTTATTATTACATTTTGTTCTCTCCCTATCAGAAAGTCCTTAATCCACTGATGCAATGCAAAAATATTTTATTTTTTTTAAAGCAAACTATGTTGGTGAACTTTGTCAAAAGCCTTGGAAAAATCTAATAAGATAACATCTATTTGCTCACTATTATTTAAACCTATTGAAAAATCATCAATTGGTCCTATTAGTTGTGTTTCACATGATCTATATTTCCAAAAACCATGTTGGTATTGAGTAAGTACATTATGTTTGTCTAGGTGGTTTATTATGTTGCTACATATTATGTGTTCTATGATTTTACATCTGATGCTGGTTAGTGATACTAGTCTGTAGTTTCCTGTGTCAGATTTTTCTACCTTTTTAAATTGGGGGGGGGGGGGGGTGACATTAGCTTCTTTCTAGTCCCTTGTTATTCTGCCCTCGTTAAGAGATGCCTGAAAAAGTATTTTTAACAATAGTGCTTAGTTCTTTGAGTTTAAACCTAGCTGGAATACCATGAGGTCCAGAAGCTTTTTTGGTTTGATGCTGGCTAATAGTTTTTGGATTCCTTTTCTTGTACTTCTATATTTCCTATGTTGTCCACTTGGTTCAAATTAAGTAATATGCCTTTGTTTCACAGGGCTGAGAAAGCTGATGCAAAGTATTTATTTAGGATGTTGGCTTTAGTTTCATTATCATTTTATAATGTTTTTAAGATACTTTTTAATGAAATTCCAGAGGTCATCAACTGGTTGGTATTCTGATAAGAATGTTTGTTGAAAGTTTAATGCAGCTTGGTGTAGTTGTGTTAAGTTGCATTTATTCCAGAGTAAGATTTCTCTTTTTGGTTTTATATTGGCTACTGCTTTTATCTGACTGTGTATTTTTATGATATCATGGTCTGATAGACCAGGGATAATATTGTAAACTACCACTAATCCAGGTCTGTTGGTTAAGAAGAGATCTAATGTGTTGTTTAATCTAGTTGGTTTTTAAATGATTTGATCTAAACTTGGGTTGTGTAAAGTTTCTATGAAAAGCTCATTTATGTCCTTAAGGTTTTGGTGTTTATCTATCAAACTTATAACAGGTAAGTTGAAGTCACCCATAAACCAAAAAACTGCATTTTAATTTTTTTCTTTAAGTGTAGTTAACTGATTGCATAGTTCTTGCATGCACTCTAAACTAGAATTTGGTGGTTTGTAGATACTGCCTATTTTAAGGGATAATGAGGTAATGTTAATTTTACAATATGTTGATTCTATATTTTTTGAGTTAGGTAAGGTAATTTCTTCTGCTATAAGATGGTTTTTTATTGCTAAAAGAACTCCTCCATGATTATCTGTCTTATCTTTTCTAAATATTTCATAAACACTATTGAAAATATCAGCATTATAATTTTCAGGATATAGTCAAGTTTCTGTTCCTGCAATTATGTCTGGTTTCTCACATTCTAATACATTTTCTAAGTCTGCTGATTTGTTCCTAATGCTATGAAAATTTATTACTAAGGTTTTAAGGTACTTTGGTATTACTGCATTAGTAGGTTTATTTAATGAAGGTGTTTTTTTAGTTTTAGAAGATTTAAGTGGAGTGGATCTGGCTAGTGGTTGGTGAGTTTGGTTTGGGATGGTGTTTAGAATGTTGTATGGGCTAGAAGTGTCTGCATCAAAGGAGTCAAACAGTCCTCATGTAAACTGAGGTAACCCACATAGTACACAGTGCCAGGTTTAGGGTCTTTGTTGCCTAATGCATAATACACAGGTTTATTTATGTGGAGACATGATGGTGGTACCATTCATTACAGGTGTCACATTGAATGGCTTTCTGTTTCAAGTGCATGCTTTTTTTTTTTTACAGATGTTGCATCTATCTTTAGATCCGGGCCCTGGGTTTGATTCTACATCTCCTGCTATTAATATTAAGAGTGATATGTATTTATTTTGTCTGTTTCTAATTGAGAACTTCCATTTGTGATGGGTAATTTTCTTTAATGTTATGGATGTGTGATGATTGGTAATGATTGTTTCCTTTTTAAGTTTAGTGTTTACTCCATCACTCTATTTCCTTTTAGTCACAGATGATCTACATTTTGACAAGTCTGCTGGTGTGTAGTGACCACTTTTGTGTCATGTAATTAATTTAGGATGCTGCAATAAAATATGTGTTCTACTGCTCTGTTATTTCTTGGATCTCCTTTGTTAAAGAGTTGAAAGATAAGGTTAAGATTGGATCCATTTGATCCAGATGCTTTACATACTTAAAACATCTTTTTAATGAATAATGATCTTCATTTACCTTAAAAAAGTAATAAAAAAAAGAATACTTTTTAAAAACAAAACTTATTTCCAAGAACCACTCATTACTGACATTTATCTGAAAATTAAAGGGTTTAGCTCCCTCTCTGCTATATAAGACAAATTAATTAATTAGTACCAAACGATTAACTAATTGGTTAATTTTCAGATTGATTCATGTATTGTTATTGGCTATGAATAATTGTGCAAAATTTCAACTTGATTTAAAAATAGGAAATGGGAGAAAAAACTGAGAAACTTTTAATAAATTAAGGAAAAGACTTACATTTAATACGTCCACTTGTTGTTTGACAATATAAGTGACTTTTCCAGAAATGACATTCCAATTAGTTACATTTTCTAAGGATAGCTTGTACAAACTGTCATCAAATGATTTATTAGTAGAAACTGGCTTGAGAAATTGATCAGCAGGTATACTAATGTTGGTTAGAGGAATGATGCATGGTGCTGTGGCTAAAAAAAATAATTGTTGTATTAGCCCTAATGATATATTTTAAAAACATGAATTATGTTATTATATTAGTGACCATAGCTCTAAAAGTAAGTAAATTTCCCCTTTCAGACCATGCATTTACAGGGCAGATGATGTAATGGTCATCTGTTTCTGAGGCCCACGGTTAATGAGAGTTCATGTGGCCAGTACAATGACCAACTGTCTTTACTTTTCCCCAACTAATGTCAGGTACCCACTAGAACTGGGTGGATTTGGAAATTAAAAATTCCAGTCTTCACCAGGAATTAAACCCTAACCCTTTCTCTAGCTACAAACATTGCAGCAACTAACAATGCAACCCAAGTTTCATTTCAAATCCTTAATCATGAGAATCAGTTCTTTATCAGCTACAAAGGTATGATAATTGAAAATATAAGCATATTCTTTTGGTAGTTAAAATCTGTTGGGCTTTTGAAAAAAAAACATAATAAAGATGCTTTTCTACCATATTGGGGCTAATTGGTAATTTTGCACCATAATCATTACTTTAATATTAATTATCTATTGAAAACTTATTTACTGCATCTTATCAACTGTTTAGATAAACATAAAAGATTTCTTCATTAATCTTAGATGCCTCAATGTACTCCAAAAATTGAACTGCAGTATGTTTTTGGTAAATATCTAAACAAAAAGCTGTTGTAAAATTTTCACCTTACCATCAGAGAGAAAATACAAGACACCAATTACAAATACAAACAGACACAAGAACTGCTCTGTTCACTTAAATACAATCCAACTTTCTGATGCTAACTTCTCAAGTAATGTTTGAATAAAACTGAGAATTTCTAGTTGTTATAATGTTGTGTTATGTGTAATTCACAAATGGAAGATAAAGTTCGTAAAAGAAATAACAAAAAAATTATTATTAATGGGACAATCATGAGCAATTTAAGGCTTTTATTTCACACATGACACCCTGTTCGTTAACTGTTGGCCAAAGAAACAGATGAACTTAACATCTTAGGCTCTATAGAGTGCAAGGTCTGAAAGGAGAAATTTTTTTAAATTGCAAAATTTAATTATCTTTACTTTACAATAAAGACATTGAAGATAGATTCACGACAGTTAAAACCACAGTTACATTATAAATTACTTTATAAATTAAAGATGAAATAGTTGATGGCCTAAAAGTAAATGCATTTGTGGCTCAAAAAGAAAAAAAAAAGCCCTAAATGCACATTCTCCAGGATACTCAGATTATGAGACAAAAGAAAAAATAAATATGCAGAGAAAGAACACTACATAAATTAGTCATCTGCCCTAACCAAAAAAAAGATTATTTTCTTTTACCAGTAAATTATAAAATGTGATTAATATAATGAAAAAAATACTTCCTACTTTTATTTCTTCAAAGTTAAAAAAGACACTATGTAAAAAAACAACAACAATATACTTACTTGTTGAATGTCCAGTGGGGCCACTTACTACAGGCTTAGGAGTTGTTAAAGGAGTAGTAATGGAGGATGTTATTATAGTCGATAAAGTGATTGTGAAAGATCCAAGAGGTGTAGATAAAGAAATAGGTGTTGCAGCAGAAGTTGGTGTCGGTACTGAAGTTGGAGTAAATTCAGATGTTGGTGTTGGGACTGATGTTGGTCTTGACACTGATGTTGGTGTCAGTTCAGAGGTTGGTGTTGGTACTGATGTTGGTGTTGGAGCTGATGTTGGTGTCAGTTCAGATGTTGGAGTTGGAGCTGATGTTGGTGTAAGTTCAGAGGTTGGTGTTGGTGCTGATGTTGGTGTCAGTTCAGATGTTTGGGTTGGAACAGATGTAGGTGTTGGTACTGATGTTTGTGTTGGCACAGAAGATGGAGCTGATGTTGGTGTTGGAGCTGATGTTGGTGTCAGTTCAGATGTTGGTGTTGGCACTGATGTTGGTGTAAGTTTAGAGGTTGGTGTTGGAGCTGATGTTGGTGTCAGTTCAGATGTTGGTGTTGGCACTGATGTTGGTGTAAGTTCAGATGTTGGAGTTTGGAAAGATGTTGGTGTTGGCACTGATGTTGGAGCTGATGTTGGTGTTGGCACTGATGTTGGTGTAAGTTCAGAGGTTGGTGTTGGAGCTGATGTTGGTGTCAGTTCAGATGTTGGTGTTGGCACTGATGTTGGTGTAAATTCAGATGTTGGAGTTTGGAAAGATGTTAGTGTTGGCACTGATGTTGGAGCTGATGTTGGTGTCAGTTCAGATGTAGGAGTTGGTACTGATGTAGGTGTAAGTTCAGAGGTTGGTGTTGGGACTGATGTTGGTGTTGGAGCTGATGTTGGTGTCAGTTCAGATGTAGGTGTTGGTACTGATGTTGGAGTTGGAATAGAGGTTGGTGTAGGTAAAGATGTTGGTGGAGGTTCAGGAGTTGTGGTTGTTGTTGTGGTATATGTTCCAGGAGGAATAGATGTTGGTGTTGGAATTGATGTTGGAGCTGATGTTGGTGTAAGTTCAGAGGTTGGTGTTGGTGCTGATGTTGGTGTAAGTTCAGATGTTGGGGTTGGAACTGATGTAGGTGTTGGTACTGATGTTGGTGTTGGTGCTGATGTTGGTGTCAGTTCAGAGGTTGGTGTTGGTACTGATGTTGGTGTTGGAGCTGATGTTGGTGTCAGTTCAGAGGTTGGTGTTGGAGTTGATGTTGGTGTCAGTTCAGATGTTGGGGTTGGAACAGATGTAGGTGTTGGTACTGATGTTTGTGTTGGCACAGAAGATGGAGCTGATGTTGGTGTTGGAGCTGATGTTGGTGTCAGTTCAGATGTTGGTGTTGGAACTGATGTTGGTGTAAGTTCAGAGGTTGGTGTTGGAGCTGATGTTGGTGTCAGTTTAGATGTTGGTGTTGGCACTGATGTTGGTGTAAGTTCAGATGCTGGAGTTTGGAAAGATGTTGGTGTTGGCACTGATGTTGGAGCTGATGTTGGTGTCAGTTCAGATGTTGGTGTTAGTACTGATGTTGGTGTTGGAGCTGATGTTTGTGTCAGTTCAGAGGTTGGTGTTGGAGCTGATGTTGGTGTTGGAGCTGATGTTGGTGTCAGTTCAGATGTTGGAGTTGGAGCTGATGTTGGTGTAAGTTCAGAGGTTGGTGTTGGTGCTGATGTTGGTGTCAGTTCAGATGTTGGGGTTGTAACAGATGTAGGTGTTGGTACTGATGTTTGTGTTGGCACAGAAGATGGAGCTGATGTTGGTGTTGGAGCTGATGTTGGTGTCAGTTCAGATGTTGGTGTTGGAACTGATGTTGGTGTAAGTTCAGAGGTTGGTGTTGGAGCTGATGTTGGTGTCAGTTCAGATGTTGGTGTTGGCACTGATGTTGGTGTAAGTTCAGATATTGGAGTTTGGAAAGATGTTGGTGTTGGCACTGATGTTGGAGCTGATGTTGGTGTCAGTTCAGATGTTGGTGTTAGTACTGATGTTGGTGTTGGAGCTGATGTTGGTGTCAGTTCAGATGTAGGAGTTGGTACTGATGTAGGTGTAAGTTCAGAGGTTGGTGTAGGGACTGATGTTGGTGTTGGAATAGATGTTGGTGTAAGTTCAGATGTTGGTGTTGGAACTGATGTTGGCGTTGGCACTGACGTCGGTGTTGAGACTGTAGTTGGTGTCAGTTCAGATGTTGGTGTAGGTAGTAATGTTGGTGTCTGTTCAGATGTCAATGTAGGTACTGATGTTGGTGTAAGTTCAGATGTTGGTGTAGGTACTGATGTTGGTGTCAGTTCAGAAGTTGGTGTTGGCACTGATGTTGGTGTCAGTTCGGAGGTTGGTGTTGGAGCTGATGTTGGTGTCAGTTCAGATGTTGGAGTTTGGAAAGATGTTGGTGTTGGAACTGATGTAGGTGTAAGTTCAGATGTTGGAGTTTGGAAAGATGTTGGTGTTGGCACTGATGTTGGAGCTGATGTTGGTGTCAGTTCAGATGTAGGAGTTGGTACTGATGTTGGTGTAAGTTCAGAGGTTGGTGTTGGGACTGATGTTGGTGTTGGAGCTGATGTTGGTGTCAGTTCAGATGTAGGTGTTGGTACTGATGTTGGAGTTGGAATAGAGGTTGGTGTAGGTAAAGATGTTGGTGGAGGTTCAGGAGTTGTGGTTGTTGTTGTGGTATATGTTCCAGGAGGAATAGATGTTGGTGTTGGAATTGATGTTGGTGTTGGAGCTGATGTTGGTGTCAGTTCAGATGTTGGTGTTGGTACTGATGTTGGTGTTGGCACTGAAGTTGGAGCTGATGTAGGTGTTGGAGCTGATGTTGGTGTCAGTTCAGATGTTGGTGTAGGTAGTGATGTTGGTGTAAGTTCAGATGTTGGTGTTGGTACTGATGTTGGTGTAAGTTCAGATGTTGGTGTTAATGCTGATGTTGGTGTCAGTTCAGATGTTGGGGTTGGAACTGATGTAGGTGTTGGTACTGATGTTGGAGCTGATGTTGGTGTTAGAGCTGATGTTGGTGTCAGTTCAGATGTAGGAGTTGGTACTGATGTAGGTGTAAGTTCAGAGGTTGGTGTTGGAGCTGATGTTGGAGTTGGAATAGAGGTTGGTGTAGGTAAAGATGTTGGTGGAGGTTTATGAGTTGTGGTTGTTGTTGTGGTATATGTTCCAGGAGGAATAGATGTTGGTGTTGGAATTGATGTTGGTGTTGGAGCTGATGTTGGTGTCAGTTTAGATGTTGGTGTTGGTGCTGATGTTGGTGTCAGTTTAGATGTTGGGGTTGGTACTGATGTTGGTGTTGGCACTGAAGTTGGAGCTGATGTTGGTGTTGGAGCTGATGTTGGTGTCAGTTCAGATGTTGGTGTAGGTAGTGATGTTGGTGTAAGTTCAGATGTTGGTGTTGGCATTGATGTTGGTGTCAGTTTGGATGTTGGTGTTGAAGCTGATGTTGTTGTAAGTTCAGATGTTGGTGTAGGTACTGATGTTGGTGTAAGTTCAGATGTTGGTGTTAATGCTGATGTTGGTGTCAGTTCAGATGTTGGGGTTGGAACTGATGTAGGTGTTGGTACTGATGTTGGAGCTGATGTTGGTGTTAGAGCTGATGTTGGTGTCAGTTCAGATGTTGGGGTTGGAACTGATGTAGGAGTTGGTACTGATGTTGGTGTTGGCACTGAAGTTGGAGTTGGTGTTGGAGCTGATGTTGGTGTCAGTTCAGATGTTGGTGTAGGTAGTGATGTTGGTGTAAGTTCAGATGTTGGTGTTGGCACTGATGTTGGTGTCAGTTCGGATGTTGGTGTAGGTAGTGATGTTGGTGTAAGTTCAGATGTTGGTGTAGGTACTGATGTTGGTGTTGGTTTTGATGTTGGAATTGATGTTGATGTTGGGACTGATGTTGGTGTTGGGACTGATGTTTGTGTTGGGACTGACGTCGGTGTTGGGACTGATGTTGGTGTCAGTACAGATGTTGGTGTAGGTAGTGATGTCGGTGTAAGTTCAGATGTTGGTGTAGGTACTGATGTCGGTGTTGGGACTAATGTTGGTGTTGGCAATGACGTCGGTGTTGGAACTGATGTTGGTGTCAGTTCGGATGTTGGTGTAGGTAGTGATGTTGGTGTAAGTTCAGATGTTGGTGTAGGGACTGATGTTGGTGTTGGGACTGATGTTGGTGTTGGGACTGATGTTGGTGTAGGGACTGATGTTGGTGTCAGTTCGGATGTTGGTGTAGGTACTGATGTCGGTGTTGGGACTGATGTTGGTGTTGGCAATGACGTCGGTGTTGGAACTGTTGTTGGTGTCAGTTCGGATGTTGGTGTAGATAGTGATGTTGGTGTAAGTTCAGATGTTGGTGTAGGGACTGATGTTGGTGTTGGGACTGATGTTGGTGTTGGGACTGATGTTGGTGTAGGGACTGATTTTGGTGTCAGTTCGGATGTTGGTGTAAGTTCAGATGTTGGTGTAGGTACTGATGTTGGTGTAAGCTCAGATGTTGGTGTTGGAACTGATGTAGGAGTTGGTACTGATGTTTGTGTTGGCACTGAAGTTGGAGCTGATGTTGGTGTTGGAGCTGATGTTGGTGTCAGTTCAGATGTTGGAGTTTGGAAAGATGTTGGCACTGATGTTGGTGTAAGTTCAGATGTTGGAGTTTTGAAAGATGTTGGTGTTGGCACTGATGTTGGAGCTGATGTTGGTGTCAGTTCAGATGTAGGAGTTGGTACTGATGTAGGTGTAATTTGAGAGGTTGGTGTTGGGACTGATGTTGGTGTTGGAGCTGATGTTGGTGTCAGTTCAGATGTAGGTGATGGTACTGATGTTGGAGTTGGAATAGAGGTTGGTGTAGATGTTGGTGGAGGTTCAGGAGTTGTGGTTGTTGTTGTGGTATATGTTCCAGGAGGAATAGATGTTGGTGTTGGAATTGATGTTGGTGTTGGAGCTGATGTTGGTGTCAGTTCAGATGTTGGTGTTGGTACTGATGTTGGTGTTGGCACTGAAGTTGGAGCTGATGTAGGTGTTGGAGCTGATGTTGGTGTCAGTTCAGATGTTGGTGTAGGTAGTGATGTTGGTGTAAGTTCAGATGTTGGTGTTGGTACTGATGTTGGTGTAAGTTCAGATGTTGGTGTTAATGCTGATGTTAGTGTCAGTTCAGATGTTGGGGTTGGAACTGATGTAGGTGTTGGTACTGATGTTGGAGCTGATGTTGGTGTTAGAGCTGATGTTGGTGTCAGTTCAGATGTTGGGGTTGGAACTGATGTAGGAGTTGGTACTGATGTTGGAGCTGATGTTGGTGTTAGAGCTGATGTTGGTGTCAGTTCAGATGTAGGAGTTGGTACTGATGTAGGTGTAAGTTCAGAGGTTGGTGTTGGAGCTGATGTTGGAGTTGGAATAGAGGTTGGTGTAGGTAAAGATGTTGGTGGAGGTTCAGGAGTTGTGGTTGTTGTTGTGGTATATGTTCCAGGAGGAATAGATGTAGGTGTTGAAATTGATGTTGGTGTTGGAGCTGATGTTGGTGTCAGTTTAGATGTTGGTGTTGGTGCTGATGTTGGTGTCAGTTCAGATGTTGGGGTTGGTACTGATGTTGGTGTTGGCACTGAAGTTGGAGCTGATGTTGGTGTTGGAGCTGATGTTGGTGTCAGTTCAGATGTTGGTGTAGGTAGTGATGTTGGTGTAAGTTCAGATGTTGGTGTTGGCATTGATGTTGGTGTCAGTTTGGATGTTGGTGTTGGAGCTGATGTTGTTGTAAGTTCAGATGTTGGTGTAGTTACTGATGTTGGTGTAAGTTCAGATGTTGGTGTTAATGCTGATGTTGGTGTCAGTTCAGATGTTGGGGTTGGAACTGATGTAGGTGTTGGTACTGATGTTGGAGCTGATGTTGGTGTTAGAGCTGATGTTGGTGTCAATTCAGATGTTGGGGTTGGAACTGATGTAGGAGTTGGTACTGATGTTGGTGTTGGCACTGAAGTTGGAGTTGGTGTTGGTGTTGGAGCTGATGTTGGTGTCAGTTCAGATGTTGGTGTAGGTAGTGATGTTGGTGTAAGTTCAGATGTTGGTGTTGGCACTGATGTTGGTGTCAGTTCGGATGTTGGTGTAGGTAGTGATGTTGGTGTAAGTTCAGATGTTGGTGTAGGTACTGATGTTGGTGTTGGTTTTGATGTTGGAATTGATGTTGATGTTGGGACTGATGTTGGTGTTGGGACTGATGTTTGTGTTGGGACTGACGTCGGTGTTGGAACTGATGTTGGTGTCAGTACAGATGTTGGTGTAGGTAGTGATGTCGGTGTAAGTTCAGATGTTGGTGTAGGTACTGATGTCGGTGTTGGGACTGATGTTGGTGTTGGCAATGACGTCGGTGTTGGAACTGATGTTGGTGTCAGTTCGGATGTTGGTGTAGGTAGTGATGTTGGTGTAAGTTCGGATGTTGGTGTAGGTACTGATGTCGGTGTTGGGACTGATGTTGGTGTTGGCAATGACGTCGGTGTTGGAACTGTTGTTGGTGTCAGTTCGGATGTTGGTGTAGATAGTGATGTTGGTGTAAGTTCAGATGTTGGTTTTGGCACTGATGTTGATGTTGAGACTGATGTTGGTGTTTGGACTGATGTTGGTGTAAGTTCAGAAGTTGGTGTAGGAACAGATGTTGGTGTAAGTTCCGATGTTGGTGTAGGATAAGATGTTGGTGTAGGCAAAGATGTTGGTGGAGGTTCAAGAGTTGTAACTGTTGTTGTGGTATATGTTCCTGGAGGAATAGATGTTGGTGTTGGAATTGGAATTGATGTTGGTGTTGGAGCAGATGTTGGTGTAAGTTCAGAGGTTGGTGTTGGCAATGACGTCGGTGTTGGGACTGATGTTGGTGTCAGTTCAGATGTTGGTGTAGGTAGTGATGTTGGTGTCAGTTCAGATGTTGGTGTTGGCACTGATGTTGGTGTCAGTTCAGATGTTGGTGTAGGTACTGATGTTCGTGTTGGTACTGATGTTGGTGTTAGTTCGGATGTTGGTGTAGGTAGTGATGTTGGTGTTGGGACTGATGTTGGTGTTGGGACTGATGTTGGTGTCAGTTCGGATGTTGGTGTAGGTAGTGATGTTGGTGTTGGGACTGATGTTGGTGTTGGGACTGATGTTGGTGTTGGTTTTGATGTTGGATTTGATGTTGATGTTGGGACTGATATTGGTGTTAGAGCTGATGTTGGTGTCAGTTCAGATGTTGGTGTAGGTACTGATGTTGGTGTAAGTTCAGATGTTGGTGTTGGCACTGATGTTGGTGTCAGTTCGGATGTTGGTGTAGGTAGTGATGTTGGTGTGGGGACTGATGTTGGTGTTGGGACTGATGTTGAAGTCAGTTCGGATGTTGGTGTAAGTTCAGATGTTGGTGTAGGTACTGATGTTGGTGTAAGCTCAGATGTTGGTGTTGGAACTGATTTAGGAGTTGGTACTGATGTTTGTGTTGGCACTGAAGTTGGAGCTGATGTTGGTGTTGGAGCTGATGTTGGTGTCAGTTCAGATGTTGGAGTTTGGAAAGATGTTGGTGTTGGCACTGATGTTGGAGCTGATGTTGGTGTCAGTTCAGATGTAGGAGTTGGTACTGATGTAGGTGTAATTTGAGAGGTTGGTGTTGGGACTGATGTTGGTGTTGGAGCTGATGTTGGTGTCAGTTCAGATGTAGGTGTTGGTACTGATGTTGGAGTTGGAATAGAGGTTGGTGTAGGTAAAGATGTTGGTGGAGGTTCAGGAGTTGTGGTTGTTGTTGTGGTATATGTTCCAGGAGGAATAGATGTTGGTGTTGGAATTGATGTTGGTGTTGGAGCTGATGTTGGTGTCAGTTCAGATGTTGGTGTAGGTAGTGATGTTGGTGTAAGTTCAGATGTTGGTGTTGGCATTGATGTTGGTGTCAGTTTGGATGTTGGTGTTGGAGCTGATGTTGTTGTAAGTTCAGATGTTGGTGTTGGTACTGATGTTGGTGTAAGTTCAGATGTTGGTGTTAATGCTGATGTTGGTGTCAGTTCAGATGTTGGGGTTGGAACTGATGTAGGTGTTGGTACTGATGTTGGAGCTGATGTTGGTGTAAGTTTAGAGGTTGGTGTTGGAGCTGATGTTGGAGTTGGAATAGAGGTTGGTGTAGGTAAAGATGTTGGTGGAGGTTTAGGAGTTGTGGTTGTTGTTGTGGTATATGTTCCAGGAGGAATAGATGTTGGTGTTGGAATTGATGTTGGTGTTGGAGCTGATGTTGGTGTCAGTTTAGATGTTGGTGTTGGTGCTGATGTTGGTGTCAGTTTAGATGTTGGGGTTGGTACTGATGTTGGTGTTGGCACTGAAGTTGGAGCTGATGTTGGTGTTGGAGCTGATGTTGGTGTCAGTTCAGATGTTGGTGTAGGTAGTGATGTTGGTGTAAGTTCAGATGTTGGTGTTGGCATTGATGTTGGTGTCAGTTTGGATGTTGGTGTTGGAGCTGATGTTGTTGTAAGTTCAGATGTTGGTGTAGGTACTGATGTTGGTGTAAGTTCAGATGTTGGTGTTAATGCTGATGTTGGTGTCAGTTCAGATGTTGGGGTTGGAACTGATGTAGGTGTTGGTACTGATGTTGGAGCTGATGTTGGTGTTAGAGCTGATGTTGGTGTCAGTTCAGATGTTGGGGTTGGAACTGATGTAGGAGTTGGTACTGATGTTGGTGTTGGCACTGAAGTTGGAGTTGGAGCTGATGTTGGTGTCAGTTCAGATGTTGGTGTAGGTAGTGATGTTGGTGTAAGTTCAGATGTTGGTGTTGGCACTGATGTTGGTGTCAGTTCGGATGTTGGTGTAGGTAGTGATGTTGGTGTAAGTTCAGATGTTGGTGTAGGTACTGATGTTGGTGTTGGTTTTGATGTTGGAATTGATGTTGATGTTGGGACTGATGTTGGTGTTGGGACTGATGTTTGTGTTGGGACTGACGTCGGTGTTGGGACTGATGTTGGTGTCAGTACAGATGTTGGTGTAGGTAGTGATGTCGGTGTAAGTTCAGATGTTGGTGTAGGTACTGATGTCGGTGTTGGGACTGATGTTGGTGTTGGCAATGACGTCGGTGTTGGAACTGATGTTGGTGTCAGTTCGGATGTTGGTGTAGGTAGTGATGTTGGTGTAAGTTCAGATGTTGGTGTAGGGACTGATGTTGGTGTTGGGACTGATGTTGGTGTTGGGACTGATGTTGGTGTAGGGACTGATGTTGGTGTCAGTTCGGATGTTGGTGTAGGTACTGATGTCGGTGTTGGGACTGATGTTGGTGTTGGCAATGACGTCGGTGTTGGAACTGTTGTTGGTGTCAGTTCGGATGTTGGTGTAGATAGTGATGTTGGTGTAAGTTCAGATGTTGGTGTTGGCACTGATGTTGGTGTTGAGACTGATGTTGGTGTTTGGACTGATGTTGGTGTAAGTTCAGAAGTTGGGATAGGAACAGATGTTGGTGTAAGTTCCGATGTTGGTGTAGGATAAGATGTTGGTGTAGGCAAAGATGTTGGTGGAGGTTCAGGAGTAGTGACTGTTGTTGTGGTATATGTTCCTGGAGGAATAGATGTTGGTGTTGGAATTGGAATTGATGTTGGTGTTGGAGCAGATGTTGGTGTAAGTTCAGAGGTTGGTGTTGGCAATGACGTCGGTGTTGGGACTGATGTTGGTGTCAGTTCAGATGTTGGTGTAGGTAGTGATGTTGGTGTCAGTTCAGATGTTGGTGTTGGCACTGATGTTGGTGTCAGTTCAGATGTTGGTGTAGGTACTGATGTTGGTGTTGGTACTGATGTTGGTGTTAGTTCGGATGTTGGTGTAGGTAGTGATGTTGGTGTTGGGACTGATGTTGGTGTTGGGACTGATGTTGGTGTCAGTTCGGATGTTGGTGTAGGTAGTGATGTTGGTGTAGGTAGTGATGTTGGTTTTGGGACTGATGTTGGTGTTGGGACTGATGTTGGTGTTGGTTTTGATGTTAGATTTGATGTTGATGTTGGGACTGATATTGGTGTTGGAGCTGATGTTGGTGTCAGTTCAGATGTTGTTGTAGGTAGTGATGTTGGTGTAAGTTCAGATGTTGGTGTTGGCACTGATGTTGTTGTCAGTTCGGATGTTGGTGTAGGTAGTGATGTAGGTGTAAGTTCAGATGTTGGTGTAGGTACTGATGTTGGTGTTGGTTTTGATGTTGGAATTGATGTTGATGTTGGGACTGATGTTGGTGTTGGGACTGATGTTTGTGTTGGGACTGACGTCGGTGTTGGGACTGATGTTGGTGTCAGTACAGATGTTGGTGTAGGTAGTGATGTCGGTGTAAGTTCAGATGTTGGTGTAGGTACTGATGTCGGTGTTGGGACTGATGTTGGTGTTGGGACTGACGTCGGTGTTGGGACTGACGTCGGTGTTGGGACTGATGTTGGTGTAAGTTCAGATGTTGGTGTTGGAATAGATGTTGGTGTAGGCAAAGATGTTGGTGGAGGTTCAGGGGTTGTGACTGTTGTTGTTGTATATGTTCCTGGAGGAACAGATGTTGTTGTTGGTACAGAAGTTGGTGTTGGTACTGAAATTGGTGTTGAAATAGATGTTGGAGATGATGTAAGGGTTGGTGTAATAATAACTGTTGATGTGGTTTTTGGTGTGGTATCTGAAAAACAAACAAAAGTTTTTTTTCCTAAAAAAATATTTCTACAATTTAGACGTAACTATAAAAGAACTAAATTAAAATATATTAATATAGTTTGTTTTTTTTACTTACAACAGTCTAAAGAAGGACATGGTGATAGGCATAAATTGTCATACTGGTCTAAGCATGTACCATTACAATATCCTAAACTGCAGTTCGTCACTAAAAAAAAAATATGTTACTTCAATGCACATCAAATAATATATTATAAAATGAGAGTTACATTAATACATGTATGCATCTCCCACTGAAAATCAGTCCATATGACAATATTTAAATTGAAGAGCACGACAAGCTTGTTAATAATCAAATAAATGCAAGTATATTTTATGTCCCTTACATATAGATCTTCATCTTAACATTTTGCCATGTTAACTCACATTGGTATCATTTTTCACATGCTATTAATGTGTTTACACTGTAGTTGTGTATAGATCTAACTACGTCTAAATGAGCATAAGTAAAGTGGAAACAAAGAAGTGAATTGAAAATAAAGACATAAAATTAAACCAAATGTATAGTTGTAATATGCTTTTAAAAAGTAAATTGAATTATTATATTATTATGTGTGTGATATTATGACCTCTGACCTTAATTTCATTTGTATTACTACACAGTGCATGTTAAGTGCTTGCAATATTATGAAAGGAGTTATGAAGATGTATGTCAACACTGCAAAAGCTATTCAGGTTTAAAGTGAATGAATTTAATGTAAAAAAAATGTTTTTAAACACAAATTTGAGGTTGGTTTTATTAAGTAATGAAATTAAAAGACTATATTTTATATGATCATGTGTAAAAGTACAAAATTATATTTGCGAATTATGCTCATAGAATGACAACAATGTGAGATTCTCTGCTTTGCACATGCGTGACCTTTCCGTCTTGTCTTATGTTTACATAGTTATAAAACCTAGATCCATGAAATTGTTATGCTTTCATAGAGTTGGGCACCATTTTTGTTTTAGAGTCTCTTCAGTTTGTTTTAGGGCTACAAAAAGTTTTCTTGTTAGTATCCAAGGAACATTTATGCCATGTATTATCAAGATTGGTCAAAAGGCTTTGATTTTCATTTGGGACATACACACTACTTTCTTCTTTGTATATTAGATATGTCATATCACAGAAAACAAAATGATTTGATCATTTTCTGCATACACCACATGATAACTATTTTAAAAAAATACTATACAAGACTTTTAATTCTTTTTAAAAATAGTGTAGGCCTATCTGTATCTAAAAAGATTTTATCTTCAATTTACGAAACCATAACTTTGCTTTTCACATGATCAAACATAGATATTGTGATTTTTCCAGGCAGGAAGTGCTTTTAAATAATTAGTAAAGTAAAATTGCCCTTTTCAGACCTTGCGATTTATAGAGCAGATGTTGTTTTAAGGTCATCATTTTCTGTAGATTTAGAGGCACCCTAAAGATCCCGAAATTAAAAATTTCAGACATCACCAGGATTTGAACCCAGGACCACATGGTTTGAAAGCCAAATGCTTTATCATTCAGCCACCACACTTTATTTTAAAAGACATACAAAAATTTAGCAATAAAGTATAGATACAAAAAAAAAGTTCCATTTGTTAGCATTCTGTCCTCATGAGCCATATAGCTTAGAATCAATAACAAAACAATCTTAGACTATCTATCAAACTTGAGATAATTATATTATTGATAATGACAAGCATAATTTATTCCTAGAAATCTCATTATGAAAATAGTATAGCTTTTATTGGATAATTACAAAAGGTTCTTCTAAAGCTTTTATATTAATTTTATTCCAATAAATTTATGATAAGAATAATTATAAAAGAAGTAATACTTGGTGTTTTTTTGTGTTTCTAAAAATACTGCTGCAAAAGATGTTAATGTAGCCAAAAAAAATGAATCTTTAATTACAATATGGTTACATACCTGTACCACAACCTTTGGCTCCTACATAGCTGACACGTGACAGGTTTCGATTGGGTTCATCAAAGTAGAATACAATGTTAATAATATTTATATCATTTCCATCAAAAGGCTTATAAATTATTGTATCCTTGTATGTTTTGTTTTTAATATCAACCTAGGAAATATAAAAGATATTTTATAAGGAGATTTTTGTGTTTAACATATGTAAATGTTTAAAAGCAGTGCAAAACAAGAAATTACAAAAGTTTGGAAAGGTTAAAATTACTATTCTAAAATGAGTTTCAAATTAGATCAAACATTGATCCATACTACAAAAAGTTACATAAAATAAAATTTGTACTATTAAATAAAAGTTTAAAAATATGATAACAAGAAAGAACTTAATATTGTAAACAAGCATGCCATCTATTATGTTTTAATACAAATAATTTTTAATCTTTTTATTCTTTAACTACTCACCCTTTAAAAATATTTAAAATCCAGATTAAAAATTTGTGTTCAATAAAGAGCTCAAAAAATAATCATAGGAATTGAAATAAAATAAGCTTACCACTTCAGAAACAACTCTGCCATTTCGTTTGATAATTGTTACATTCATAGAGTCAATAAAGCTAAGATGAAACATCAGTTCAGACACATTTAATGTTTTAACTTGAAGTGAAGTGTGAAGTTGAAATTCAAGAAAGTCTCTTCCTTCTTTTGGTGTCTCTTCTGTTATTTTAGTCACAGGTCTCAGGTGATTGTCCACAACTAACTGAGTACCTTCCTCACATTCTTTTGCTGAAACAGAAAAGAAAAAAAAAAAGCAAGATAAATTGAAAGTATAGTTAGTGCAATAAGAAAAAAGGTTGGAATAAAAAAAAAAGGAACATTGTTTTCCTTCAGATAAAAGTATTTCCATATAATATATATATAAAGACCTGAATCTTCTGTTTCAATATCATCCTTATTTAAAATGACCATAGACTTAAGTTACATCTTTTTTGTTTGATTAAAAATAAACTCTGATACATCAAAAGCTTTTAAAGGAAACTCAGATGGTTTTCAAAACTTTGGATATAAAAGTGTTTTCATTTACAGATAATGAATATATTATTCTTTTTATTTTATTTTCAATAATGACTTAGTAATTGATGCTTTTCTAACGTTATTTTTCTGCCCATCCAAAACAGTAAAAGCAATTTATACAACAGCCTGGAAGAAACTTTTGTTTGCAACTTATGCATATTTATCTGATAGACTTAACCAGAGTTAAAGCTTTTTTTTTTCCAGATTGATCAAACTATAAAAAGAAGCTGAAATTGGTTGACGAAAAAGCTGATAGCTATCAACATGCTTTATAAAGTGCTATCCATGGAAACAGAAATGAATTCTAAATGGCCCTTTAAACCTACATGTCTTGAAGAAGGGCATAATATTTACTTTAAGCTTACACTATAAGCCTAAATTCATATCTTCAGATCTGTGGTAAGAGTGCATTGTTTCACATATACATTTAAGAAAACTAATAAAATTACTAATTAGTTATTTACTCACAGTTAAGAACCCTTCTTTTAAAAGTACTTTAAGTCAGAAAACACTAAAGTTAGCTAAAGTAAATTCTATCTGAACTAAATTTGTACAAAGCCTATATCAACTCACTCTCTCTGTCTGGTAAACCTTTGAACATATTGTTTCTTCCACACCCATTCTCAGATCAAGTTAAAAATGTGCACACTTATTCATTGGCAAAGACAATATATGAATCAATAAAAAATAATTAATCAAGTAGTGAATTAATTAATCCTTTGGTATTCACAAATCTTGCTAAAAATGTAAAGTTTTGTCTCCTTTGATAATTGCATGCATCATTTGTGCCACACCTATTCTCAGATCAAGCTAAAACTTAAAACAATTATTGTACCTAACAAAACATGAATAAACTAAAAACTTAACCAATTAGTCAATTAATTATTTGTAAGTAATTATTTGATATTGAAAAAGGGAAATATAACTTCTTCACTATTGCAAAAGATTTTTATAAGAAGGTAGGAGAGTGGCTGGTTGTCCACTTTTATGATATATGGATGTATGCAAACGCAAATTCAAACTCTTCATATTCAACACAAAAAGCTGAGAAAAAGTGGCACTGGATAGATCCACACGGAGAGCGAGCATAAAGGAAGGGTCTTCAGAGTGCAGATGCCATACATAACAGTAGTAGAAATAAGGGTGAAAATGCAGGGGCACCTGGTGATTACAGATGCCCAACCTGTAATCAGCTGTGTATCAAGGATTGGCCTCTTTCGTCACACAAGAAGTTGCAAAGGGAAAAGATTGTCTCTCAAGAAGTAAAATGCCACAGTATTTATAAGTGTTAAGTTCTTTCCCATAAATAAGATTTTTAAAAAAGAATTTTTATATTTTGCTTATTTAGAATGTTTAATTAATAGCTAGAGATGAAGACCATTATTTTTGTCTTACCCATTCAGGCATTCTAAAGTTTTATGATTTAAATCTTGTATATGATAAAATGATAAAAGGTAATGAGTGTTAATTTTAGCTAGCATATATTTAAAATGGTAATTTAAAATATACTTGTTACAGTGAATACAAAATTAGTATATTTTAGAAATAATAATTTTTAGAAAAAGTCACTTCCAAAGTTTGCTTTTGAAAATAAGCTGGAGTTTAGCAATATTAAGTCTGATGTAAGTCGAAAGGTCAATAGCTTTCTTTATCACTATGTGTTTGTACAGCACATCCAGGGCTTTTTCCTCCCAGTAGTCAACATTGATGTCGACTGTTTTAAGGTCACATTTAATTCCATTTACATAACAAAAAAAATTGGTTACCTCATCTAGTGCTATTAAAATAAAGCAGAAACTAAATTAATTTTAACTTACGTGTTGTGAACCATGATGATGGTGTTGTCAATGTTGTAGTCTCTTCTGAAATGGACAACAATGATGGATAAATTAAAAATGTATGAGTTCAAATATATATATATCATGCGCATAGCCATAATTTTTTTTCAAGGGGGGGGGATTTCTCCCTTTAGCCCCTCCCCCTCCCCCCCACGAAAAAAATATATGTATGTATGTGTGTGTACATAATTAATCTTTATTACATTCTAACCCTTTATGCTTTCGGAAGACGTTTATTGTGCCCTAGAATATGTTCTTTTTTAGTTAGTGGGAAAATTGTAGTCTCCCCGCCCTTGCTAGGAAGAGGGTCTAGGGGAGCGGTGCCAGCTCCCCCAGTGCGGGTCGGAGCCCCGCCACTAATCACTATTCTGGTATTGAAATTTTTTTCTAAAATCTAATGTAGGGGCCTACTATTCTTACTGACTTAGACCCTCCCTCGCCATTCGGCGGCAAGCTGTTTCCACAAAAGTCTGTCACTGACACTGTCTGAAGTCTCTTCCCACCTGCTCTAAGGACCTCCATGAAAGTGTGGCGCTAAGTTGTACTAGGATGTCATCGCAACTCTTATTTTGTGAAGCAATGTCTGTATCATATAGGATAAGAACTCTTATTATGTGTAATTCATTTTGTCTGAGAACATGTCCCGCAAAACTCATGCAACGCTCTTTCACAACCTTATTAAGGGGTCGACTCCTAGTTAGGCATAGGATTTTCTTGATTTAGACCCAATCTCTGTAACTGACACCTAAAATCTGTCTTAGCCATCTTTGTTGAGCCACATTTAGTGTTTTTCGATTTTGGTAGATAACTAGTCACTGCACTTTATTAACTCTTGGAATTAGGTGACTGTTACGACTTTAGTTTGCTTTAGATTTGATATTGAAAGGGAAGTTTTATCATCAAAATCATTTGTTGGGGGGTTTGAAACTAAAAAATCTCTGGTGATTGTAGTTTGCCATAGAATAATATTGAAGAGAGAGGTTTTCAACCTCAAAACTCTCTGTAGGGGGATTTTAAACTCAAAACCATTTGGAGGGGTTTTAAACTTACAAAAAAAAACATCTGGAGGAGGGGAATTTTTACTCAACCCCCCCCCCCCCCTTTTTGGCTTGGCTATGCTCATAGAATTTTCAGTGTGTAATTTACTTATTTTTTATATTGAAGAGGTATTTTTCAGCATTAAACCCATCTTAAAGGAGGGGGGTTATGCTCATGGAATTTTGTGTGTGCCATTTGCTTTTTTATATATTGAAGAAGTATTTTTTTTAGCCTTAAACCCCGCTGGAGGTGATTTAAACTCAAAACCCTTTGGCTACGCTCATAACATTTTGAGTGCGTAATTTTCTTTTTTTTTCTATTGAAGAGGATTTTTTTTTAGCTACGAACCCCGCTGAAAGGGGGTTTAAACTCAAAACCCCATTGGCTAGTCTCATAGAATTTTGTTTGTGTCATTTGCTTTTTTTATATTGAAGAGGTGTTTTTTAGCTGCAACAATCGCTGGAGGGATTTTAAACACAAAAAGCCCTCTTGGCAATGCTCATAGAATCTGGTGAATGATGAAAAGTTAGTCTTATATTGAAGCGCAGGTGTTATTGTTGATTTCTGAGGGGGGTTTTAAATCAAAATCTTCCTTAGCTATGCTCTTGGAATATGGAGATTGTCGTTAGCATTATTTTTGTTTTGTTTTATAGAAGAGGGGGATTTAACTGCACAACCCCCTGGTAGGGGGTTTAAAACTCAAAACCCCCTTGGCTGCGCTGGGGCAAGTAATGGTTTAGTATTAAAATCTCACATAAAATAAGGAAAATCAAAGCAAAAAAAATCAGTCACTAAATTTCGATCCCCCCGCTGGGGGGTGAGTGTGTGTCCATTTGGGGGGAGGGGGGTTGAACCTCCCACCCTAGCTATATTATATATAACTTCATAAAAATGATTAGAGACCTGTTAGAAATTTTAATCTAATTAATTTTTCTGTGAATATTACAAGTTTTTTGTCACTAAGCTAAAATACAACATAAACATAAACTTAAATGTTAATATGAATACTAATACTACGTAAAAGCCAGCTTGCTTCACTTACCTGTAACACAACCACTTGCACCTGAAAATGTAGCCCCTGCTAAGTTTAGCTTCTGTGTGTAGAATTCAATAAGAATAGAATGGACATCATTCCCATCAACTGGGTTATACACAATCATTTCTGCTAGTGTTTTGTTTTTAGTATCAACCTAGTAATACAGAAACAAAGAAAGTATGAAGACTAGGAGAAATTATTACTGAGGAGTACAAAAATGATATAAAGAAGAAATATGACTATAGTCTACTGACCAACAAAGGTGCTTGTTGGTGGGCAAGGTAAATAAGAGAACAAATATTGGTAATAGTATTTCCTAAGATGAATAAAACAATGAGATATTTGATATTGGAAACTTTACAAAAATGCTTTATTGTGTCACTGGAAACTAATTAAAAGTTTTCTTTTCCTTCCTAAAAGTTTAATCAGAAAATTTACTGTCATAAGGACTGTTAAAACAGTAAAATGTAACTTTGGCTGATGGAAAAATACAATGTAAATCAAACCATAATAAAAGTCATCCAAAATCTCTGTAAGCAAGCCACTAGTGCCTTGGTTTAAAACCACAGATGGAGTGAGACAAGGCTGCCTACTCTCACCAACTCTTTTTAGTATATTCCTTGAAAGAATAATGGAAAATGCTCTTGAGGGCTATAAGGGTACTGTAAGCAATGAGGGAGAAAAATGACTAACTTGTGCTTTGCAGATGACATAGCTGGTCTGAATAATTAGTTGGCTTGGTAATGCACATAGACAAGACTTTTGCAGCAAAACTCAAAACAATCTTGACAGACAAAAGCATAGCCCTTAACACTAAAGTCAGGGTCACATTTTTATATGCATGCCAATCTTGCATGCTGAATGCAGATCTCAAGAAGAGGATTCTAGCATTGGAACTAAGATGCTACAGAAAGATGAGACTAGAAACAGCATAATTGCATCAATTGTACCCCTGATGACCTGCTAACCACTGTCAAAAAACATAAACTCAAAACTCTATTGCCACATCATAAGGGCCTCAGGAAACAGTACCAGTAAGAAGAAGAGGAAGACAGAGGAAGCGATAGAAAGACAACATCAAAGAATGGACAGGCCTTTCGTTGAATGAAATTCTATCCAAAGCAAAGGACAAAGATGAAAGGAGAAAGACAGTTGACACATATCTTGTGTGGAGACTAACGGTTCAATAGAGTAAGGGATAGGAATATTAAAACCAATCTTATGTTATAAATGCATTTTTTTAGCTACTTTCATGATAAATAAGATGCAATTCAAAGAAAACATTTTTACCACTTCTGAAACTGAGCTGCCATTTCGTTTAAAAATTGTGATATTCATACTGTCAATTAAGTTGAGCCGAAACAATAACTCTGTTACATTTAGAGTTTTGACAATGGAAGAAGGCCGGAGTTGAACAGCTATAATGTCCTTTCCATCTTCTGTAGTGATATTGTCTCTTGTGATGTTTTTTACATACTCTAAATGTGCATCTGACAAACGTACTCCTTCTTCACATTCTTTGGCTTTTACATAGAATAAATGATAAAATAAAATAAGAATTCAATTCCTCCTAAATGTTTAAATAATAAAAATGACAAAGTCTATGATTCCTCAAATAATATAGTAAACTTAACATTTATTTTATTTTTCCTTATTTAAATTAATATCAAATACTATTGGCCAACATATTCCTTTAAAACTAATTTTAATTACATAGTGATAAAAGTAAGATATTGTCTTACCATTGTAAGAGGGTGACCATATGCAAAAGGAATATTACAGTAATAAGAAAATTACAATATAGTTGTTAGTTCCCCTTGAATATCATAGGTGAAAGTGACAAAATAGGGTGTAAAAATAATTTCATATGGAAATAAAACCTTGTCACCCCTGCTCTAGATTAAAAAAAATGTATCCCTAAAACCCAATGGGTCTTTGAAAAATATAGTTTAAAAATTGGCTAGTATGAGAACTGAACCCAAGACATTTGCTCTATTAGTAAGTAAAGTCAAAATAAGTTATTCTAGTTTTTTACTATGACCATAAAGCTCTGTGGCATTTTACGTCTCCAAAGACAATCTTTTCTCTTTGCAACTTCTTGTGTGACTTAAGAGGCGAATCCTTCATACATAGCTGCGATCGCAGGTTGGGCATATGTAATCACCAGGCGCCGTTCCATTTTCAACCTTCTTCCTGCTTCTGTTGTGTATGACATCTGCAATCCGTGACCCTTCTTTTATGCTCTCTCCATGTGGATCTATCCAGTGCCACCTCTTCCCAGCTGCTAGTGTCGATATTGAAGAGCTTCATGTCACGTTTGCATACATCCGTATAACGTAAAAGTGGGCGACCAGCTGCTCTTCTGCCTTCTATTCGATCGCCATACAGAATGTCCTGTGAAAGTCGACCTACTGGCATTCTACGAATGTGGTCAAGCCAGCCAAGGCGTCTGCTACTGATAACAGAGCGGATGTCATGGCACCCTGCTCTTCGTAGCACTTCCTCATTGGTTATCTTATCTTGACACTTTATTTTAAAGATCCGCCTTAGGCATCGGAGGTGGAAGACATTCAGCTTTTTTTCCTGCCATGTGTAGGTTGACCATGTTTCACTTCCGTACAGCAAGGTGCTTAACACACAGGTCCGGTAGACTAAGGCTTTAGTACTGTTAGTCAGCAATATGTTGTCCTAGACTCTTTTCTGCAACCGTGACATGGTGGCCATTGCCTTGGCTATCCTGTTGTTAATGTCTTTATCCAGTAGAGTTTTGTTGGATATGATAGAGCCAAGGTAACAAAAGTGATCAACTATTTCTAGTGGTTGGCCATTAATGCTTACTTGATGTGCAGTGTTTGAGTTTTGGACAAGTATCTTAGTCTTGCGTTGACTGATGTTTAAGCCGAACTTCTGGCAAGCAGCAGATAGTTTGTAACCAGGGACTGTAGCTGAATATCAGAATCAGCCACAATAGCTGCATCATCAGCATACAGGAGTTCCCTGATGAGTAGCTTCCTAACCTTGGTTTTTGGCCGCAGCCTTGATACATTAAATAGTTTTCCAGAGGATCTTGTATGGAGAAACACACCTTCGTTGATGTCGTTGTACGCATAATGCAGTAGGCAGGAGAAGAATATGCCAAACAGAGTAGGTGCGAGCACACATCCCTGCTTGACACCACTGCAAACCTCAAAATGTGCTGATTGGGCTCCATTGAATTTGACAGTACATTTAGTTCCTCATGAAAGCACTCTATGAACTTCAGTAGTTTGGGAGGGCAACCTATTTTCCTTAGGAGTTTGAAAAGGCCACTTCTGCTGACCATGTCAAAGGCTTTAGTCACTCTCTGTCACTTACATGGTTGACATTAATTCGCCTAGTTCTAGGTTGAGTGGAAGTATAAGCCTTCTAGAGAAGTAGTTTGATCTTGCTTAGCACTATGACCATAAAGAACGTGTAAGTAACTAGATGGAATTAAAAAATGTGGTCCAAAGTAACTTTATTAATAATTAAAAACAAATATGATTAAATCCCCCCCCCCACCAAATTTACTAAAATTGTGAGGTAAATAATTAATACAACTTACCTTTAGGTGTTGTGGATGTAGTTGGGGCTACAGTAGTAGTTGTCTTACTAACAGGAGTAGTTACTTCTAAAATATTGAATAAATATACCATTAAGTACTAAGTAGATGTTAAACATATTTGTCATTTATTTTAATGCGATTACTCATGGTCATTCATGTTAGAGAGTAACTCATGTTAATATACACAATCTTGTTTGAGGCAAACTCCTGTTTATTTATGTGCTATCTTGGCTGGTTCTAACAAGATCAGATGGTAAATGGAAAAAATGAATTAGTGCATGTGCTTTTTTTTTAAACTATGTAAGATTAACTAACTTTTTCAGAAATATTTACAAAGCTTTATCCAAGTCCAAAGACAGAGAGGAATGGATAACGATGGTCAACAGATGTTGCGTGGTGTCCCAATGATCCAACAGATTAAGGGATAGGTGAAGGTGATGTTTTCCTTATGCTTTAGAGTCATTTAGGTTGTATAAAAGCTAATAGACCTCTTGGTCATCATTCCAAATCATTATACTTAGTCTTTTTATATTATACATTATACTTTTTAAGCCATGATCATTCCCATGTGTCAACTTCTTCTTAGTCTTGCAACCTCAAAAGTCAAATGTCAGTATTTCCTATGCTTAAAAAACAGTTTAAGAGCAAAACGTAATAACTACTCCTAAACAGACATCAACTACCAAGTGCATATTATCTTTCAATGTTTTTATTTTATGCTATACAAAATTTAATTCCTGTTTTCCCACCTTCTTTAAACAGCAATCAAAAGCCTCCCTTTTGATCTCCCTTGCTATCCTATCCATATTCCTGTATCTTTACATCTTATTTCTTTCTGGCCCTCTTTGCACACTTCCGTTTACCCTTACAAATTAATCTTAACCATTAAATAAGCCACTTCAATGCTCTCTCTCTTTCTTTTTCATACTAACCCTTTTTTTTTAACAGTAAAGCAATTAAAAACCTTCATCCCACAAGAGAAAAAAAAAGTGTGTGGAAAAAGTTCATTTATGTTTTTAAAAAAATCATTCAATAATATTTTTTTTATTAAGATACAGAAAATAGCAAATAAATATAGCCTATTTCTACTTCCACTTTAGGAAACATGGAAAACAATCCATTGTATTCTGTATCACCATGTTATATTGCCTGCAGCGGCGCTATGTGTTAAATTATGAGGACATTAAAATATATAATTTAAAAATAGTAGTAAAAGAACTTTAACAACAATGCATAACAGCACATTCAATGGGTCTTTATTGTAGAAAAATAAAAAGCATAACTTTCAATTTAGAACTAAATAATTAAAATTTGTATATATATTGTTTCATTGACTGACTGACTCACTAATTTCTAATTCTTCCACTTGCCATAAATGAAAAAATATGAAAGTCTAATTTATTTTCGTGTGCTTGGAGAAACTAAGCACCTTTTAGGATTGATTCTGCATTTAAATTTAAACAATTTTTTTATTTGCAATTTCAACCCAACATGTTGTTTTTTTAAATCCAACATTTTAAAAAGTACTAGATTATATTTTACTTTAATTTTTTTTTTGGCATAATTTCCACTGATATTAATAACATTTGGTAAGCTCAGTCAGTAGAGTATCACTCAGACTTTAGATCTCAGGGTCAGTGGTTCAAGTCTCTAATACCGCATAATTAAAACAAAATTTAAATAGTGTTTTTAACACAATTTAATTTTAGTAATTTGATCTTCATAAAAGTTGAAATGAAATTTATAACCTTGATCCTAAGATGATTTTAAAACTTGATTAAAAAATTGATGGTGTTTGAAATCATCAAAAAGCCTTTAAAATATTTCAATAAAAAGTTGAAAAGTCAAAGAATACTCATATATTTTCTAAGGCGTAAATGGGGGAGAGGGAAATAAATGAGTACATAAAATAATTAGTACATATACTAAAATTCAAGTGTTTCAAGAGGCGTTTCTAAAACAAAAAAGGGTGCAGGGGTGGCAAGAAAAGTGATATAGAGTTTACAGACCAGAAATGAGTGTTTTTGTGAGAGCAATTTAAAGAAGGTTGCTCCAATTCAATGTAAAATATACTAGGTTTGTTGAAATGCGGGCAGTTTTATTGAAAGGGTAGAAATATAAGAGTGAGGGGTACGTCCAAAGTATTATGTGAGCATTTACAGGATGTAATAAGATAATAAGAAAAAAGGGCCAAGGCCACAAAATCATAGAGCCTATGAAATATTTCAAATACGAACTGAAAAGCAGAAGAATAGTCAGATAGTGTAAAGAACACTAGACCCTATTTGTCAAGGAGAAGAGTTGGGGGGTGGTGGTGGAGAAAAGTGATAGTGAAATTTACGGGTTGGTCCAATTCAACATAATAGATACTAGAATCAGCTGACCAAAAGAATGTATGGGGGAGCGTTTAATTTAACATTATATATGGGAGGGGTTCATTGCCTAATAAATAATATATGGCCTGGGAACAAATCAATGTGCCAAGCCAGTGGGTAATGCTAGTATGTATATATATTAATGCATACAATAAGAATATTACCTATAGGTGTGTAGCAAACATCAAGTTTCAGGTTGGAAATGATGCCTTGTGATGCTATGTTGATTACAGAGAAATTATCGTTGAACGGTTGCGCATATGTAAATGGATCCTTAGAAACTATCACTGTCTGAGATTTCAAATGAATGTGCATATTAAGTTACAGAAGAATGTATACCATTACAATTATAAAGTAATTATTAAATGCACAAAAGACAAATAATATTCTGATCATGAATTAGTAGCTTGTAGTTGCTGAAGGGAACAGGCGTAGATTTAAATTTTAGAAGTTCTAAAGCTATTGTGTATCTATAGATATTCAAACATATGTTGACATCTTCCTAAAAAGAAATAAGACCAACACATTAGAAGTAGGGGTGCACCGGATAGTCGCTCCGGCTCCGGCTTCTGCCGAATATCCGGCATTTTTTACTATCCGGCGATATTCGGCTCCGGCCGGATATCACTACCGGATAGTAAACCAGATAGTAAAAAGTACACCTATTTAATATGCATAAAGTGGACCTCGTTCCATTAATGTCTGTTGTAGAATGTATTAATGTTTATATTAAAACAAAATAATGTGCTTAAAAATAGAGCCATTATGAATATGCACCAAACATCGTTTATTATAAAGACAAGGCGTGTTAATAACTAAATATAAATAGAAATGAAACTTTACATCATAAATGCGCTTTACATACAGAGCAGCAATGGCTGACACTTTTTTTTAATTTGTCTTGACCTTTGAGTAGGTTAGTTAACATGTAAAAATGCTACATTCCTTGACTACGTCATGCTGACCAGACGTCTGTTTAGCTGTGCAAATATATATCCAGAGGTAGAGATGAACAAGTCCCACCCCCTTTTATTTGTTTAGTCCCTTTTTTTTATAGGCAGGTGACCACAAGTTAAATACGATGGACGTAGGTTTAATGTCAGCGTATTGACACTCTAGAAGTCACACCTTTCGAGAGAAATGAGTTTGTTTACTTAGTAGTTAATCTTTATTAGGGGGGGGCTGGACTACAAGAGCCACACCTCTAAGGTAAAAGGTATATTTCCAGATGAACAGCTCCCTCCCCCTTTTATTTGTTTAGTCTATCACATTGAGTTCATTGATTGACAGGTGACTCCAAGTCAGATACGATGGACGTAAGCACTCTCTATAGGTCACACGAGGGAACTAGGTTTGTTTATTTAGTTAATCTTTATTTGGGGGCTGGACTACAAGAGCCACACCTCTAAGGAAACAAGGTATATTTCCGGATGAACAACTCCCTCCCCTTTTTATTTGTTTAGTCCATCCGTGACCTCCGTGCCGGTCCATCACATTGAGTTCATTGATTGACAGGTGACATCTAGTCAGAAACGTTGGACGTAAGCACTCTCTAGAGGTCACACGAGGGAACTAGGTTTCTTTACTTAGTAGTTAATCTTGATTGGAGGTGGACTGGACTTCAAGCCAAACATCTACACGGGTATCCGGACAAAGAGTTTGCTTATTTGGAGAAAAATCTGAATCACGTGGTTGGGCTGGAGGCCACACCTTTTCAAGTGTGCCGAGTTACTTGAACATAAATCTCAATTAGTAAGCTGGACTAAAGATCACACACACCTAAACGAGTGACCTTATGATTATGCTACACAGAACACAAACCGCGAGATTATATAGCCCAGTAAGCCAGTAACTAATTATTTAGTAGAAGACACGACGAGGGCTATCTTTAAATGGAGAGCTAAACACCCCCTACTCTTTATTTTATTTCTTTGGTCCTTGACACCCAATTTATTGATAGACATTGACCATTTTTAAGCCAGAATGAAAAAACACAACGTGCTAACAAAGGATATTACACTGTCAAAAAAAATTTAGGTTAAATAATTTTTCTAACGTGTTAACTTTAATGTTACTCCTGCAGTTAAGTGTCTTGATTTGATAACGATATTCTTAATAATTTGTGACAGTCAATTAACTCCTTGTTATTACTATTTTTTCAAACTTAAGATGCGTACTTAGCCACTGTGTATCAGGCTAGGACGACTTTTACACACCTGACATCCATAGGCTTACTATCGTTCCCTTTTGTAACAGTTACTGAAACCACGAATAAAATAATTAATGAGTAATAATTAAGAAAGATGTTTCTAACATACGTTCTTTGCATTTAATGTTTCTTACGTACGTTCTTTGCACAATAAAATAAAAGAAAGATGTGCATGTTTGCATGTGTGTATTTTTTTGCCTTGTATTAAAACATTTAGAAAGAAAGCTAATTTCATGGTTTAATTCTTTTGATTTAATAAATAACGGAAAACCTTTCAGTAAATTTTAAAATCGCATAAAATAAATTGAATAATAGTACCGCAGTTAGATCTAGCAAACAAAAAAACAATATGCTGGAGCGTAAGAAAAAAAAACAACCCTTGACCTCTAACTAGTGGACGGGTATAATTTATCTATATGCTGGACTGACCATGCCAATGTGTTATTTTTTTTGACTGACACCCAACTCTATTGCTCAAGGAAAAAACAATGCGTGATGGTTAACACAAACAACTATACACACTGCACTAGGACTACATGTGTAGGCTCACTAGGTATATCTGACCAGGTTGTTGGTTTGAAATTCATGAACACATACATCCGACCACTATACAAGGCAGATTGCACTTTACTTATGAAAGATTTACATTAGTAACTAGTTAAATATATACTAACATTATTTACATTGACCTTCCTACACAAATCCTTTACAGTTGGTGGCCTCGTAGGCCTACATAGGCCTACACACAGACACACTCACGCTATACAGATTCTTAGAAATACTGTTAAACTTGAATAAATCAATCAGTAACAGAGTTTAAAACAATAAGGTATATAAAAGGAAAAAAAAAATAAAACAAACCAATATAGGTATGTTATTTAACAGTTTCATAAAATGTTCAGCAACACAAATTATTAACAAGACACTTAGGTATCCGGCTCCGGCAGAATATCAAATTTTACTATCCGGTCATATCCGGCTCCGGCCGGATATCAAAAAGTACTATCCGTTGCACCCCATTTTGCCATTTTGTAAAAGAATGAGCTGTATCATAAACTGGAGAACTCAGGTAGCTATAAAGCATTTGGCTTAACAAAAAAAAATCTCTTGAAAAAAAAATAAATTATGAAGTTGATAGTTATGTCAATGTTGTTATATACAATTATTCTATTCCTCAAGTCCATCATTCTCATTGTATATATACATATATATATATATATATACATATATATATATATATATATATATATATATATATATATATATATCTGTTATTAAATTCATGAGCTGTTTTAAATCATCATTCAGAGACCATCTTTTCATTTTACTATTGAGCAATCAAATTAAGTAATTACACTTATCATCATTAAAATATTAAGCCAGAAAAACCTGATGATATGGCAATATTGAAGGTGTTTGAAAAAAATCAGGGGGGGGGGTGTGACGATGGTTGAGCGCTTATTTTAGGGCACCCCCCTGAGTCCACCCAACTCTAATTTGTAATTGATTTTAGTTGGGGGAAAGTAAAGGTGTTTGGTCATTGTGTTGGCCACATGACATCCTGCTCGTTAACCATTGGCCAAAGAAACAGATGACATCATCTGCTTTATAGCCCCCATGGTCTGAAAGGGGAACAAAAAACATTATACAAATGAAGGCAGAAAAAGGAAGGTCACTGTGCTGCCAGGTGAAAGTAAGGAGAAGAGCAAAAAAATAGAAATTCATGGTAAAACTTTTTGCAGTTACTTACAACAGCAGTTGACCAGGACAAATAATGTGAAGTTATGAAAGAGTCACAACCCTTGTTAAGGGGATAGAAGGTACTAATTTTTTTTAATGCAAGAGATTATTATTATTTGAGTCACCAACTAAATATCTTCTTTGACTTGCTTCATCCCTCCTTTCTAATGAAACTTAAATGCCACATGTTGGTCATTGTAATTTTTGTTATATACCAGAAAATTGTTTGTAGACTCCTTTGTATTAACATTTAACTCCAGTGTGGTACCAGAAGCATTCCTCACAACAAATTCAATTCGTTCTAGAACAGCATCACTCTGAGAATCCAGAACAAGATTCAATATTTCCTTTTTCCCAGTCCCAGGTGACCAGCCATCGGACGTGAACACATCGTTTGCAATGCCAGTTTCAGAATTGGGATATATGCCTTTTGCAGGATTGTCTAATGTTGCTTTGGTTTTTTTACATTCTGTTTGAAAGAGTAACAATATGATTAGTCACATGATTGAAAATTAGCCTATGTCTGTTTAAGCAAACAATACCCACTCACAAAAGTACCCACAAATACATACACTTGAGATGTCACATCTTATTTACAGTATTTGAAAGTACTGACTTAGCATTTAGTAATTCCTACCTTCAAGCGTAGTTGTTGGTGGGACAGCTAAAAATAAAAAAAAAAAATGTATGCAGATGTTACTAATGCAATAATATAATACCTACATTATCACATCTAATGTTGTAATATAATAGTGTTTCCATCATAACATCACAGCGATAGTAGAAAAGGGAAATGTAGCTATTCCTTTCAGAGCTCAGATAAAATCAGTCTTCAGACATGTGCTGGAACAAACATTGGTTTATGAATGGCTGTGTTTAGTTTGCATTTGCTTCTCATTTTCCAAACAAACAATATTTATTTTTGTCTCCCTTTAGTTTCTGCACTAGGATAACAGTACTTTTCTTAGCATAAAAGACAGAAAATTTTTCATCCATGATTTATTGTGCTACATTTTTCCTCTCATTTACCTGGCATACTAAACAAATTTGGCAGGAGAATTTTGTATAAGAGCAGTTTCTAAGGAAGATTAATAATATTCATGTTTCAAATGTTTTTCATCCAAAATCTGAGGTTTTTTTTTCTAAGTCTGTAAATCTAGTCCTCTATGATCAGAGGAAAAAATAATTCAGAGATAGCCAGTGCATATTTTGGTGAAATTGTTAGATACCATTATAAATGATTATTTTACTGGGTGGAACACTATTGTCAACTTAGGTTCACTTAGATATAATTCATCTAAAATTAGTTAATGTACTTGTAAAAGTACGTACTTGTACATCCTATTTCATCAGAGCCATCCCCACAATCATCATGATTATCACACATAAAGTTTTTATCTATACAGTATGTTTGGTTGCAGTGTGTAAAATTAGTAGGACAAACTGTAAAAATAGAAGGTACAATGATCATTCAGTGCAGCATTGAAATTATTGCATCTTACAGTTCTAATTGTAATTGATGTGATTGACTGGTAAATTTTTTGAATCTTGGGTTATACCAATGTTATACTAATGATGAAACATACAACTGTAGTGTTGAGGCTTTGTAAACCTTATACACAATAAAAAAAAATTAAATATAATAAAAAGTATAGGCTTATGACCTGTATTGAGGTGGTAATAGAATATGTACTAACAAAATTGAGAATATTACAGACATATTGTTTATGTTTAAGAAAATATAAACAAAAGTTTGATCTATAGTATTTAAATTTCAAAGGGTATACATTACTTGTGCAGTTGTGCTCATCTTCACCATAACGACAGTCCACCTTGTTGTCACACACAAAGTCTTTGAAAATGCACATATTACTCTGGGTGCATTTAACTTCATAACTATTGCACTCTGTTTTAGAAGAAATCAAGAATCATTTAAAAAAAATAAAAAAAATAATGCACAGTTGAACTAGGTTTATTATTTATCTCTTTTCATTCCTTAATCCATAAAGCTGCTTTAAAAGTACAGGACAGCTATTCAAAAGTAACTGGTTACAGAAATAGGTCAACTTCTTTAGCCTAAAAAAAATATTAAGGTCCTGAAAGGAAATGTGGCATTATAACTTTTGGCTGTATATTTTAATGCAATGGTTTTACATTTTAATTCCACTGAAGACTCTATGTCTATAGGAACCATTCTTCTGGGCATACAGTTCACATATTTTTATAAAAAGGTGGAAAGCTATAACATGAAATAAGCAGAAAAAAACAACAACTATGAAATGTTAGTAGACTTACCACATAAAACTTCATCACTACCATCTGAGCAGTCAATCTTTCCATCACAAGATGAATTCAAGGGTGCACACTCTTTGTTATCACAATAGAAACCATTGCATTCTGAGTTGGAAAATAAACCAAATTCAGGGAATAAAGTAACATGAAACCAAAAAATTGTATAAGAGTTACAAGTAAAAAAAAAAAAGTATTCAAAATAATTTTTAAATAATAAGTTGCCTAATTTATTTTGAGATTAAATCCACCATTAATGTTTTCTTCCTTGCCGTCGTTAAAAAAATATTTTTGATGGTAAACCTTGTATGGTTACAATGGTGGAGTAGAAGAATAGAATATCATGAAAACAAAAATGATTTAATTTTTTTTAAAGATAATCATTTTATGAAAATTTAGCAATTTAACTTTGCTGTGTGTGCTTTTGGTTTTGTAATTTTAATGCACTCACTCTAAAGCATTTGTTCTTCAAAAGACTAAATTTTTACAAATATTTTTCTGATTCAGAACCCTTGGAAAACTCTCCCCATTTTCCCCAGCAGAAATAAAAAAAAAATTACATTGGCATGTCAAACGTTTTCCATTGTGCTACCACAGTAGTGCAGATGCAAAGTTTGTCTTAATAATATTAAAAGTTTTAAATATTTCCAAAAATATTAAGGTAAAATGAAAATTGGGGACATACAAGACATTATATAAAATGCACAAATTACTGTCCCACATTTAACAAATGACATTAATAAATCCTAGATCACTATGATTTTTAATCATCAAATGAAACTATTGAAAAGATTTTTAAAAAGACAAACAAAATTGTCTAATAAAAGAAAACAATATAAATATATATAATCTAACATTATTAGAAAACCACTAACCCAAAAACAATGTGTTCAAAACTTAAATAAAATTGATTCTAGATAACCTAAAATATACAAAAAGCTTCAATTATTGTCATTAAATGTTATAGTGCTGGAACAAGTCCCAAAAGCCTGTGGAGTCTGGGAGCGCATGAGGCACCCTAACCACACTTCCCCATGGTGGAAGCTGTCCAGGCCTGAGCAAGCTATTATAGCACAGTGCAGGACAGGCCACTGTTCTGTTGGCTAATATTTCTCATGGCTATGGCCAAATTTTGATTCACAGTGCCTCACAGTGCCTGCTGTGGGGAAGAAGAGAACCGGTGTTTCATATTCTTTTCGACAGACTTGCTGATGTCTGTCTCGACAGGTCTGGGAAACCAAATATTCTTGACCTGTATGGTGACATGTTTGCACTATTCAAAACAGCAGGGTTTCTGTCCAGGCCTTTTGCAAGAGAGGATTTGAGCCTCTCAAGCCCTCACTCAAATGGAGTTTGATGATGATGATTGTCATTAGTTTACATATTCTCTAAACTTGTTTAATAAAGAAAATTCATCTGATGCTCATTAAAAACATATAGTGGTCAGTTTTCTTGACAGGAACACTTTTAAGTAACCACTTTTGGCTGTATATTTTAATGCAAAGCATTTTATTCCTTATTCCATTGACAACTCTATGTCTATAGGAATAATGGGCATACAGCTCACACATTTTATAAAAAGGTGAAAAGCTATATCATGAAATAAGCAGAAAAAGTTAAAAAAAAACAACAAAAAACTATGAAATGTTAGTAGACCTGTGCAGTTGAATTCATCTTCTCCATCTAAACAGTCCAAGTATCCATTGCATTTAAATTCTCCATCAATACATTGGCCGTTGTTACATGTAAACTCTGTTATGTCACATTTCTCACAAACTTTACCAGTGCAAACAATTTCGCCATCCATGCACTCGCTGAGAAAAATTAAGAATATATGTAAGCACAAACATATGTACATTTATAAATATTCCTGTTTTTTGTTTTTTTGCTTATCAATACATAAAGTGTTTGACCAGCATATAACATTTCTTGCCCTATTGTAAATGTACAAAATATCAAGATCTCAAATGATGGTAATCATATTTTAGATTAGACAGATAAATTATAAAGTCATTTATTTTAAGAGATACAATATAAAATGCAAGTGTTAATTCACACATTATTAGCTTCAAACTTTAGGAAAGATTAAAAACAAATAATAATAAACTACATGGCATTAGAGATTGCATATTTATTTTAAGCATATACCTTCTTTTTGTAGTCAATCTAAAAAGACTTATAAAAAAAGTAGCCAGTAAGTTAAGTAAATACTTACCACTCCTGGCAGTTGATTGTAACACTCTGTCCTGGGAATAACTCTCTGCCTCTATCATCAATACATGGGCACTCAGATTTAAGTACGCAGGTTATCTCTTGGCTCTTGATGCCATCTGTTCAAAGTGTATAGCACCCCACAATGTATAGTTAATGAAAATACAATAACTTTGATCATATGATAGAGATAATATAATCATTGACTAAAACATAGACTGTATGATCTTCCAACAACACATTCATTGTGATACCATTTTGTAACAAAGCCACAGCCACATGTAATGTAGTGTGTAGACCCTGTTTATGTAAGATGTTAGAGTGTGTGTAAGATTTGTTTATTGGTTGTGAAATGTGTAATGGGGATTGTTTTTTAACACAGGTATTTTATTCAGGGGAGGTTATGTGTATTAGGCCACTAGGCAGTTGGAGTTGCTGATGTGGTCCTGGATGTGTGTGGGCTGATTTTCTCTCTATTATGATGAGTACTTTGGGTTTTCAATGTTCTTCAATGATATTGTACTAGATATTTTCTCTGTGCTACTATAAGCCAGTTGTAATTCTTATACTTTTGGCTTTTTATGCCATTTGATAGTTCATGAATCTTCACTCTATTGCATGTGTACATAGATTAATAAACAATCTTTGAGAAATATCTCTAGAGGTGATTTGATTTGGTACTATAACATAAATAAACTCTATGTTGTGTAATTATTTATTGGGTGTTTTTAATGGGTCCTAGCAAGCCTTTACTTTAGTTTGTGTTGGTAAACAATCTAACATATTTACCTGGTGTTTAACTAGACATTAATTGCAATTAATTAACATAACCTTGCTTTCTCCTCTTAGGTATTGCTATTCAAAGGTAGCACACTGCTTCTAAAGTCTTAATCCTATGATTTGTATAAGATGAGTGACGTTGCTGAAAAAGCAAGTTTACTTTATCTTTTGTGTTTTTGTTAAACTCTAATTTCAAAAGAATGCTACACCTGCACCAATGTCAATTACTGTCTTGACATGCACTAGTAGTTTTGCAGTCCACTTGTCTTCAATGAGGTTGATATCTTCCAATTTTACCCTTTTTATACTTGCTAACTGCAGTGCTAGTAATTATAATATCTTTATCATTGTAGCTGTCATCTTCTACCAAGTTAATGTTGCATTCTGTACATTTTAAAGCAGTGGTTCCTCTTTTTGTAGAAATTGCATGGGGTTCATTTTGCTGGACAGTTTCTCTTTTGCTTCATTTATTACATAATTTTTCTGAGTTGTCTTTAGCTACAGATTTCTGTTTCAGTTCATTGTTTGACTGCCTATTGATCAACAGAACTTGTTTTTCTTAAAACACCTTCACTGTCTTTGTGACATTTCATTTTGTTGTCTAATTGCTAATGGTCATCTCCCTTTCATCCTCATGAATATTGAGAGTTTTGTATATTTCATAGCCTTATTGACCTATCCACATTCCTAGCCATCCATTTTTTTTTTTTATCTGCATCAGCTAATGGTCCTTTGAAACAAAAGCTCACCGGCTGTTGGAATTTTAAAAACTCTTGATATAGATCTTTTGCATTTCAATTCAAGATTGGTTGCTCAAGATAAAAATAAAAAGTATAAATATCTTTTGAAGTTTTACTCTGACACCATGTAAAATAACTGTATAATACAATTAACAAGCACAGTGTTTATGAGGGAACACATATTAGGAATGCAGTTTATTATATAAACACATGCAGTGATGTATTGTTACGCTAGAGTGCAAATCTAGATAAATACCAAAATGTTACACTCTTTGTTGCCTTCTCCTTGCTGGATGTGCATTGTATATTATAATACCAGCTACCATCTCATTCTCTGGAAACACCAAGACATTTGCTAGGAGAGAAGCTTAAACATGTTTTTTTTTTCGCATTGATCTGTCTAAGAATGAACTTCCACATGAAACAGAAAAAAACAACAGGTTTTAGAGTGCAAGAATAACTTACATGAACGTAGGTAGCCACTGGGACAAAAGCATCCTTCCACACAGGTGAGGGATGTACATGAAGAACTATTGGCGGATTTACCACAGGTCTCTGTGCAAGTGTTTCCGCAGGCTTCATAAACACTGCCTCCATCACACTGTATTGCTATTGTTTGAAATGGAAAAAAAAATTAATTAGCAACTCAATAAAATGAGTAAAATAATTCAAAAAATGCAATAACTTCCATATGCTGATACTTACGACACAATCGTTGGTGTCTCCATTTTCCTGGTGCCCCAACTTCATTGCAATGTGCAGCAAATGCAGCAATAGCATCACAGAGACATTCACAGTCCCCACCAGTGTCACAGCTAAAAGACAATTTACAAAGATACAAGCTTACCACACATGGTTTCTTCCTATCTTATTAGGTCAGGAATTGTTAGAATTGAAAAAAAACAAACTATGACTCACTATCAGTCTGTGATTTTTTTTTCACTCTCCACACTAATAAAATCAACAAACTCAACATAATGTGTTAATATTTGAAAAAATAAAACTAATGTTTCATGCTATCATAAAAATGTATATCTGAATATCTGCATCAATTCAAGCATGACTTTTACTTTTTCCAATTTAATTTACTGAGGCCTAAAATGTGCTATAAAAAATGTTGATAGTTATTTGAAAATATATGAAATATTATTCAATCCTGGTGCTGTATTAGGTTTAAATGTTTAATAGTTTTGTGGGTTTTTTCTCTGTTATTTTGAAATTTTCTTTAATTAATGTCCCATACATATTCAACTAGGTTTTAATTTAGTAAGTTTTCCTTGTTTTTCTGTAAAAATGCTGATACAAATATTTATTTTTTGCTTGATTTAGTTTCGTTGTCATTATCATATGTATTCTTTATTCTTCTTGTATTAATTCTGTCTCTATTTTCAGAAAGTTAATATATGACTACAGATTTGGAATGCTTATTTTATAAAGACTTTTTCTTAAATATTCACATTTGGCTATATATGGCTCCTTTTGTCTCGAAAGGCAATGGATGCGCCCAAATGAGTCACTGGTTTTGGCTTAATCTTGAGATGGGGCAGAATCTGGTGTGGCTAATCAAGCCAATTCTAGAACGGCAGACTTTGCCACAATTTGTACATGTGTATGCCTCTGATTCAGGGCTAGCAGACAGGGCAGCTTTCTTTTTTTCCCTCTTGATTCAGGCCGCTTCAATTCTTTTGTTCTCAGCAAAGGTTGTCCCAGCATGCACAGTCTGTCTCCATGCACTCCGGTCTTTGGCTATGTTTTCCCACATACTTTCGCTGATGGCTGTGGCTCTCATGTCTCGCTTGCAGACATCTCTGTATGTTAGTCTTGGGCGCCCTTGTGTCTGACTCCTTCCACAAGCTCAGCATATAAGATATCTTTCGGGATTCTACCATCTGGCATGTGGGGGACATGTCCGAGCCAGCGTAATCTTCTTTGTGTCAGGAGAGCAGACATGCTGTTCATATTGGCCAATCTCAAAATTTCCTGATTGGAGACATGGTCCCTCCAAGAGATGCCCATTATGCGTCTCAGGCAGCGCAAGTGGAAACTATTCAATCTGTGCTCTTGGTATATGTATGTTGACCAGCTTTCACTGCCATAAAGGAGAGTGCTCACAACACAGCGTTGTAGACTAGGATTTTGGTTGCTGTGGTCAATTTACCAATTTCCCAGACGCGCTTCGAGAGTTTTGCCAATGCTGTAGTAGCTTTTCCTATCCTTTTTGTCAGCTCGATGTCTAAGTCTAGGTTACTGACAATTGTTGAACCCAAGTAGGTAAATTCCTGCACCACTGAAAGGGTGTGGTTCCCAATATGTATTATAGGTATTTCTGCGACGTCTTGTGCCAGGATTTTGGTCTTGAAGAGACTTATAGTAAGGCTAAACTCTTGACAAGCAGCTGCTAAGGCATTCACTAGCTTCTGTAGACCTCCTTGTGAGTGAGATACGAGTGCCGCGTCATCGGCAAACAGCAGCTCCCTTATCAAGATATGACGCCTTTTCGTTTTGGCTTTACGATGTGCCAAGTTAAAGAGCCCTCTATCGGATCTGCTATGGATATATATTCCGTCTTCCAGGGATTTAAAAGCACTGGTTAGTACGACTGAGAAGAAGATGCCAAATAGTGTAGGGGCCAGTACACATCCTTGTTTTACACCGCTCTTGAATGGCCTGAGATTTGGAAGTTAATATATGACTACAGATTTGGAATGCTTATTTTATAAAGACTTTTTCTTAAATATTCACATTTAGCTATTTTTACCTTTACCTATCCCTTAGTCTGTTGGACCGTTGGGGCACCAGACAAGATTTGTCGACCGTCTTTCTCCATTCCTCCCTTTTTTTTGCCTTGTTTAGAAGCTCTCTCAGTGGCAGGCCTGTCCATTCTTTAATGTTGTCCTCCCATCGCTTTTTTTGTCTGCCTCTTCTTCTTTCCCTGGCACTGTTCCCTGAAGGAAGGTCTTTGCGAGCCCCGTAGATCTTGTAATGTGGCCAAAAGTTTTAAACTTTCGTCTTTTCACAATAGTTAGCAGGTCGTCATGGGCTCCGATCGCTACAGCAACCCTGTCTCTGATTTCTTGGTTTGTGATGCGGTCTTTGAATGTGATGCCTAGGATCCTTCTGTAGCATCTCAATTCCATTGCTAGGATCCTCCTCTCAAGCTCTGCATTCAACGTCCACGACTCGCAAGCATATAAAAATGTGGCCATGACCAGAGAGCGCATCAGTCTGATTTTGGTGACGAGGGCTAAGCCCTTATCTTTCCATATTATTTTAAGTTTTGAAAGGGCTGCTGTGGACTGTGCTATTCGGGCCAATAATTCGGCAATAGACAATAGCTCCGAGGTATTTGAAGCTGTTAACACTAGTTAGCTTTTCACCTCCAATACTGATGCCTCTTTTAAAGCCCTGATGGCTATTGGTCATAATTTGAGTTTTTTCGGTATTTATTTGCATGCCATATGCTGCGGAAGTCTTGTCGATGCGCATCACCAGGTCAGCAAGTTCTTCTTCTGTCCCTGCTAGGCCGTCAATGTCATCTGCAAAGCGCAAGTTAGTAATTCTTCTTCCTCCAATGCTAACAGTACCTTCATAGCCCTCGAGGGCATCTTCCATTATCCTTTCAAGGAAGATATTGAAGAGTGTTGGTGACAGTAGGCAGCCTTCTCTTACTCGAACTGTGGTTTTGAACCAGTCCCCAATATTATTGTTGAAGTACACCGCACTGGTGGCATCCTTGTAGAGGTTCTGGATAACTTTGATTATGTTTTTATTAATGTTGTACTTTTCCATTGTCGCCCAGAGTGCTCCGTGCCATACTCGATCGAAAGCTTTCTTGAAATCAATAAAGACATGGGAAAGATTCTCTTGGTGCATAAGGGGTATTGGAAAGGGGTAGTACCTTTGATGGTCCGGCATGCTGCACCTTTAGGTGGACGGCCTCACTGGTCCCCTTCCAACCCCTAAATCTCTCACATGTGGCTCCAAGCGCCATGCCCTGGAAAACCGCTTCAGCTGGCGGACTAAACCATGTGAGGGGGTGGTGATAACATGGCACCACTGGGCGAAAGGCCTTCTAGACTAAGATCACCGGCCAGGGCGGAAGAGTCCCAGGATGGACTACAACGGCCACGTGTTCAGGACCAAGGCGATCCACCTAATTGGAGGCATTCGGCTGTGGTCAGCATGGAGAACGATGGGCGCTGCCATGCAAGTAACTAGCCCTCGTTACACCAAATGAGATGATGACCGTTAATAAACCCATACTGGCTCGGCCGTCGCCCGGGTTACCAAGGGCCGCACCTACCGTTACAGACCAGGGCGGGTGTGAGAAGTATACTACTGGTCCATGCAAAACTAAAATAAATACCAGAAATAAAATCACCATAGGAACATGGAATGTGAGATCACTAAGAGACGAAGGAAAAGTTGAAGAGCTCACACATGAACTTAACCGACTCCGTTTCAACATCACAGGACTCTCTGAAATGCGCTGGAAAAACATAGGTGAAACAAAAACAGAAGATGGCCATAAACTGTACTACAGTGGACTACCAGATGTTCACGAACAAGGAGTAGGATTTCTGCGTTGTGAATTGTTACCCTATATCCAGTCGACTCATCTCCATACGTTTAAAGGCATCACCCTTCAATATCACCATCATTCAAGCCTACGCTCCTACATCAACATATGACGATGAGGCAGTAGAAGAGTTTTATGATCAATTAAAGGAAGTGGTCAATAAGGTCCCGAAAAAGGACATCCTTGTTGTACAAGGAGACTGGAATGCCAAAGTAGGAAGTGACTCCTTTCAAACCTGGAAAGGCACTTGTGGAAAATACAGTAACCTCTCAACCAATGAACGAGGTCAAAGACTATTAGAATTTGCGAAATACAACAATCTCTTACTGGCTAACACACTAGGATGCCACAAAAAATCGCGTATAACCACATGGCACAGTCCGAACGGAGAGCACCACAACCAGATCGACTATATCATGGTGCAACAGCGTTTTAAGACAAGCATCCATACGGCTAAAACAAGAAGTTTTCCTGAAGCTGACATTGGAAGCGACCATGACCTTGTTATGATGACCCTTAAAGTTTACCTAAAAAAGGTAACAAAACAAGGACCTACCAGGATAAAATTTGACTTGGACAAGCTGAAAGACCCCCAAGTAGCTGCCATATTCGAGGCACAAGTAGGAGGACGCTTTGCAGCCCTCAATATCTTGGACTCCAATGACCAGGATATCGATACGCAAGTCAATATGCTAAACACAGCAGTCACAGATACAGCCCTGGAAATATTAGGGAAGCTCCGCCCGCCCAAAAAACCCTGGGTAACAGAGGATATACTCCAACTATGTGACAAGCGACGGGAGCTTAAAGGGAAAAAGCTGTCCGACCCAAAATATGTCCACGAATACAAAAACGTCAACAAACGGATTAGAAAGGGAATGAAAGAAGCGAAGAAAAAGTGGATAGAGAATAAGTCAAGAAATTGAACAGGGACTTAATAGGAACAACAGCAAAAAAGCGTACCAACTAGTAAAGGACCTCACTACCTCAAAGCATGGAAGAACCAGCACAATACAAGACAAAAACAACAAATGCTTAACCGAGGACAAAGATGTGTTGAAAAGATGGACGGAATACTGTTCAGAGTTTTATAACTTTGAAATCTCAGGAGATCCAGAGATACTAAATGTCCCGGCAGTTTCCAACATTGACGACTATCCGTCTTCGCTCGGAATTAGCAGCAGCAGTAAAAGCCCTGAAAAAGGGAAAATCGGCCGGAGTTGACAACATTCCTGGCGAACTTCTTCAGGCGGGAGGAGAAACTATGATAAACGCACTCTATATGATTTGCAACAAGATCTGGCAATCAGGAGATTGGCCCAAACCTGGACCCAATCACGCATAATAACCCTTCCAAAGAAAGGCAACTTACAACTCTGTCAAAACTATCGCACCATCAGCCTCATAAGTCATCCCAGCAAAGTACTGTTAAAAATCATATTAAACCGGCTAAAACCGATAGCAGACAACATCATATCAGAAGAACAAGCAGGTTTTAGACAAGGTCGCAGCACAACAGAGCAAATCCTAAACCTCAGAATACTCTGTGAGAAATATCTCCATTTAGCTATAGCATTTCATTAAAATATAGATCTGACTCGTTAGATAAAGCTGTCTTGTCATGTTGTATGCACTTCATTCTATGGCTGCAAAAAATAAATGATATCATATGATCCTATAACTAATCATGACAGTATAATGTTTCTTTCTGTAGAACTATCTACAGCTCAAAGACATTTTTGAATAATGGAAAAGAGTCCATAGTGTTACAATAGTGTAAAATCCACAACTCCCTCCCACTCTCAAAAACAGTAATCCATATCAAGAATGTTGTTTGACATTACTTACTTGCATGCCTGCATCACACAATTATCATAATAACTTCTAGTTTCAGAGACTCTTTTGCGACATTCATAAAAAGCTTCTCCTTCCAAAATTACACTGCAAGTTTTCTCAGCCCAGGTTAAACGATTGGACTAAAATAAAAATAAAAAAATTGGAAGAGATACAGAACTGGCATTTATTAGATATTTTGGCAATCAAGGAAGCAATCAACATAATATTACAAAATAAAGCATATAAAAGTAAGATTAGGTCACTGATTTTCAACAAAAATTGTTTATACTACAATCAGATCCTCCTGCCCAAAGATAGGATTGGTTAGAAGGAAAGACTATATGGAGAGCTCCTTGATTTTGAAACCACTGCGCAGTTCATCTCATGTATTGGTCTAGTCATCTGAATGCTCAAACATAAAAATGAGAACAAAGAAGAAGAAGAAAGTGGGGTTGTCTCCTTTCACTAATGCTACTCTTACCATACTTTTTTTCATAGTGAGGTGGGGGTGAATTAGTAAATTAGGTTCTACACCCTCCGTTAAACTAATGATTGAATTTTAGATTAGAGTTGGGGAGTGGAAAACTATAATGTATTACAATATTAAAATGCAGCATATATTATTTAGATGTTGCAAGTTACTTAAACCAATTGTGTGATTTTATTTAGATGTTACTAATTATTTACAGCAGTGTTTCCTAAACTGTGTTCTCCAGAACCCTAGTATTCTGCAAGGCCTGAATAGGTGTTCCACAAACTACTGGAATAATTAACAAGTAGACCACCAAGTAAATTAATCTCTCAAATTAGCAAACTGTTCTGCTAAATACTCCGAATATGCAAAGTGTTCCATTAAGGAAAATGTTTGGGAAACACGGATTTACACTGAACAATTGATTTACAACAATTGTGTGATTTCTGCACAAAAATTGCAATCCCCTATACTTTTTTGTTTACTGCGGAAAGAAAGGGGGGGGGAGAGGAATGAATGGCTATTCAACAATTTTATGTTTCTTTAAGGTCAAGGTTTATTTATTTTTCAGAAACTTACACTGCAAATGAAAAAAAGTTAAGGTGAAAAGGTAAATTCTTTAATTATTTTTTAAAATTGTTTTTGTCTTCAAAAATAATATTCAATGATAAGCTATTTAATGAGCACTCTAGATGGGGAAACAATACACCATACCTGACAATCAGCTACAGATTCAGTGTCTGATATGGTGCACAGGTCTGGGTTAACTATCCAGCTCTTTGCAAGCTTGGACATGCTGTCCTTTTCAAGGTTATCACTTCCAATTTTATCATCTGAAGTTTTACCATTGAAGTTTCCACAAAGACCTGAGACCTTGTTCATGAGTTTACTTGAGGCCATAATTCTGACAGTGAGAGCTAAAATACACAAGCAATGTAAATGCAGTATAGCCCAATGATTGTTACTTACTTAATTTTTGTAAAACAATCATAAAAAATGGTATGGAACATGTGTTTCAAAACAAAATATACGCATTTTAACTTCACTAAGACCTTATGCACTTGTTTAGCCAAATATAAATATACTTTTAGTAATGGAAGAAAATAATTTAGTGAGTGAATAATTTGTGAGGAAAAAATGTCTAAGAAATAAAAAGCTTTTTATAGAGGTACTTAGGAGAAAATAAAAATTTGCAGTTTCTATATACAAGAAATGTCTATAAATAAAGCAAGATAGAAAAAGAAAAAAACCCTCTCAGAATTGTGTCTTCATTAAAATATAGTGTCTAGACCTCTCCCTTCAAGGCTGATTGTATCAGTGACACATTGTTTTAATGAGCACACTTTTTAGAAAATATTAGCTGTTGTTGGAGGAAAACTATCTCAGATAAACTTCCTAGTTCAACCCAGTCCGTGGGGAATACAACTCATGTATTGATTTACACAGATATTTTTTTTCTAAATTTAAATGTACTCAAGTGAGGAGTAATGTAATAGCATCCTACCTCCATTCCACAAAATGGTCATTGAATCACCACAGCTTATGGCCATGTATATACCAATGTTTGTTATTGTAATATTGGGACCAACAAAATTTGTAAACTCTCTATCTCCAACCATAACAGCCCCAGGATCGGCAGACTTAAAAATGATGTTGTCTCTAATGAAAGGTGACTTGATAGTGCACTCATACAAACAGGGAGTATCTGAGAAAAAAAAACATTTTTAAATATCATAGAAGCAAATTTAATAGTCAAGATGTTCACAGTCATTATTCAACCCTAAAACATGCAATGTAAACATCACATTTGCTTAAGTTACTTTCATCATAAGGACACACTTTTACTTGTATGTACTTATTGATCATAAGAAATGTAAAGCTAACATGCCAAACAAAGGTTTCTTTGGTCCATGATCAATGTAATGTAACTTTTACTTGTAAAAGGTAGAACCTCATTGGAATGTATTTTTATTAGATGTACAAACATATACATGATGTCTCATTTAGGTGTACATCACATTCAACCTTTGAGTTTCTTGGGTGAGGGGACCAACATATCTCTTGAACCCAGGCCCAGTATCTAACTGCTTTCTATATCTTTTTTTGTGTTGTTTTTTTTTCGTTTAATATTGTCTATTATCTGGTCTGATTCAGGATATATTTATATTCAACCCTTAAATGTTTTTGTTTAGGCATTCCTTTAAAATCCTAGATTAAAATATAAATTTTTACTCTGAATTTTTTGAATGAATATCACTAGCTTTACCTTTACTGCCACACTGAATGGCTTTGACTATAACAGAACATGTTAAATCACTTTTCACTGCCCAGTAATTGCATGATCCAGATATTGAATAATCGGAAAGCGTAGTTGCATCAAATGATTTCACCTTCATTGACGAGCCAGTCAGAACACAGGTACCTAAATAAGAATAGATTTTATTCTCAAGTGAAGCATTAGCTCATTACTATGGTTTGAAAAGGTGGTGCTGATAAGTATTTTTGATAATTGGTGTGTTTTGTGCAAGTGTGTTTATTGAAGTGTTTATCTATGTGCAATATTCATTTTATCAGGTAAACTTTAATCTATGGTCAGTTAAAATTAATTAGTTTGAATTTTTAAAAATAAATGTGTGGAAAGGTAAATGACAAGTAAATACAATCACCTGTGCATTCTAGTGAGTCCGAAGTTTCATATTCAAAGATACCATCACGACACACTCTGGAAATATAAAACAGTTTGGCTTCATAAGTTGTTTTTTTCTATAAATCAAAAAGAACATAAAACATACAGTAAAAAATGTAAAAAAAATAAATCTAAAAGCTAAAACTATACTAATAATAATTATAATAATAATAATAATTGTACAAAATTATCATCAAGGTTTCAATTAGTCATAGCCAAAAGTATCAGTGGGGATATATATATATATATATATATAAATATAAATATAGATATAAATAAATACATATATTGCTCATCAATGGTGAATTCCAACAACAGAAAATAAATATTACTTAAAGAATATAACATCAACCTAATTAATCATTGAGTAGTTGAGAAGGCCCTATAGCTAAAAATTCACTTTGAAATGAAACCTCAGCTCAACAGTATTATATAAGATAAGAAATAAAGTTTAAAAAAAAAATGTTTTTATTGCCTTGCCTACACAATGAGAATTACTGTATTACAATACAGATCACTATGATACACCTATATGGAAATAAGTTTGCTTAAGTGCAATAAAATGGCCAACTTGTTTTTTTAAGTACATAATTTCAACTGTAAGTATCCTTTATTTTATTATTATTATTTGAGCTTTCATTTAAGCTTTTTTTCTCTTTACATTGTCATTTTAAACAGATAATATAAATAGTAAGCATAAGATTGAGTCATACATTTTCTGCAGTTGAAAAAATAAGCTTAAAAGTTTTACCTTCTCTGACAGTTCATTATGTATTCATAACCATCAGCATACCATTGGCCTCCTTCATAACATGGGCATTTCAAAACACACTGTCCAGTCTAAAATAACAACAAGAAAAAAAAAGTTGAAGAGCTTCTGAAACAATGATATAGGATAAAAAATCTAATAATTATATTGAACCGACCATTCGTTTGTTGATTCAATCTAAAAACTTTTGAATTATAGATTTTAAAAGAAAAACTCAAGTCAACAGTAGTGTGTGTGCATTTTGAAAATATTTGCAAAAATAATAAATCATTTTCCTGAATCCTTGACAAAAAGCCTAAAATAACACAAAATCTTTCAAGTGCTCAGATCTTTTAAATCAAAATATTTTCTCAAGCTCTTAAAAAAAAAAGATAACTTAATGAGTGATAAGAAATGATGTTACAACAGATGTCATGCAAAGGAAAACACACTGGCAAAAGAGAAAGCTTATATATTCATAAGAACCTGCAGGCTTGTATTGTAGAAAACTGACCTATATGCAGGGATTTCACTGGCCTTGAGTGTTACTTACAGGTGTATAGAATGATAATATGCCTTAACACAATGGTCTTGCACAATGTTTTTACAATAAAAATCAGAGTTGAAATAACAATTACACTCAAAGGAGATGACTGGTTTATAAGATAGCAAGGCATTACCTAAGAGAACCTTATTACCAATAAAGAATTAAGTCACAAAAGTCAAATGGAAACTGATAACCTTCTGCCAGCTATTTAAAAAATGCAAGATGAAAAAGCATTGCTATGTAAAAACGTTTGTCAGAACCTGACTTTAAAGAGAATAATACATGAAAAAAAGAATTACATAACACTTGTGTCACCCAATTAGTCATTGTGAGTAAATGAACTGGAGTGAGGTGACTGAATATTGTAATGTACACTAGTACAATTTTTAGATCTGTGTTTAAAACTATAATGCTTAGAATGTAGCTAGTCCATACCTGAGTCTGTTTGTAACCCTCAGCACAGTAGCACAACTGTTTACTTGTCAATACATTTATACACTCTTCATTTGTGAAATATGGTTTGGGGCACATCTTTCTCAGACAAGTGGTGTTGGTCTGACCCTCTAATAATGTGCTTCTTGCTACTTGGCTATTGGCACAGATGATCTCTTCACAGAATTCAGAACATTTAATTTCTGAAGTTTCTGTACAAACACTAAAATCAAATCAAAGTCCATTAGTACTCAAATGTTTCTATGATAAAAAGATGACTTGTAAAAATACTATGACTCTCAATTCAGTTATAAAATATGTTCATCCTTTATGAAATTTATATCAAGTTATTGCTTAAATATAGTTTCCATGGAGTTTTTTTGTGTGAGTCATTAGCACTGTCTACAGACACCAGGAGTACTAAAAATCTTTTTGCTTATTAAGTAAAGATACAATTTGAACAGAGTGTGAGTATGTGTATGATGAAAGGAAGAAGGTAGTTATGGCACCTGAAAAGATGTAACATTGAAAAAGTTAAATTTATGTTTTAATGTGAAAGTCAAAACTCATCAGTTTAATAGTGTACATTCAAATTGTCAAAAATGTTTCTAACCATTCATGACATCTTCTCTCATATACAGCTCCTGGCTCAATTACATCATTTGAGAACTCCATATCATAACAGCCACATTTAGATCGTGGGGCACAAGTCTCATCATGTTTGTAGTATTGACCTTCACCACATGTGCAGCCGAACATCCTCTCCTTCTCACATTTGACACTGTTGCCATCTCTGCAGTTAATGTCACAAATATCATATTCTCGTCTTTGACAGAGCATTGCACCTGATTCAAACAATGTAGGCATAAACATGTAGATTATATCTCATACTGTTCTAATACTTTATTAATATATGTGATACTGTCTGTTAAAACCAGCCTCTTGATGAATAGAAAACTTTCAACAAAATTATGAATTAAAATGAAATTATTATTCATGATAATTTGGTCCTTTCAAAAAAGTTGCTGAAAATTCACTCAATATTCAATGTTAATATATAATATTTATAAACACATTTGTTAGACTAAATTTTTATTAGGTTGAGGGGTTAGGATTCTCTGCTAATTTTTTTTTTTGCCTATATGTAAATATTAGCCAAACTCAGTATAGTGTGCATGGTTGTATTGACTTATGCTGAGTTTGGATACATATAATTATAACTATAAAACAGCAGACAAATGGAAAACTGAAAGATATTTACTTCTATCTTTCAAGATTTTCTTAAATACATAAAATTTACTCAAAATTTACTATTAGATAATTGTTTTTAAATGATTATTAAAAGTATTGCTATCTTGATGACTTTTAGTTACACCAAATGATTATCAAAATAATGATGTACATTAATCTGTAGCAATAAAAAAAAACAACAGACAATGTAAAGCCCTCTACTGCATTACACTTTATAGACCAAGATTGGAAATAAAAAAAATAACATTGAAACAACAAACCACAAGACGTGTTCTGAAAGCTGGTTGTGTAATCAATATGAGCCAATAGCCCAAATAATTCTAGCACCATGCAACGCAATTTCTCATCCACATTATTGCATAGTGTAATAAAGCTATCACTGTCTACTCTTGAATTTGGTGACAAAGGTACATCGCTGATTTGTTGACAAATGGAATTCTGAAAAACAAAAAAATAAAATTATTGAACAAAAATTCTGCATGAACATTAACTTTCTCATATTTCATAAAAACTAAATCATCTGCTAGAATAACAGATCAACTCTTTGATTGTTACATAGTTTACAAATAGGATATTTATTCTAGGCCTTAACAGTTTTTAAAAAAAGTTAACTCAGTATTTCATACCATTGGTGTCTGTGTTAGTTCATTAAATGTAGGATCAGAACATTCAGAGTAAAATCTAAGGAACTCTTTCGGGTCCATAAGAGAATTACTTGGTGAAATCAAGTCATTATTTTTATTATCGTCCATGTTACCACAGATGCCAATCACCTGCAACAAAGATTTAAGAAACAGTTCTAAACCAAAGCAACTGAGCTAGTCATATTGTCAAATTACTCTTTTTTGGTTCATGGAGATGGCAAGGGTGATATGTAAAAATACTGAAATCTGTATGAAAGAAGTTGGTAGGTATTTCATAGCTTATAAATTACAGACATTAATTCAAAGAAGAAGATAATTTTATCTTACACAAATCAATTTGTACATTTAGTGCTGCATGTTAATTAGAGACTTATTCTACAACAGCGGTTCTAGACCTTTTATGCTCGCCGACCCCTTTTTACAATCCCCCACTCTGCCACAACCCCCCTCCCCCCACAAACACATACAGCACTAGAAGAGTAGATAATAACAATCCACATTTTCGATGGTCTTAGGCGACCCCTGGCAAATCGTCAATCGACCCCCAAGGGGGTCGCGACCCACAGGTTGAGAACCCCTGGTCTACAAAGTCATTGATTTTCCCATTTTAACAATATGGGCTTCAACTGATAAAGACATTTGAGTGAATATGACAAAAAGACTGGATCTCGAATCTAGATGTAGAAGTGATAAAGAAAGAATTGTTGGAAAGAGGAGGGAAAGACTTATGAGTAAGGGGATCAAACCTGACAAGTAAAGATATATCAGTGTATGGGGGGATTCTGTGGAAGGGGTGTTCCACTTTAATTGTTTAATTGTTCATTTTTTATGGCTATAATAAATGGGCCAAAAAATAAATATGTAAAGAATTAGGGATTATGAAGATTACAGAAAGCTACAAAGTGGACTTTATCCCTAATGGGCTACTATTGATGTATGTACAGAAAGCTACAAAGTGGTCAGACTTTATCTCTAATGGGCTACTATTGATGTCTGTGGATACAGCTAAAAAGTAAAGTACCCCTTTCAGACCTTGTGATCTATAGGGCTGATGACATAAAGGTCATCTGTTTCTATGACCAAAACTTAATGAAGGTGTCATGTGGCCAGTACAACTCACTGCTTTTCATTTTCTAACTAGTGCCAGGTTCCCATTAGAATTGGGTGCACTCAGTTGCATCCGAAAAATCCCCAAATTCAAAATCCTGGTTTTCACCGATATTCAAACCTGAAACCCCTCAATTTAGAAGCTAAGCACTTTACAACTTGGCCACCATCAGCTAAAACAGATGGCAGAAAAGAAGATTGTGTTATAAGTGGGCCATTCAATATTGTGGACACACATCAATAGTAGCCCACTGCATTAAGGGAAAAGGCATTTCATCCTGAATAGAATTCACTAGTTAAAGAAGTATGTGTTGAGAGGCAGGCCATTATAAAGGAGGATACAAAAAAAAAAGTTTTTAGTCCTAAACATTTTTTTTAAACTTTTAAGGCATCACAATTTCTTTTTAATATGCATGAAATAGAACTGCTTAGTCAACTTTTTGACCATATCAAAGCACAAGTATAAGTTATTATAACTATTTCTAATATACATTATTAACTAGTTATTGACAAACTGTTTTATTTTTCAAGAAAAAAATGTGTCCTCTTTTGAGTAGGTCATAGTTTGGGGGCAGTGAAGAAGGCTAAGATACCCTACTGCTTTTCTCCTGGACCTGCTAGTGCATTAACACTTGGATAGGTACAGGACATTGTCACTGCTTATTTTGAATAGCACAAATATAAGATATTAGGAACCATCATATTTAATAGTAATAACTTTACTTTGCTTTTAAAAACACTCTTCATCCTCAAGAAGAATAAGCCATTGCGGAAGAGCTTCACGTGAATCAAACCATTTTGAAAATCTAAGGCATACACATCTTGCCCTATTTGTCTTGAAAAAATTAATAAAACAATCAATTAATTATGAACATAAGTAACTCAAAATATCTGTAGATCAATATATCTCTAATTAATCAATCAATTAATCAATCTTTTAATGCATCTGTCCATCCATGATACATTGTTTGATTCTGTGATATTTATTTCATATAGTTTCAATTAATTGAATTTTTATTTATAACGTGATGAATAATTAGAGATGGTACGTGATTTAGCTTAATTTGCTGCATTAATTTTAATTTTCTTATCAGCACAAATATTCATTTTTTTGGTTTACTTGCCTCTCATTTTTAAAACACTAATTAAAAAAAATTAACCAATGTTATTGTTTATACTTAAATAAAAGATTATTTTAATAGATCTTTATTTTTTTTGTGTGCATCCATTTTGTTTCTCTTAAAGTATTACCTGGCATAAACATTGGGTGTAAAACCATTGTCAACAGTGACACCAGATTCTTTCATAGTCACACTAGCTGTATTTCCTTGATAAGTCACTGTCACTTTGGATGGGCTAATTAAACTATCCCCATCTTCAGCCAGGAAACTTGGTGCCAATAGCTCTAGTGTGACAGAGACATCAATTGTGGGATCATTACTCTGTGAATAAAACAATGAGTCTTAGATTCAATAAAAAAAAAACTTGCAATAGACAGCCTTGAGCTTATTATAGCAAGAATAAAATAATTAAAATTCTTCTATAACTCGTTTGTCTTTATTTCTTATTGTTATATATGTTGAAAGATACCAATAAAATATATGATAGCAATTTTTATTTTAGAAACTGGTCAGAATAGGAAATGCAAACTGATTTGCATTTTAAATAGCATTGTAAAGCAAAGTCTTGAAAGATTTAAACTTTGATTTGATTTAAAATAAATTTATCTCACATTTTCCATTTTAAAAAATGTACTTTGGGCTTCATTAGTCTATTTTTTTAAGTTTGAGAGAAGAATGGCTGGAGGAAGGGTATTGGATAGTTTTAAAGTTTTTTTAGAGTGAAGTTATCTCTAAGCCTTTTTTTTTTTAGAGCAATTCAAATTAGCCAGAGTTTGATCAACTTTGCAAGCATTAAAATAAAGATTAACAGGTATTACCTGAACAATTTTAAGTTTAGGGCAATCACCATCAACAACAAAATGTCTGCTGTCAAATGTGGTGACATGCTGACCTGCCAACACTGTACAGACAGACGTGCAAGACTGTAGACTGGGCTGACATGACCACAGACCAAAATCTCCACATTTACTTGATTAAACAACAAAACAAAATATGAAAGAAAATATTTTTAAACTTACAATTATATATAAAATCACAAAATGTTTTCATTGAAAAATGAACCAAATCAAGTTTCTTAAATCAAAGATGCTTCCTAGAAGTTTACTTACATTAAATCTGCTAATAGTACTAGACAATAGATCTATCTTAAAAATATTATGTGTATTATTAAATGTGTTGCAAAAAAATATATTTGTCTCATTCAAATATCATTTTTTTTTATCCAGACTATTTTATTTATGATAAAGTTTGTAATAAAATTATAAATTATACATATTCTTTTTTTATTTCTGGCTTTAATTATATATATATATATATCATGGGCGTAGCCAGGGGGGGGGGGGGGTTTTGGGGTTCAACCCCCCCCCCCCCAAAATGAAATCCCCCCCCGGGGGGGGGGGGAATCGGAATTTAGTGATTGATTTTTTGCTTTGATTTTGTTTATTTTAGGTGATATTTTAATACTAAACCATCATTTGCCCCAGCACAACCAAAGGGGTTTTGAGTTTAAAACCCCCTACCAGGAGGTTTTGAGTTTAAAACCCCCTACCAGGGGGGTTCGAGTTTTAAAAACCCCTTCCAGGGGGGGGGGTTCGAGTTTAAAACCCCTACCAGAGGGGTTCGAGTTTAAAAACCCCTACCAGGGGTTTTGAGTTTAAAACCCCTACCAGGGGTTTTGAGTTTTAAACCCCCTACCTGGGGTTTTTGCAGTTAACTCCCCCTCTTCTATAAAACAAAACACAAAAAATGCAAACGAAAATCCCATAATTCCAAGAGCACAGTTAAGAAAGATTTTGATTTTAAAACCCCCTCTAAAATTTACGATAAACCCCCTCTTCAACATAAAAAAAAACTAATTACGCACTCAAAATGTTATGAGCGTAGCTAAATGGGTTTTGACTCAGTTTTGAGTTTAAATCCTACTTCAGCGGGGTTCGAAGGTAAAAAATATCTCTTTAATATTAAAAACAAAGCAAATTATACACTCAAAATGTTATGAGTGTAGTCAAAGGGGTTTGAGTTTAAACTTCCCTCCAGTGGAGTTTGAGGCTAAAAAGTACCTCTTCAAAATAAATAAAAGCTAATTACTCACTCTTAAATCTATGAGCGTAGCACAAGGGGTTTTGAGTTTAAACCCCCCCCCCCCCGCCAGGGGGATTTGAGGCTAAAAAATACATCTTCAGTTAAGAAAAAAAGCAAATTACGCACTCAAAATGCTATGAGCGTTGCCAGAAGGGGTTTTGAGTTTAAATCCCCATTCAGAGGGGTTTGATGTTAAAAATACCTCTTCAATATAAAAAAAGCAAATTACACACTAAAATTATTTGAGCGTAGCCAATCCAATCGGGGGTTTTGAGTTTAAACCCCTCTTCTACAGATGGCTTTTTTTTTAAAGTTTAAAACCCCTCCAGATGGTTTTGAGTTTAAGATACCCCTACAGAGCATTTTGAGGTGGAAAACCCCCAACAGATTATTTTGACAATAAAACTTCTTTTTTCTATATAAAATCTAAAGCAAACTACAGTCACTTAATTCCAAGAGCGTATTCAAGAGAGGTTACACATTTTTACCAGTGGCAGGGATCCATTAATAAACTGCAGTGAATAGTGTTCTGCCGAAATTGAAAAACACCAAATATGGCTCAACAAAGATGGCTAAGACAGATTTTAGGAGTCAGTTATAGAGATCGGGTCTAAATCAAGGAAATCCTATGCCGAACTGGTAGTCGACCCCTTAGTAAGATTGTGAGAGAGCGACGCATGAGGTTTGCGGGACATGTTCTCTGACAAAATAAATTACGCATAAGAAGAGTTGCAATGATATCCTAGTACAACTTGACGCCACTCATTCTTGGAGGTCCTCATGGCAGGTGGGAAGAGGCTTCAGACATTACCAGTGACAGATTTTTATGGAAACAGCTTGACGGCAAATGCGCCGAACGGCGCGGGAGGGTCTAAGTCAGTAAGAATAGCACATTAGGATTTTAAAATATAAATTTTTAATAGCAGGAAAATGCACTGTAGATACCTCAGAATATGCATTTTGTTGGCTTTCAATATCAGAAATAGTGCTTGGCGGCGGGGCTTCGTCCCGCGCTGGGGGAGCTCCTAGCGCTTCCCCAGACCCCATTTCTAGTAAAGGCGGGGAATCTACAATTTTTCCACTAACTCATGGAAGAACCTATTCTAGGGCAGATTAATCGTCTTCCGAAAGAATGAAGGGTCAGAATGTAATAAAGATTATATAGGCACACACACATAAATACATATAAAAAAAAAAAATCGCGGGGGGGGGGGGGGAGAAAAAAAATTCCCCCCCAAAACCCCCCCCGAAAAAAATTCCTGGCTACGCCCATGATATATATAATTCCTAGCTTCCCCAATAAAGTAACCCCCCCCCCTCCCAAAAAAAAAAAAGTTCAACATTTTTCACTCTTAAACAATTTCCACTTCGAGCCAGGGGAATGAATGGTAGACAGTGGCGTAACTAAAGGGGGGGGGAGAATTTTAAAATCCCCCCGGGCCCCCACCTAGGGGGGGGCCCCAAATGGGTGTCCCAAATTTATTTCTAAATACATAAATTAATATATTTGATTGACAAATAGTGTCAACGGGTGTCTTTTTTTAATCAACATTTATGGATTAAATTTATCACAAAGACAAAACCTAGATATTTTAAAAATATTTTTGCCGCAGAGATCAGTTTTTAGAGATTAAATAAATCTTCCATTTTAAACTTTGTTGCCACGAATAAAACTGCATGATATACAGAGAATTCCAGGTATCTTGTTACCTTTACTAATAATAGATCTAAATGGCGAGTATTATATGGCTACACTAATTAACCTTGAAGCAAAATTTACAGAATCGAGTAAAACTAAAAGTTATTCTTAACAATGCTAAAATTGTCCATTATTCGGGTTTGGCGTCTATAATTTCAGAATTAAACTTCACACTCGAGTTATTACCCCTTTATTCATCTTTCCTCAATCCAATGGAAACTCTCTTTTTATTTACATCTAATGACGTAATATCATATAATATTAATACATCCTTCCTATTGAAGTTATTATCACACCCTTCCTTTTAAAGTTCTGAATAGTGATATCTACTAGCAGGGCCGTCCCTAGCATTTGCGGGGCCCTATGCGAAACGGATCGCGCGGGGCCTAGTCTGGGTAGGCATAATGTCAAAATTATTATTTTTTGAATTAGAAAATAGGCAAACTTTCGTCTTTGCAATAAATTTTTATTAAATGAAAGCTCGCAATGCCACTTTTTATTTATTGGCACCCCAAAACGTCAATTTCGTCTATTCTTCAGGAGATTTGAATAAATTCAAAAAAAGTTCAGGACTTTATCGTATATTTTGCCTTTTCATGAGATTTCCTGGAGGCCCTGAAAAATCAGCTCGGGGCCCACTGCGACCAGCACTGTCTACTAGGAACTTAAACAATTCGTCTACTTCTGGTTGTCTTGACTGAACAAGTTCTCTAGACGTTGGTCTATAACTGTCTGTTTCATTTGTAGCAACAGTTTGCAGTTCATTGTCTTCATCGGTATCATAGTACCCAGAGATGTCTTCATCGAAACTCTTATTTAAAAAGCGTTGATTTCTTCTGTATGTTATTCCATTGTTTGTCTTTATGATGTAAGATCTGGGTGCTGAATTTTTTTTATGACAACTGCTTTCTGCCATGTTTGACCTAGACGAACTCTCCGACAGAATAATCTTTAGGTAGTCTTGCTTTTGCATCGTATTTCACTTAGCTTTTCATCTGTCGTTCGTTGAGTAATGTATCTGCATTTTCAGCTACCAATGGTTTCAATAGTTTGTGATCAGTTGGAATGATTCCCTGAGTCTTCTACTCGTCAGCAGTTGTGAGGTGAATACGGCAGTCCACTTATCGGAGTATTTCTATACTCGAGCATAACGAGATATGGATCTTTCCCACTTTTGTATACTCTGAATCCTTTTGCTTTCGCACAAAACATAAACAACCAACAATGACGTAATGCCATATAATATTAGCACAGAATCTTCTTTATGCAGTGGAAAATTACGAATTTTTTGCCTATCTTGAATTCTGGTCAAAGCTCCTGTGCCCAATTAATATAGTTCGGAAGAAACTACAAAAGTCTGGACTGCATATACGGGAATCTGCTAAAGAAATTAGTACCCTTTCATGCTTTCTGCAAAATGATGAGAAACTGACAAAAACCCAATCCATCGAAAAAGCAAAAGAAGGTAGTGAATACTATGGATTCCCTGTAATCAAAACAACCATATGAAAGAAAAGACTTGATGGGAAATTGAGTTCTAATGTAGTATATTTTTGCGTACATTATCTCATGTCATATGTCGAATGTCAAAATGCAAGGGGCCCCCAAAGAGGTCAATCCCCCCGGGCCCCCAAATCCCTAGTTACGCCCCTGATGGTAGACATTCAGCTCATACAATGCTACTAGCAGCCTTGTTCTCTTTTTCTCTCTCTTTTTTAACCACACATAGGCCTACTATATACAAAAATATATATATATATAAAAAACTATTTCAATCAGCTGAACTAGATATACTCATATCATCTAGCCCGCTGGACTGTTTTATGCGACAAGCGGGCACCTACAGAATTAGGTGTGCCTACAGATTATACATATCAAAAATGCAAATATATTAAAAATAACAAATTTTAAATATCTATATAAATTTTATAAATTTATGATTCTTATCACTTATGATCAAAGAGGCAAAAGAAAAATTGTCTCTACATGTCATTTTAAAAAAGCTTAAAGTATCTAAGATTATTTTTATTTGCAATATTTAGAAACATTCAGTTAAATAATCAAACTCAGGTCTTTATTTATTCAATGCTTTGAAGAACTGTTTTGAAAGTCTTAGGTTAGCTTGGAACAAAATGGTAAGTGTTAAAAATAAATTAATAAATTAAAGAACAATATGCCAACCATACAATCTAAATGGGGGAGTTTGCGCAAAGCTGCATGAAAATCAAACATATTATTAACATAGTTATCACAGTGATCAAACTTATAAGAGCTAAAGGTCTTTAACCACAAACAGTTCTGAGAAGTATTTGAAGATTAGGAAACTAACATTAAGATGTTCGTAACCCAGTAGTATCTGCTGGCTTAGCATGAGCAAAGTAGTGAGAAGAATATAGGATCTCAAGGAAGAAATTGTTATGCTCCTTGAAAGACATTGACCGTGACTTTGTTGCTAATATTTTGAAGAAAGAGTGAAAGACAGACTTCATGTTTTTCATTGACAGAATTGCACATGAAATGTATAAGCATGTTAAATCTTTTCAAACAAAGCTATCCCATTTCTTCAGGCCATCAAGTGAAAACAGGTTTTGTCATTTTCTTGTGCTGAAAGGTGAAACTATTTGTAGTGAAATGGTTGAAAAGTACAAGAATTAATTGGATTCCTTGATTGTGGAATTAGGAAAGCAAATTTTAAGAACTTGGAATTAATTTTCAATACCATCAGCTCACCATTTATTACAGAAGCTGATTCAGCTCTAGAGGACATACCTCAAAGCAAATTATGACCTGAAAGAGAACTTCCATTTAGTTATCCTGCGTGAGTTTTATGGGAGCCAGAAGTTGTATTTCCACAATTAAAAAACTTTGCTGCTACCCCTCCCTCCGAAAAAAAATCCTGGTTGCGCCCAAGATATTTCATTCTTTCTTGCACTCAATGCGTAATCATAAGAGCAGAAAAAAGTTGTTTTTTTTTTTAATTTGACATTCATTAAGATGCTATTATGAGACATTTCTTAGACATAGCTTAAATAAAAACATGTGCAATATTTTAAATGGAAAACAAGGCTATAAAATAATATCACAGGCATAAACGTTTTCATGAACCTTCTATAAAAGTTACTAAATTAAGATATACAGACCTAATACACGTATATAGCCTAATTAGATTTCTTTACGTCGTTTTATATTGTTGATGTTGATGTTTTCGAACATAAAATTATAAAAGGAATCAGCAGAATGTGTATTTTGTGTATTTAAAAATAAATAAATAAAATCAAATAAAAACACTATAGAGATGAAACTGAAAAGATGATGTCGATTCCAGTATATGATGCATCAATGACTGTGCTAGTATTGGTATAATCTATGTGTTTCTGCATCAATTAATAATATAGACTAATAGTGGTATTTAGATGTATTTCCATTGATATGAATACAGTATTGTGATTTACTTAGAAACAAGCCTAAACTCACCATTGCTCACACTTGTCTCCTGAAATCACGGTTTCTCCGTGGTTATAATACTGTCCATTATCTCCAGTACATTGACACTGGTTGGGTGCCACACAGGTGTCGTTCAGTCGAGCCATGCCCGTCGGGCAAATACAACCACTGTAAGGGGTTGTACGACAAATGTCTCGGGTGTATGCGTACAGAGGAAGACCGCAGGTCAAAGGGCAGTTATTGGTTATCAGACCATTAAATTCAAAAGGTGACTTGCAAGTCTTTGCTAAAAAAGAAATGGAAGCAAAAAAGAATATTTAAATATTTTCATTCCATTACTTAAACAAGTTTCCCAGTGTAGCCAATTAGCTAACTGGTACTTCTTTTTCCAAAGATATCATTAACTTAATTAATGTCAATTTCCAGGAAAATCGTTAGAGCTGTTTTCACCGTGTCCATACAGTTTTTGTTGTTGTTGTTTTTGACCCGATGAAGAATTTGCAAGCTGAATAGAGAAATTGTAAAAATGAATTAAGTTTTGGGTAGCTATAGGCTCCGTCCTGTGGTGTGTTGCAAGTTTAGTTCCGTCTTAACTTTTATCTCAGTGAATGATTGCTTTAAAACGGCTGTGATGTATATGCATAGATCAAGGATCATTTCCGGAGGTTGTGTGTCTAATGTGCCAAGAAACTCTAAGACTAAGACTACTGCTTAATTGATCCTTATGGAAATTTGCTTTGATTAAAAGGACTCTTTTCTGATATAAAGACAACACAGCAGAAACATTCGCATAAATAGAACAGACACACCATATAAAGAGTTCATTGATCGACTACACACAGCTATAGCCTAGTAATGGGAACTAAACTAACTTTTAAAAGTGAAACTAAAACTAGTTTTCAACTAAAATAAAGTAGTTCAACTATTAGTTTATCATGAATTTCAAAAGATAGTTAAACTAAACGAAAGAAAGTTAATTAAACTATAACCATTTTTTTTGGGGGGGGGGGGGAGGGGTTCAACTAGACCTATATAGATATAATCATCCGACTGTATATCGCCTACGGTTCAATCTTATTCTTTTAACATTCTAGTAATATTTATCTGTAATAAAATCAGTATTAAGGAATATGTTTCTTACATAAACGTTAATGCACAATAAAATAAAATGTCTAAATAAATATGTGTGCTTGTATTTTTGCCTTGAATTAAAACCTTTAGAAATAATGGTACTCTTTAAAAAAAAATAATTATATTAACTTATTATATAATGGAAAATATTACTTATACTGGTAAAGTTTAAAATCTCATTAAATAACAGATTTAGAATTTCAAATTTAGATCTAGTATCCAAAGAAATAGAAACGAAATCGTTGGAGTTTTTAAAACATTTGACCTGTATAACTATTTTATAGTGTAAAATACATGCTTGACTAACCATGCCGACGTGCTATTTTCTTGTCTGACCACTAAAAATAGAACTAACACTATTGCACAACCGTTAAACGCGCAAGGGAAAAAAAACTGGGTGATCTTGTCTGGACTGCACACTCAGTACACTACATAGACCTACACGTGTACGTCTATCTGGCCAGGTTGTTAAAATCAGTCGGACACACTATCTATTTACTTTCTTGACAGGAAGGGTATATAATTATTTTAGTGTAAAGATATATCTACGAACATGCTTTACTAGCCACGCCATTGTGTTATTTTCTTGTCTGACCTCTCCACATTAAGCAAACACTATTGTATAACAGGCAATGAAAAAAATGCAGGGTAGTCTTGTAGTAGGCCTATCATCAACTACACACGTACAGTAGGCCTACACTAGGCCTACATGTGTATGTTTAGCTGACCAGTTGTTAAAATCAGTTGGACACACAGTCTATTTACTTTATGGTCAGAGAGGGTGTGGATTAAGATTGTTTTTCTAGAGTTGGTTGTCCTAATGCTTTTAGATCTATATAGGCCTATATAGCTGTCGATTTAGACCTAGATCTCAAAAATAAGTCTTAAGACTATAAATAGGGTGTACTTGATGTTCCTGCAGTTAAAAAATTAATGTTTACCGCTAATGAATTGATTAAAACCACTAAATATTGACCTAACTCACTAATCAGATTCCCACTAGGAACAGAAATTAAACACCTCCACGTGGCTCACAAAAAAATTCGGAACAATCTCATTCATAATACTGCATAGAAGCTTTTGGCTAAATTTTTTTTTTAACATTTTATAATAGTGCTACTTTCAAGTGCAAATATTTACTCCCATAACTTCTACCAGGATCTTACTTTACCCTCTTCAAATGCAGACTGTCTAAATAGTTGTTAAATGCATCATTTTTTTTTATAATCAAAGTTATTGATATCACATGACCAGAAAACAGGGAGTGCGTTTCAACCCTGACCACATGTCGAAAAGTTTTACAAATTTTAATTAAACTTTTTAGTTAGTAACTAAAAAAATTAATTAAACTACGATTTGAACTAAATTTTTTCTTTCTAGTTAAACAATGGCCTTAACTATATTTTTTTTTAGTTAAACTAAGAGTTTCTAACTCTTTAGTTAACTTTTGCCCACCACTACAGCTATCTTGATCCTTTTCATGTTGCCTGATCAATGAGTGGCGTTGATATAGACTGATACAGTAAGGAACGAAAGAGTTTTTGTACCGCTCACTTCGCAACGACTTGACGTAGTTATGTTGGAGCGGGGAACTTTTTCCGATTTTGTTCAAAAAGTTCAATTAAGTATGGTAGTGTGTGAGTGTTGTTGTTTTTTATTATAATGTTGTCTCAGCGGGTCAACAGTTTAGATGAAGCGTTGCCTTGCCAGCTAGTTATTCCATATTTTGCATAGACACGCAGTAAAAATTATCTAGGATCTTTTTATTTCGTCTAAAGCTATTAAGTTTGTATAGGGGGGGGGGGGGGAAGCCGCTTGGCTGTTTTTTTTTTGTCAGAGTTTCAAGGTGGTCTTCCCACGAAAGCAAAATGACGCCTAGATATATATATGACTTCGCTTGCTGTATCGATATAGTCTTTATCTGCAGTTCATGTATCATTTGTTTAATCTTTCTGAAATCTATTACAAGTTCTTTCGTTTTTGTAACATTCAGTTCTAGAAAATTGTCAGTGCACCACTTTGATAACTCTTTTATCGAGCTTTGATACTGAGTTTCGTGTCCTGAAATAAGACCGACTATGGCAGTAACATCAGCGAATTTAATGAGTTTAACTGAGTCATAGATACTTCTTATGTCATTAGTGTAAAGAGTGTACAGTAGGCCTACAGGAGAAAATACACAACCTTGTGAGCACTTAACAAACTGGGGACGTTGGGTTAAAAAGTTTAGAACCCTTGCTTGTATTAATGGGCTGACATTTAAGTTACTCTGTTTGTTTATCATTAGATGTGGCTGTATGGTATTGAAAGCCGAGGTGAAATCTACGAAGAGCACTCGTGCATGTGTTTTGGATGTATCGAGATGCTGGTCCAAAAGCAACAGAATTGCATCTTCAGTTTTCCTAGCTGCTTTATATGTAAATTGGTGAGGATCTAGGCTGTTATTGACTTTTGCTACAAGATGTTTAAGCAAATATTTTTCAAAACATTTCATAACTAATCATAACTATAGGTGTTAGTGCTACTGGGCGGAAATCATTTAAGCTATTAGTAGTTTATTTATTTGAATCCAAAGACAAAAATAACTATATTCCTATACTCTTAAGCGAGCAATTCTTGTATGTATGTATATATATTTATATATATATATATATATATATATATATATATATATATATATATATATATATATATATATATATATATATATAAATTTTATTTCAAAAATGGCTCTAACGATTTTCTTTAAAATTTCAAGGTATGTGCATATTAGTGAGAAAAAAATTCTCAACTCATTGGCCACATTGGGAAAACTCGAGATCGACCGTTATATCGGTTTGAAAATGCCTCATTATCGGAAAATTAATTTTGGCTAGAATGTTTTATGAATGAAAATTTTCCATGACGTAAACGGGAAAAACGCTGTTTACGTCACTAGGCTTACAGCAGTACACTAAAATATTTCTTTGCAAACAAGAACAAGTTTTAAAGAATCAATAGACCTAATTAAACATTTGCGCACCATCTTACTGTAGATTGATTTATTATAGAACTATGAAATAAAAGTAATGAAATTAAATGTACCGATGCATGATTAGTTGTTGTGTTTTAAGTGCTTAATAAGTTGTTTACACTTTAATTGTGTAGAGCGGTGTAGATACCTTTTACTTTGTTGTTTATTTTGCTGGTGACCTCCAGATGTCTCGTTCTGAGGTTGCATGCAACCATGTGCTCTCTTCTATGTCAGCTAAGTCAAGTTTGCGCCATAAGCTGGTCTTTTAAGCGTTTCGGTGTTACGTCGACCACTTTTTAGCTCACCAAAAAAGACTGCCTTTGGCATGCGTTCGTCTGATATTCGTCTCCCATACAGGATACTGCTCTGTCCAGCGTAACTTTCGGACTTAAAGAATTCCCTCTATACAAAGGCCGCGGATACACATTTGAGACCAAAAGAAAATTTGCTGCCGAGGACAGACGCAGACGCTAAAAGAAAATCTTAATCGAGCACCGCGGACAATGGTTATGCTTGCCTTGGATGTGGCAAGATATGTAGGTCACAGCTGCAATCCTCAATAATTTTCGGACTCTAAGACAAGCCTTATTATTATTTTTATTTTGCTGGTGAATTATTACCATGTGTTCATGCTTCGGTGTCTTTTGTCCTGTACCAAAACAAAGGAAATGGTCATAACACAGCTTCTCTACGCCTTACTTGCTCACACTAAACATGATATCCATCTAGCGGTCAACGAATTTGCGTACGATGCAGCCTCTTTTGATTTAACTATAAACCTCGGTAAAAAGCCCAGGAGAGATCTGAATGGAAGGATGTGTAAAAGCAGGTCATAGCACCACTGGGAAGGATTTATGGCAAAAGCCGGTATGAACTTCTTATAGTCCGACAGTCAGGCTGGGCAGGGCACGTATCCTGTATGGGTAACGAGCATATTATTCGGCGTAACAGAGGTGCCCTACGGAAACGTTTCTTTAGAAAACTAATGCAATGATTTAAGTCTAATAAGAAAAAATGCGCCATTTTACTTTGTCACTAAGTGCATGTTTTACCCTATAACGTAGAGAAGTTACACTGCAAAGACTTTCTTCCAAGCCAATAATAGTAAGCCCACAATAGTTTTACGCAAAAGATGGATTGTAAAATTATAAGACGGACGTGAGCTGTAGTTTGTCTAGACTGTAGGAGGACTTAAAAGACTTTAAATTTAATCGACATGTACAATTAGGCCTACAATTAGAACTAAGAGAACACTAAAACCTCTCTTCAGATTAGTATTATGGTCTTTATCCGATCGTTCATTTTCGTAATTACAAGAATATTCCCAAAATGACTTCGGATATATAACCTTCCGAAATTATTTAACAGAGCGAGGTTCGGCCACCTGGTACAAACATATTCTCAAAATGACTTCGGGTACATATCCTTCCTCTACAAATTATTCATCCGAGCGAGGCTCGGTCACCTGATATTACTGGAAAAAGGAAATAATATCATGTAACTTGAAAACGTATATCTATTGTTGTCGGATTTCCGAATTCTGAAAAGTTGCATGATCTTCAGTCTTAGAGATTAAACAAAACTGCACTGCTGTATAATAAAGTAGGCCTACACAAAATTGCAAGTCACAAATTTTGTTTCATAAAACTCATTTATCGTCCAGTCTATATTTATTTATGTCTATGGTTGTATTATAAAAATTACAGACGTTCCTTCAAAAGAGGAGATCATTACGTCCTACCCGTATCCCTGTGTTAATCTAGCCATGCGTGTTAATTAGACTTAAACTCTGCAGCGACATCTTGCCAAACACGAGGATGAAGCTGCGACAATCATCAAGGCCATTAAAAACTTACTTACTCTCTCACACAACAGTATCGGCCCGCCCGACTCCTTCTTATTTAAAATTTATTTCCCCTCTAATATCTTATAACTAGGAGAGATAGTCTAGTGTAGAGCCATTGAGAATGTTTCAGACATACATATTTTAGATCTGATGGGCGTCATTATAAAAATTTTGAGTACAGTAATAATGCAAAACCGATTCCGTAAAGTCTAATAGTCTTAAAAAAAAAAAAAAAAAGAAAAATCTAGTTGATACTTAGTCAGTATCGATCGATTATTTTTGGAGGGGTTGTGACACCCTTAACTAATAGCAGAGAGAAATCGAAGAGGTTGTTTATTAAGAAAAAAAACTTTAAAAATAAAAAAGAAAGCAATTTAAATAGAGGACTTAAAGACTTGTATTCGCTTACGACAAAGAGTCTTGGACCTCCAATTGATAGCTTGACCGGTTTCCAAAAAGCAAGTCGTGTGATAAGTTGAAATAACGTTACACGCAGCTCTTTGTGCCTCCACTTCACCAGCGGCTTGAAGAGATGTGCAGTAGGCGTCATAACAGTAGTCCAAGAAATCTTGAGATGGGACCTGAGAGAGAGAGTTGAAAAGCACAAACTATCTGTGAATTCTGGAAATTCTTTAAAACCAAGACACGAAAGATTTATTTTATTTGGTTTCTTTTTTATGAACAAAAAAAAAAGTCTGCATTTTTTTTGCAAGCAATTTAGACCTAGTACCATTCCCGGCAGAGTATCTACTGAAGCTCTTAGTACCATTCCCGGCAGAGTATCTACTGAAGCTCTTAGTACCATTCCCGGCAGAGTATCTACTGAAGCTCTATCTACTGAAGCTCTATCTTCTGATATTCTAATTTAATGCATTTATTGGTGACTGTGTCTATTATTTCTTTTGAATACATTAAATTTGAATATCATCCTCCTCATATAGGTCGAGTGTCCAGGTGTAACGTGCGCACCGTAGTGTAAATGTGGAATGGTGCGAATGCGTGTTGAAAGGAGAGGAGAACCAAAAATGGAGGAATAAAACAAAATAGTGTTTTCGGTTACAAAATGTGCACTGAAAAAAAAATCACTTAATTACACACATGAGCTCTCATTTATTTCTGGATGTGTAAAACAACGTACAGAGGCGTAGTGGGTAAAACGTGCGCCCGGGGCAATAAACTTTAATGGCGCCCGTCCATCATTTTCCATGAACATCACATAGAAATATAGCCTTAGAATGTATTACCTAATAATAATACAAATAGCCTTAGAATGTATTACCTAATAATAATACAAATAGCCTTAGAATGTATTACCTAATAATAATACAAATAGCCTTAGAATGTATTACCTAATAATAATACAAATAGCCTTAGAATGTATTACCTTATAATAATACAAATAGCCTTAGAATGTATTACCTTATAATCATACAAATAGCCTTAAAATGTATTACCTAATAATAATACAAATAGCCTTAGAATGTATTACCTAATAATAATACAAATAACCTTAGAATGTATTACCTAATAATAATACAAATAGCCCTAGAATGCATGGGCGTAGCCAGGGGGGGGGGGGGTTGGGGTTCAACCCCCCCCCCCGAAATGAAATTCCCCCCCCCCTGGTGGGGGGGGGGGATCGGAATTTAGTGAATCATTTTTTGCTTAGATTTTGTTTATTTTAGGTGAGATTTTAATACTAAACCATCAATTGCCCCAGCACAACCAATGGGGTTTTGAGTTTAAAACCCCTTACCAGGGGGTTTTGAATTAAAAACCCCCTACCAGGGGGGTTCGAGTTTAAAAAACCCTACCAGGGGTTTTGTGTTTAAAACCCCCTACTAGGGGTTTTGAGTTTTAAACCCCCTACTTGGGGTTTTTGCGGTTAACCCCCCCTCTTCTATAAAACAAAACAAAACAAAAATGCAAACGAAAATCCCCTAATTCCAAGAGCACAGTTAAGGGAGATTTTGATTTTAAAACCCCCTCCAAATTTTACGATAAACCCCCTCTTCAATATAAAAAAAGTTAATTCACACTCAAAATGTTATGAGCGTAGCTAAATGGGTTTTTACTTAGTTTTTAGTTTAAACCCCACTTCAGCGGGGTTTGAAGGTAAAAAATACCTCTTTAATAATAAAAACAAAGCAAATTATACACTCAAAATGTTTTGAGAGTATTCAAAGGGGTTTTGAGTTTAAACTCCCCTCCAGTGGAGTTTGAAGCTAAAAAGTACCTCTTCAATATAAATAAAAGCAAATTCCTCACACTAAAATCTATGAACGCAGCCAAAGGGGTTTTGAGGCTAAAAAATACATCTTCAGTGTAAGAAAAAAAGCAAATTACGCACTCAAAATGCTATAAGCGTTGCCAAAAGGGGTTTTGAGTTTAAACCCCCATTCAGAGGGGTTTAATGCTAAAAATATCTCTTCAATATAAAAAAAAAAAGCAAATTACACACTAAAATTATTTGAGCGTAGCCAATCCAAACGGGGTTTTTGAGTTTAAACCCCTCTTCTACAGATGGCGTTTGTTTAATGTTTAAGACCCCTCCAGATGGTTTTGAGTTTAAGATCCCCCTACAGAGCATTTTGAGGTGGAAAACCCCCAACAGATGATTTTGACGATAAAACTTCTCTTTTCGATATAAAATCTAAAGCAAACTACAGTCACTTAATTCCAAGAGCGTATTCAAGAGTGGTTACACATTTTTACCAGTGGCAGGGCTCCCCTAATAAACTGTAATGAATAGTCATCTGCCGAAATTGAAAAACACTAAATGTGGCTCAACAAAGATGGCTAAGACAGATTTTAGTAGTAGGTTATAGAGATCGGGTTTAAATCAAGGAAATCCTATGCCGAACTGGGAGTCGACCCTTTAGTAAGATTGTGAGAGAGCAACACATGAGGTTTGCGGGACATGTTCTCCGACAAAATGAATTGCGCATAAGAAGAGTTGCAATGATAACCTAGTACAACTTGACGCCACTCATTCATTGAGGTCCTCATGACAGGTGGGAAGAGGCTTCAGACATTACCAGTGACAGATTTTTATGGAAACAGCTTGACGTCAAATGCTCCGAACGGCGCGGTGGGGTCTAAGTCAGTAAGAATAGCACATTAGGTTTTTGAAATAAAACTTTTTAATAGCAGGAAAATGCACTGTAGATACCTCAGAATATGCATTTTGTTGGCTTTCAATACAATTAATAGTGCTTAGCGGCGGGGCTTCGCCCCGCGCTAGCGCTCCCCAGACCCCATTGCTAGAAATGGCAGGAAATCTACAATTTTATGGAAACAGCTTGACGGCAAATGCGCCAAACGGCGAGGGAGGGTCTAAGTCAGTAAGAATAGCACATTAGGTTTTTGAAATAAAACTTTTTAATAGCAGGAAAATGCACTGTAGATACCTCAGAATATGCATTTTGTTGGCTTTCAATATCAGAAATAGTGCTTGGCGGCGGGGCTTCGCCCCGTGTTGGAGGAGCTCCTAGCGCTCCCCCAGACCCCATTGCTAGTAATGGCGGGGAATCTACAATTTTTCCACAAACTCATGGAAGAACCTATTCTAGGGCACATTAATCGTCTTCCGAAAGAATGAAGGGTCAGAATGTAATAAAGATTATGTAGGTACACACACATAAATACATATAAAAAAAAAATTTCGCAAGGGGGGGGGGAAAAAAAAATCCACCCCCCCAAACCCCCCCCCCCGAAAAAAAATCCTGGCTACGCCCATGCTAGAATGTATTACCTGATAATAATACAAATAGCCCTAGAATGTATTACCTGATAATAATACAAATAGCCTTAGAATGTATTACCTAATAATAATACAAATAGCCTTAGAATGTATTACCTTATAATAATACAAATAGCCTTAGAATGTATTACCTTATAATAATACAAATAGCCTTAGAATGTATTACATAATAATAATACAAATAGCCCTAGAATATATTACCTAATAATAATACAAATAGCCTTAGAATCTATTACTTAACTAAATTATCTACACAATTTTTTCTTTTGGCGCCACTCTGCCCAGGGCATCTTGCCCCCCCCCCCACTACACCTCTGCACATGTGACTTCTTGCCCATCCCTCGTCATCATCTCAAGAGTTTTCGACCTAGGTTGAAGATTACCATTCACACAGACAGTTTGCTCACTTTGCTTCTAACTCTTCTTATCATATTATTTATCAAACCATTCCTTCCTCAGTGGTCAGTTTAATCGCGTCGCCAAGGAGGATGACCCGTAGCAGCCCTGTATAAGGAGGGTAGGTCGGAGAAATTCGAGGTACCTACGCTACGATCTTCCCTTGTAACTCGGATACGTTGTAAAAAGTAAAGTAAAGTAACGTTCCCCTTTCAGACCGTGTGGTCTATAGATGATTCATCTGTTTCTGTGGCCTACGGTTTCATGTGGCCAGCACAACAACCAACCGCCTTTGCTTTTTCCCAACTAACGTTAGGTACCCATTAGAGTCTTCACCAGGATTCGAACCCCGGACCCCGGTTCGGTAGCCAAGCGCTTTACCGCTCAGCCACCGCGCCTCCCGGATACGTTGTGTTTGTACAATTCTTCTTCCCGGCGTGGCGAGTCAGACCATTTTAAAAACATTCCATGTCATTTATTTAGGTATAGGTTTAGTCAACATAATTATGCAATGTAAAGTGATTTGTTTCTTTCGCTTTAATACATCATAAAAATACACACTTAAGCTTATGTATATATTTATTTAATTAATCGTTATATGATTGATGCACGTTTAAATAGATTTAGAAGCAGATTAAATATTTTTGTATTTGATGTATTTTAATCCTTTGTTAACGAGCGCTGTCACATGTACTTTTAACAACTGCCTAATTCCTTATTGACCCCCCCCCCTTTTTCCGTTAATGTCTATTTTCACATTGCATATATTGTTCTCTCCCTTGACTCTTTAATATATAATACCCACTGACAAACGTGTGATCAAGATGTCTAGACCTCCAGACTAAATTTAATTTTAAAGATTATTATACTTTGAAATATCCTAACGGTCAAACCAGAGTTTTTCCTGTGTTGCCAAATAGCTAAAAAAAAAAAAATTCCAAAGATATACATTGACTGTCAAATTTCTTGAAAAATTGTTAGAGTAATTTTCAAAATCCGTGTCCGGGAAGGTTCCATGTTTTGCCCATGAAAAAAATAAGCTGATAAGAGGAATTATAAAAATAGCGCCCGTTTCTAATCGTATTTGAAAAGCCTTGATGGCATGTTACCTTCGAATGACTTCACTATACAAGGATTTCGTTTTCTTGATAAACAATAGGTTTACCTTAAAATGACAATATATTAAGGTTAGGATCGCATCACTTTGATCAAATAAAACTTTACCTTAGAATGACATGGGTAGAATAGTGTATTGATTGCCTTGCAAGACATCTGAGCTGCTACTTCATTCTCGGGAGTTTTACATTTTTCAAGTCCTTGCCCACACTAATAATTTAAAGATGAAAAAAAAACTTATAGCATACTTTATATTCAAGAACAAATGGTTGTTTTTTTTTTGTTTACATAGACCTAAATAGTATGATTAGTATCACTGAAATAAATATATAAATATGATTAGTATCACTGAAATAAATATTTCAAAAAAAAAAGTGCCGGTATTCTATAGTAGATAATTGTTTGTCTTCTTTTGTTTTCTTTGTAAATAAGAACATTAACTTACTGGAATGATATCATTTTTGTACTTTGTTATAGTTCTCTCTGCTACTATTGGATTCTGTAAAGTTAATTCATCTGCAAACAAATTGAATACAAAAATCATGGATTAGGAAACTTCCAATGGCAATGAAATTACATATATACTACAAACTACCTGAATATACTTAATTGCTTTTATAATCCCAATTATCTTAAATAATAATATTCAATTTTAATAGGACTTGTCTTTGAGTTTAAGAATTTAATGTCTTAATAAGAAATGCTTATTAATTAGCATCATAAATTCAATTACTCAGTATACTAAATTCATTTATTAAACAAAATTTTGTTAATTCACAATGAAGTGAAAACTGACTAGATCTACTCAGTACTATTTAAGACATGAAAAGGCCATTAGCTATTTGAGATATTAGGTTATAAGTCTGTGCTAAATATTTCTTGGGGGCCCTATACAGGGGCGTAACTAGGGATTTGGGGGCCCGGGGGGATTGACCTCTTTGGGGGCCCCTTACATTTTGACATTCGACATATGACATGAGATAATGTACGCAAAAATATATAAGCCCCAAATCAAATTGGTTCAGTATATCAGTAAACTTAACAAAAAGTAATCATCAAGACTCTTTTAATGAATAATACCGTTGTTTATTAGTTAAATAATGCACAAGTGACAAATCTAAATTGATATCGCTTCACATCGTGCATTCTGTGCAGCAAAGACATCTATAACATCAACTACATCGATACTTTCTAGTATTTGTGACTTCACTGACATTAAAACCATGATAAGCCTTTCTTGCGTCATTGTGCTCCTGAGATTCTTTTTGATGAGCTTGAGCTTTGAGAATGATCTCTCACATGACGTAATGGAAGTGGCCTGAGTTAGTGGTATTCGGAGGAGGTTGCAAAGTCTGAGCACACGTAATTCCCATATGAAGCCTGTTTTCTCAATATGTCTATTGGTGATTGTATTACTGTTTGTTGATGAAAAGTGCTCGTGCATCAATGACATCATTGAAAAAGCGATTTTCCATTTATTTCATCATACAAACAGGAAAAGTAGCACAGTTTGTAACAAGCGTGTCTTCTAACAGGTATCTTGGTTCAAGAAGAAACCCAAAGGTATCCATTTTCTTTCCAGCCTTTGGAATCTGCCCTTCATCTCCATATGAAATCTGTCCAGCACTTCTGTCGCAACACGTTTGAATTGCAGTTGTATTGACAGTCCTACATTAGAACTCAACTTCCCATCAAGTCTTTTCTTTCAAATGGTTGTTTTGATTACAGGGAATCCATAGTATTCACTACCTTCTTTTGCTTTTTCGATGGATTGGGTTTTTGTCAGTTTCTCATCATTTTGCAGAAAGCATGAAAGGGTACTAATTTCTTTAGCAGATTCTCGTATATGCAGTCCAGACTTTTGTAGTTTCTTCCGAACTATATTAATTGGGCACAGGAGCTTTGACCAGAATTCAAGATAGGCAAAAAATTCGTAATTTTCCACTGCATGAAGAAGATTCTGTGCTAATATTATATGGCATTACGTCATTGTTGGTTGTTTATGTTTTATTCGAAAGCAAAAGGATTCAGAGTATACAAAAGTGGGAAAGATCCATATCTCGTTATGCTCGAGTATAGAAATACTCCGATAAGTGGACTGCCGTATTTACCATCACAACTGCTGACGAGTAGAAGACTCAGGGAATCATTCCAACTGATCCCAAACTATTGAAACCATCGGTAGCTGAAAATGCGGAGACATTACTCAACGAACGACAGACGAAAAGCTAAGTGAAATACGATGCAAAAGCAAGACTACCTAAAGATTATTCTGTCGGAGAGTTCGTCTAGGTCAAACATGGCAGAAAGCAGTTGTCATTAATTAAAAAAAATTCAGCACCCAGATCTTACATCATAAAGACAAACAATGGAATAACATACAGAAGAAATCAACGCTTTTTAAATAAGAGTTTCGATGAAAACATCTCTGGGTACTATGATACCGATGAAGACAATGAACTGCAAACTGTTGCTACAAACGAAACAGACAGTTATACACCAACGTCTAGAGAACTTGTTCAGTCAAAACAACCAGAAGTGGACGAATTGTTAAAGTTCCTAGTAGACAGTGCCGGTCGCAGTGGGCGCCGCGCTTTCATAGGCCCCGCGCTAATTCCAAGTGTACATTATTATAATTATAACGTATATAAAATAACAGGGTTTTCGCGACCTCCTGATTTTTCAGGGCCTCCAGGAAATCTCATGAAAAGGCAAAATATACGATAAAGTCCTGAACTTTTTTTGAATTTATTTAAATCTCCAGAAGAATAGACGAAATTGACGTTTTGGGGTGCCAATAATTAAAAAGTGGCATTGCGAGCTTTCATTTGATTAAAAATTTATTGCAAAGACGAAAGTATGCCTATTTTCTAATTCAAAAAATAATAATTTTGACATTATGCTTATCCCTACCCAGACTAGGCCCGTGCGATCCGTTTCGCATAGGGCCCCGCAAATGCTAGGGCCGGCCCTGCTAGTAGATATCACTATTAAGAACTTTAAAAGGAAGGGTGTGATAATAACTTCAATAGGAAGGATGTATTGATATTATATGATATTACGTCATTATTTTTTGTTTATGTTTTGTGCGAAAGCAGGATTAGATCATTAGATGTAAATAAAAAGAGAGAGTTTCCATTGGATTGAGGAAAGATGAATAAAGGGGTAATAACTCGAGTGTGAAGTTAAATTCTGAAATTATAGACGCCAAACCCGAATAATGGACAATTTTAGCATTGTTAAGAATAACTTTTATTTATACTCGATTCTGTAAATTTTGCTTCAAGGTTAATTAGTGTAGCCATATAATACTCGCCATTTAGATCTATTATTAGTAAAGGTAACAAGATACCTGGAATTCTCTGTATATCATGCAGTTTTATTCGTGGCAACAAAGTTTAAATTGAAAGAGACATCACATTTTTAAAAACTGATCTCTGCGGCAAAAATATCTTTAAAATATCTAGGTTTAGTCTTTGTGATAAATTTAATCCATAAATGTTGATTAAAAAAAGACACCCGTTGACACTATTTATCAATCAAATATATTAATTTATGTATTTACAAATAAATTTCGGACACCCATTTGGGGGCCCCCCCTAGGTGGGGGCCCGGGGGGATTTTAAAATTCTCCCCCCCCTTCCCCCCCCCTTAGTTACGCCACTGGCCCTATACTATAGGTTGTGTTGTCAAAAGTCCTGCCCTGGATATTTAGCTTCTGATATTCTTTTCTAATCAAAAATTGTTCGTCTATTATTACAAATCATTTTATAAAGTTACCATTCAAGCGTTAACAACACGATAGGTATATGATGAAATGTCTCGTATGATGAGGTGCCTGGTCACCATAGAGGTCTAATGAGGTAGAAGCTAAATTGAGCACAATTATAGAAGATTCTAAAAAGGTTGTTTACCATTGATATAGCCATCGTTATCGCCACAAATGCCGTCTAGGTTCCCATTGAGTATTGAGTCTTTCCTTAAAGTGACCATGCAAGTCCCATCACTTTCCAGTTTCATCTCTAATCCGTACTGTGTAATGGTCACGTGCATAACGTTGCGAATCTTGTCAATCTTCCAGTTTATTAGGCCTGAGTTTTAAATTAAAAACAAACTATTATAGTACGAGTTAATGGTCTATTTAAACAGTCAAACAATATCAAGTTCAGATGTTCATTTCTTGTATAGTTTTAAGAAGCATTAGGAATCTCAGAAAGATGAAGTGGAACGAAACACAACTATTAGAAGACTAACCATGGCTATCTGCTGGTGTAATAGTATTATCCACCAGTTCAGAGGCATTTAATTTCACTGTTGTCCCGTCTTCGATGGTCATTTCTTGATCTCTCAATGTGTAAATACGCGGTGGTGTAGCAGTGATATTGATGGTGACTGCCTATAGGATGGCAAGAAACAACACAGAAACTTAGTGTTTTATCAAGTAGTGTTTTATAAAGTAGTGTTTTATCAAGTAGTGTTTTATCAAGTAGAGTTTTATCAAGTAATGTTTTATCAAGTAATGTTTTATCAAGTAGTGTTTTATGACGTAATGTTTTATCAAGGAGTGTTTTATCAAGTAGTGTTTTATCAAGTAGTGTTTTATAACGTAGGGTTTTATCAAGTAGTGTTTTATCAAGTAATGTTTTATCAAGTAGTGTTTTATGACGTAATGTTTTATAAAGTAGTGTTTTATAACGTAATGTTTTATCAAGTAGTGTTTTATAACGTAGTATTTTATCAAGTAGTGTTTTATAACGTAATGTTTTATCAAGTAGTGTTTTATCAAGTAGTGTTTTATAACGTAATGTTTTATCAAGTAGTGTTTTATAACGTTGTGTTTTATCAAGTAGTGTTTTATAACGTAGTGTTTTATCAAGTAGTGTTTTATAACGTAGTGTTTTATCAAGTAGTGTTTTATAACGTAGTGTTTTATCAAGTAATGTTTTATAAAGTAATGTTTTATCAAGTAGTGTTTTATAACGTAGTGTTTTATCAAGTAATGTTTTATCAAGTAATGTTTTATCAAGTAGTGTTTTATAATGTAGGGCTTTATCAAGTAATGTTTTATCAAGTAATGTTTTATCAAGTAGTGTTTTATCAAGTAGTGTTTTATAACGTAGTGTTTTATCAAGTAGTGTTTTATCAAGTAGTGTTTTATAACGTAGTGTTTTATCAAGTAGTGTTTTATAATGTAATGTTTTATCAAGTAGTGTTTTATAACGTAGTGTTTTATCAAGTAGTGTTTTATAACGTAGTGTTTTATCAAGTAATGTTTTATAACGTAGTGTTTTATCAAGTAGTGTTTTATAACGTAGTGTTTTATCAAGTAATGTTTTATCAAGTAATGTTTTATCAAGTAGTGTTTTATAACGTAGTGTTTAATTACGTAGTGTTTTATAACGTAATGTTTTATAACGTAGTGTTTTATAACGTAGTGTTTTATCAAGTAGTGTTTTATAACGTAGTGTTTTATCAAGCAGTGTTTTATAACGTAATGTTTTATCAAGTAGTGTTTTATAACATAGTGTTTTATCAAGTAGTGTTTTATCAAGTAGTGTTTTATAACGTAGTGTTTTATCAAGTAGTGTTTTATAACGTAGTGTTTTATCAAGTAATGTTTTATCAAGTAGTGTTTTATCAAAGAGTGTTTTATCAAGTAGTGTTTTATCAAGTAGTGTTTTATCAAGTAATGTTTTATCAAGTAGTGTTTTATCAAGTAGTGTTTTATCAAGTAGTGTTTTATCAAGTAATGTTTTATCAAGTAGTGTTTAATTACGTAGTGTTTTATAACGTAGTGTTTTATAACGTAGTGTTTAATTACGTAGTGTTTTATAACGTAGTGTTTTATTACGTAGTGCCATATTACGAAGTGTTTTATAGCGTAGTGTTTTATAACGTAGTGTTTTATAACGTAGTGCTATATTACGAAGTATTTTATAACGTAGTGTTTTATCAAGTAATGTTTTATCAAGTAATGTTTTATCAAGTAGTGTTTTATAACGTAGTGTTTTATCAAGTAATGTTTTATCAAGTAATGTTTTATCAAGTAGTGTTTTATAACGTAGTGTTTAATTACGTAGTGTTTTATAACGTAGTGTTTTATAACGTAGTGTTTAATTACGTAGTGTTTTATTACGTAGTGCTATATTATGAAGTGTTTTATAGCGTAGTGTTTTATAACGTAGTGTTTTATAACGTACTGCTATATTACGAAGTGTTTTATAGCGTAGTGTTTTATAACGTAGTGTTTTATAACGTAGTGTTTAATTTCGTAGTGTTTTATAACGTAGTGTTTAATTACGTAGTGTTTTATAATGTAGTGTTTTATAACGTAGTGTTTAATTTCGTAGTGTTTTATAACGTAGTGTTTAATTATGTAGTGCTTTATAATGTAGTGTTTTATAATGTAGTGTTTTATAACGTAGTGTTATATTACGTAGAGTGTTTTACAACATAGTGTTTAATTATGTAGTGTTTTATAACGTAGTGTTTAATTACGTAGTGTTTTATAATGTAGTGCTTTATAACGTAGTGTTTAATTTCGTAGTGTTTTATAACGTAGTGTTTTATAACGTAGTGTTTAATTACGTAGTGTTTTATAACATAGTGTTTAATTATGTAGTGTTTTATAATGTAGTGTTTTATAACGTAGTGTTTAATTTCATAGAGTTTTATAACGTAGTGTTTAATTACGTAGTGTTTTATAATGTAGTGTTTTATAATGTAGTGTTTTATAACGTAGTGTTTTATAAAGTAGTGTTTAATTTCGTAGTGTTTTATAACGTAGTGTTTAATTATGTAGTGTTTTATAATGTAGTGTTTTATAACGTAGTGTTTAATTTCGTAGTGTTTTATAACGTAGTGTTTAATTACGTAGTGTTTTATAATGTAGTGTTTTATAATGTAGTGTTTTATCAAGTAGTGTTATATTACGTAGAGTGTTTTACAACATAGGTTTAATTACGTAGTGTTTTATAACGTAGTGTTTTATAACGTAGTGTTTTATAACGTAGTGTTATATTACTTAGAGTGTTTTATAACGTAGTGTTATATTACTTAGAGTGTTTTATAACGTAGTGTTTTATAACGTAGTGTTTTATAACGTAGTGTTTTATAACGTAGTGTTATATTACGTAGAGTGTTTTATAACGTAGTGTTTTATAACGTAGTGTTTTATTACGTAGTGTTTTATAATGTAGTGTTATATTACGTAGAGTGTTTTATAACGTAGTGTTTTATAACGTAGTGTTTTATAACATAGTGTTTTATAAGCACAAGGAACTAAATACAACAACTAAAACAGCGACAGCTGCCTGAACGTTATCAAGTATAAATTAATTGCCGTATGAAAGCCTAGCTCTGTTATATCTTTTGAAACATCAAATTGAATAACTTAACATAGCTTTCAATCAATGCCTGCCTGGTTGTGAGCTATGCACTTATGAATGTTGCCACGATGATCCAGAGTTCAAAACCTGTCCGCTATCATCCCAACCATTCCGCGAAAAGTTAGCAGGGCATAATTATCTTTATTTAATAAGGAACGTTTGAAATATGTCAAAGTCAAAATGACGTACACATTGGCAATTATTTGTAGTCAATCAGTAAATGGCGAAGCTCTGACATATTAGCAGATCTTGATGCACTAGACAGAAATGTACAATGTCTTACTTGACTCCATCTTTAGTTAAAACAAGATTCTACTTTAAAAAAGAAATAAAGAGCCTCGTATTCTCTTTCCAAGAATCATCATTCTGGAATGACCTAACTCTTGAAGCCAGCTCGATTAGAGACTAGCCCTAAAAAATTCAAAAGGATATTACATCCTCCTTTCCTAGTGTTGTTAAGCAGTGTTTTTAGCGCAAACGCTAAACGCTTTAGTTAAGACTTGTTTTGGCGCCAGCGTGGTTGAACTGAAATAGAAGAGAGCACGTGTCAGCAGACGCCCTCCGAACAAGATAGCCAGAGATTTATTACGGGATAGTCTGCAGAGGACAGACGTAGACGGCGAAAAGACAACCTAAAATGACCACAGGCGGACAACGTTTATGTATGCAATGGATGTGGCAAAATATGTAGGTCACAGCTGGGACTGCGTTGTCACGTGAAATACTGTACTCCTCCTTAATCTTCGGACTCGAAGACAAGCCGGGATAGAGAGAAATTTCAAGAGACGAATCTAGACTTTAACGTCAATGTTTCTACATCTTTAATTTTGTTGTCAGAAATTAAAACTAAAAGAAGTCTGAGAAAGGCTTAGGGCAATGTAAAGGATTGCCTTTACATCCATTGTTTCTTCTGACAAGGTCATATCATCAGTTCTGCCTGTGGTTCCTTCTTCGACTTAGGCCACCAACCAGCTTCCTCCAGGCGTCATTAGCAACACATGTTCAGAAATGTGGACCTTTCAAATATAGGCCACCCTTATGTTTAAAAAGAAAAAATTGTAAGAAAATCGACAACTATCTATTGCTTACCTTTGAACAAGCACACTTGTTAAATGGATCACAGACAGTTACCGCAGATAATTTTAGTTGGGGTGTCAAAACCATATCGATAGCGCACGGTGTTCTGTAGTGCCAGAGGACACCATCAAATGTTCGGAAGGTGCTGTCCCCAGTGGCCATACATGTTGAATACCCCAAGGTGTTATTGATCTTCACAGGGTGTTCTGTTGAAACAAATTTCCCATCTTGACAATGTGACATGAAGGATTCTAGATATCTAGATCTACTTTCAGTATTTAAAAGTCATCGAAAAAGCTACTTGCTTTTGTATGTAGTGTAATACATGTTTATTGCTGGACCTACTTATGTTGTTTTTTTTTATCTTATAGGTGAAAGTGAACTATACACAGTTTAAAGATATTGTCCGCTAAGTCAACCTACTTGTCTATTAACATAAGTTGCCAGATAGTTAAAAACCCATGCTACTCACATATCTAGCCCTATACGCAAAATAACCGTCTAGCGCTAACAATGCTTCAAAGTGAAATCTCCATGATGTCCAATAAGAATAGAATCATTCTCTATCACGTAGAAGACCGCAGGCATTGGTAACTGCCAAATGATATCAGACAATGACTTGTCACTTTCAATTGGACGTGATTTGGTGTTGTAATCAATTTAAAAACAAACAAACAAGTGAGTTCCATTTTGTGATTTGCATTAAGAAATTAAAAAAAAAACGAATGAAATGAATTATAATGTGGTTCGAATTACCAAAGGGAAATAACATTCATAATGTTCTTTGTGGATTTCACACATGTATAAGTGAAATTCATAACTAAGGAATATTCACATTTGACTAGAGTAACACCGTTAGTAAAATGACTAAATTTAGAAAGCTTTCAGGAGAGAAGGCTCAAAAGTAAAGTAGCAATTATACATAAAACACTGAACCATAATCTTCAAATACAGAAACAAAATCTAATAAAATACTCAGACACAAAGATAAAAGCACTTTCCTCATTCCATATGCAAGGACAAATTTGTACACTAGTGATATTAGATCATGGAATGGGTTGCCTGAGCTTGCCAGGAAAACCAATGATTTGGCAAAATTTAAGTCCTTGGTCAACATGCATGACTAGATGCACGACGCGTAGGACGCAATCATCTTCTATTTTGAAGTAACGTCTGTATCAGATAAGATACATCTTCCTTTAGTTGGGTATGACAGTCAACAAAAATGTATGTTTGTAGATTTTGAAACTACGAAAGACGGATGAGTCCTTTATCTCCCTGTCCGGCGCATCTCAGTCATACACATTATGGGTTCCGTAGAATAGGCCCTTCAAACACTAGGACAAAGATCATGACATAGAGTATAGACTAAAAGATTTAAAGATTGCGTCTGGGTTTATTTCATTTCCTTGAAAGTAGTTTTTTTCTCTTATTAAAAAGTCAAGTTCTATGGTTGCCTCGTCGTCGTTGTTTAGATTTCCCGCAATTTATAGTTCTGTTTGGTTAAGATATTAAAAATACACCTCAAGTTACTGACAATATGAAAATGATTTTTATTTGATAACTTTTCCATTTGACTAATTAGATTCACGAGTGAGACTTGACGGCAATTGGTTAAGCTGCAAACCGCAACAACGAAGTTCTTTGATTTTATTATTTAAATACCTTCATTTTAACACTATGAGTAAAATCAGGCACCCTATTTTCTGTTCAACTTTAAGGCAACTGTTAACTAGATTAGTCAGTAAGTCGCAAATTAGTTGATTCAATTATTCTTATATTTGGTAATCGATCTATTTATTACAGAGGCTATTGTTGTTATAGGATGCTCGACTATTCCTATATCAGACCAAGGAGATAAGTTGTTAAAAGAAACTCAAAAAAGAAAAATTCGCCGGAGTAGGCAACAAGAGTTCGTACTATGACTCTCAAGAAAATAAATTAATATGTCTCTATTATCCTTTACCTAATAAATATTTCAAAGCAACATTTGTTTTTTCTTTTAAATAATATAGTTTTTTTTTTGTCCTAAGAAATCTAAAGATATCTTTCATTTTAAACCCATAAATATGAGTAGCCCTTATGGGGTTTCATCGGCTAATAGTAGGAGAAGGGGCGAAGGCAAGTAACTGGCGCCTAAATCAGTAAGCTTCGGGCATGATGGGCTCGTTAGCCAGGGCTGGCTACATTCCCAGGAGAAGGACAACTCTAAATTCGAACCTCTGATCATGGGAAAAGGCTTGGGGAGTCAAAAATGAGGAAAAATAAGGAGTCGGCGACCTTTAGGCAGTTTGCAGCACTCAACTCTACACCCTGGCAGAGCCTGCGACGCCACTGACCTCAAACGGTATCGGCACTTACCGTTCCTTTTGGATATATCAGCTGCGTGAAGATGGGGGGAACTGATGTATGTATAGTGTGGGTGACATCGTTTCGACCACAGCTAATACCCATGAGATGATCCATAGTCGCTTCTCGCCTGAAGGAGGCCATAAACTTATTGAAGTAGCTATTGGTCATCATGAAATTCGTAAAGAAAAACAACGAAATAACTTTATTGTAATACCTATTTTGCAAGGAGTGCATCCATATGTGGACATCTGACTGCCCCAGGAGCCCGCGAAGCCTTCGGTGCAACAGTTGGAGATGTTCATAACTTGACTACTAACGAGCTGTCCATTACAGACGTCATCTTGGTAACAATACATCAGCTCTGTTGTCAAGGCTTTTGATAAAATAGATGATTGTCATTGAATTTGCTCTGTTGAAATTTCAATCTAAGCATACATAAAATGTTTGGTCTGTAAAATGATTTTGGGATGTTCCTTCAGAGTTAAAGATAATGTAAATCCTAGTCCAAAACAACCGCAGGACGACGGGGGAAAAGCACGGCCAGAAAATGAACCAGCACCATCGTACGCACGACAGCACGCATACCACACGACCAGGCAGCCGTTTATAAAAACTAGAACCAGGGGAGCAAATTTCGATAAATAAATCTACTTTCATTTTCTTTTGTTGATATATTCCTGCAGTCTTTTTTTTTTTTTTTTTTTTTTACCAATGATCGCTTCTTGGATATAATGTTTATGGAAATATCTTTTGTTTTTCTTTTGGTAAATAATTTCTTTATTTTATGTTAATAGTTAATGCTGGGAGAAATAACGTGTATAACTTTGTACCAGACAGACGAAGTGATTTGATCTAAGCATTGACGGCTGTGAGCTCTGTACCTACATACCATTAATGTCTTCCTGACAAGCTTGTCCGCCATATCCAGGTGGACATACACATTCAGGCTCTGGATTCTGGACCAGTGATCCCCCAAGAGCCTTGCACTGGCCTCCATTAATACATGCTGGATCGCACACAGCTGAAAATGTAAATACAAACTATTTTTAAAAAATAAAGTCGCATGTTTTAGCGTTAGTAAAAACAAAACTATTCTTGTCTACCCATTAAAACTCGAGGAATAGAGTGTAAATTTTGCGGGGCTGGACTGATTTACAGATCCGTCTCTCATATACCCATTAAAACCCGAGGCATAGAGTGTACATTTTGCGGGGCTGGACTGATTTACAGATCCGTCTCTCATATACCCATTAAAACCCGAGGCATAGAGTGTACATTTTGCGGGGCTGGACTGATTTACAGATCCGTCTCTCATATACCCATTAAAACCCGGGGCATAGAGTGTACATTTTGCGGGGCTGGACTGATTTACAGATCCGTCTCTCATATACCTATTAAAACCCGAGGCATAGAGTGTACATTTTGCGGGGCTGGACTGATTTACAGATACGTCTCTCATATACCTATAAAAACCCGGAGCATAGAGTGTACATTTTGCGGGGCTGAACTGATTTACAGATCCGTCTCTTATATACCCATTAAAACCCGGGGCATAGAGTGTACATTTTGCGGGGCTGGACTGATTTACAGATCCGTCTCTCATATACCCATTAAAACCTGAGGCAAAGAGTGTACATTTTGCGGGGCTGAACTGATTTACAGATCCGTCTCTCATATACCCATTAAAACCCGGGGCATAGAGTGTACATTTTGCGGGGCTGAACTGATTTACAGATCCGTCTCCTATACACCCATCTCATATTTCCTAATTTCCTTTTAAATGAAGAGTGAACCTGTTATTAACGTAGTAGGCTCTCAACCCAGAAGGTGAAACGAAGTTTAGAAAAATCATTTTTGTATTTTGTGACAATATCAGTTAATTTATTTTACCACGTATTTTCTTTGTTTATTTTTCTGAACCTCTCAAAGTTCCTGTTTGAATCACACATGTTGGTATAAAAATCGTACACACATTAAACTTAGCCTGTATTTTTCTTAAGAACATCTGCGTGGTAGAAAGATATATTAACAGTAATTTAACTTACGTTGATCACAATAGATACCCTGGAATCCAGGACAACAGGTCTTATTGGTACTGTGCACCTTTCTGGAACACAATGGGCAAACATTACCATCAAGTACCGCATGCAATTGTTAGTAAGCATTATCAATTAAAACATAGCCTATCAGACGAAACAAACTGCGATAATGATGTCCCTCAACTTTCCCGCTCAATAATTCCAAATAAAAACGTTAAAAGGAAGAGAAATGGTACTTTACTGATTTAGTATAGGTTGAATTAGTTGCCTTTATAAGTCGCCGCTTTATGGTTTGTAGCTAACAATAAATAACTATAAAACCTTCTATTTACTTAATCACTTGGCTAGCACAGTGGTTGAGTGTCAGCTTGTGGAATTCGAATTCAGGTCGTTTCCCTTTTAAAAAAAAACTCTTTTTTTTTTTTTTTATAAAAAGCGATCACCAAGATACCCTCTTTCTATCTCCCCTACAGCCTTTCCCAACTGGTCCAGGCAAGTGATATAATCGTAGCGTATTGACAAACTAAAAGCTTGACAGGCGCTCAACGAGAACAATTGGTAAAAATATTTCTAATCGCACAGATTATTTTATTACTCTAGATCTATTACACATTTTTACATGATTGATCCTAACTAATTGGTACAACTAAGCTTAATATAAGCTTAATTTTTAAAAGAGTATTTTTTATATATTGTAAAATGACATTATCCATTCACTTTCATTGTTCGTCCCGATTTCATCACCAAATAACAAAATGAATTCGTTGCTAATGTTGTTTTTTAAACACTCTCATATAAGCAAGAAATGTAGATAATTCAAGATGTACTGACCTGTAATAGTTACACACTGGTTTGCAATCCGTCAAACTCACTTTTTGTGTTGAGTTCTTGGGCCAGTCAAGAGTTAGAGAGTAATTGTATTTGCCGATCATCCAATCAAAAAACTCACAGCAAGGGTGTTGCTCGTAGATCGTCTGCTCCCATTCTTGATCACAAAAGTAGCTGAAATCACACAAAGTTTTATTATTAACTAGTAAAAAAAAATGGAGTTTTATTTACATTAAGTCCAAAGTTTACTAATTGAGTTTGTGTTTTACAGGCGGCCCCAAATACACCCGCTGTTTGGTAAACAAGACATGTAAATAGGCAGATTTCGATATTGTTTAGCACAAATAACAGAAGTTTTGAATTACCAAAGGTAGTTTCCCATCTACTTCCATACTTCATACTAAAGAATAATTAATTCCCTTTTTTTTTACACAAGGTGGACAAAGAAAACGCTTCAGGAACTTCTCTGAGAGCTTTCAGCGTTGACCCTGCCATCAGGGAGACGGAAGTACATGATAGAGCATCCTGGCTCACAAATTGCAAAGGACAAGAGAACAGCGCTGGCAGAAGAAAAGCGTCAGAGAAAAACGAAAGGTCAAAACCTGCCCAGTGTGTAGTCGAATATTCCGGGCTCGCATCGTCCTCACTAGCCATTGTTGCTGGGGAAAGAATACTTAACGTGTTAGATTTATAATTGACATGACTTTAGTACATCAATCGAAATGGAAATTATCCATTTACGAGAGTAAAATAAATTATGATGTATACGTATAGCCATCAATCAGCCTTGTCGCAGTTGACCAAAGTTTGTACCTTTCGACAGTTGACAACTTCGCGTATTACCTATGCTGTATAGACAACTATCTAATTTTAAATGTTTAGAAAACTAAAGAAATGATTGTAGATTTTAGGAAACTTAAAGACCATGTTGCTGAAATTCAGATCAACAACCAAACGGTAGACTAAGTGCAAGAATATAAATACCTAAGTACTAATATAAACAACAAGTTAAAAATGAAGTTAACATTGACTTAAACTTTTTTTTTATGCTGCAACCCTTGGTAGTCTGATTGTCTTTCCTATCACCTGCTGGTCTGGTAATACTTCACTGGCACAAAGACATAAGACTAAATAAACTCATTAAATAGCATCCTATATCACGCGAACGCGCTTGTAAAACTTCACTGGCACAAAAATATAGACTAAATAGACTCCCATATCACTCGAACGCGCCTACCAATCTTGAAGAACGTTTTCACGAAAGATGCCTTTCAAAAACACACAATTTTTCAAGGCAATCAGCACCCATTAAACCCCAATTACATCAGACGAAGAGGTCGTCTCCTCTCTGTTAAGGCTATAACAGAAAGATTTAAAAACTCCTTTATCCCATTTTCATTCAGGGTGTTTCAAGATCACTTGTCATCTCTGAGAAGTACATAGAAGCCTGGTCGAGAGGCCAAGTGCGCTTGAACTTGGGTTGGCTGGGGCAGAGTTGTGTTTCCTGAGCGCCTAAAGGCAGCACGGAAAACCAACTCCTAGATAAGATACCCCCTCCCCCCCCCCCCCCCCAACTGGTCCACAAATGAGATTGGACCAAAAGCGCTCTGAGCATGCTATAAGCATGAAAGTAGCGCTATATAAAAGCTATAATAATGTATACATAAAGCTTGCATCTATATTGGTATAGTAGTAATGCTAAGGTGGAGAGTTTTTCTCAAACTAAATTTCCATTTGTTTGGACCAATACAATTATCTTATCTTATCTTAGTTTTTTCACTCACTTAAAATGTTTGCTCACTGCATTAGGAGGTTTGTACATAAATGTAAAAGAATTAAACCAAGTAGCATTTTTTAAAACCACTTAAACAAAATAAACAATAGGGCTATCTTCTGTGTTTAAACATATAGTTTATACTTGTATTATTAAATATTTTCAACTTTGAGGTACTTGAAATAAGAGACATATTAAAAAACATATTAAAAAATTGTATTTAACATTATGCTTACTATAAGGTATGTCCTTAATTAAATTTTCGCACTGTACGATTCATAAATAATTTGTCACTTTTAATTTGAACTTTACCAATGTCTGAAATTTGAAGTGCTTTTCCAAAATCTTTTTATTTAGAGCTCCGAACCAAGTCGTCCCGGGTTCGAAACCTGATAAAGACTGGGACTTTTAATTTTGGGATCTTAAGGGCGGCCCTGAGTCGACCAAGCTTTCATGGGTATCTAGCATTAGTCGAGGAAAATTAAAGGCGGTTTGTCGTTGTATTTGCCACCTGACACCCTAGTTATCCGTGGGCCTGAGACACAGATGACTTTTACATCATTTCCCTATATAGCCTATCTAAAGGTTTGAAAAGGCTATTTTACTTTACTAAACGGAAAAGTTTGAAGAATTTGATTCTGCCGTCTATCATCTAACGTCAAACAAAAAAGCAAAAACAAAAAAAAAACATAGCTTATCAACAGTTCTTTTAGTCTGCACACCGGAAACACCAAAAAGCTATTTATGGATGAAAATGTATGAAAATGCCCTATAACGGTTTACCTCCAGTTTTCCCGTTGTATATTTAAATATATATTCACTTATATTGTTAAAAAGAAAATCCGCTGCCGAGGACAGACGCAGACGGCGAAAGGGAAATCTGAATCGACCACCGCCGGACAATGGTTATGCATGCTCTGGATGAGGCAATAAATGTAGGTCACAGATGGGGCTGCGTAGCCAAGGGAAATACTGCATTCCTCATAAATTTTTGGACAAGCCTTATTATTATTATTATCATTATTATTATTGTTGTTAAAAAATGAAGAATCTATAGACATCGAAACAAAACCGCAGATGAGTGAAACCTACAAGCCTTTTAAGCAATTAAACCTATAAAACCTCAAAAGAAATCTTTGGCATTTGATATCTTGGAACCTACAAACATGTAATAATTTGAACCTAAAATACTTCCATAACAAACCTGTCGGCAGTTGCGAGAGGGGCGAAAGCCAATAACCATGAAGTGAGCCCAATCAGAAGAGCCGTTAAGGGCATCTTGGTTTAGGCAGATCGCCTTGTTATCTGTAGCCAGAAGTTACCAAAACTTTCGTGTTTGAGTTGGGGTTCAAGTCACTTTTATCCGAAAAAATAAACACTACACGCTAGATGTGCTTATTTTAAGAGCTTAGAGCTCTTTGTCGCAGAAATTCAAAATAGTTTCCTTTTATATAAATCTTCAATGACCAAACATCCATTTCTTGATAATCAGCCAAATGTTCATCCATGAAACAATGCAAATGTAATATCAATTTTCAAAATGTATTTGTGTTGAATGCATGAGTGACTAGTCTCTCCATCTTTCCTACCACTTTTCTATGTTGAAACATTTATAACCTAATCGATATAGCCATTAAAGTTATGTTGAACAATTTAGGACTTGCTTGTTTGACAACTAAGCTCTAACTTCCCCTTTGTTTTCTCTCTCAGACTCTTTCTCATTGCCCTCCTCCCCTTGTCCTTACATCTCACGCCCCCTACCCCCCTACTACCGCGCCCTTATTATTTGGCTATTCAAAAACAAGTAATTAGGACGGTCATGTTCAGCAAAGCAAGTTAAGAAATCTGATCAACGGATTAAAACAATGAGTTTGGCCACAGATTGCGAATACAAACTGTGGTCAGCCTAATGAGATTGTCAATAATGTCTGACACGCTAATGTAGGTAGCTTGTTCTGGAGTTATCCCTAGCTTTCACGTGATCAGTGCATGGTTCACGGTACTTTGCTGAGTAAACACATTGTAATAATATTGGGTAAACATTTCATTATCTATCTATCTATCTATCTATCTATCTATCTATCTATCTATCTATCTATCTATCTATCTATCTATCTAACTTACACACACACACATATATACAGGGGCCGACTGGCTGTCAAAATCGGCCCCGGCATTTCTATTCCATTCGGCTCCAAACTTGAATGTCATATAATAGGCATCCAACTCTAGTTCTACTTGTCCTAAAAACTAATGTGTTAAGTTTGATAATGTATCGATAACTGAACGCATGCACACAGTAAACTCTATATCTTTATACGAAATATAAGCGTTATGTTGCTTGTTAATGGCTACGTATGTAGGGGCTCTTCAAGGATGAAGCCTACTACGGCTGTTGGCTATTAGCCTACATTAATTCGGAAAATGTGATAGATAAAATGAGCTTTATACTGTAAGAGTCTGTTAAAGTTTTTTTTTTAAACACGATGCTCAGAGGGTCCCTTTTGCAACAAAATGCTGCTATAAACCTTTCAAAAATTTAATACTTTCTATAGTGACATTCGTGAGGCCCTTTAGGTGGCCTTACCGGCCCATTTAGGTACCGGCCCACCTGACATTTGCCCGAATGCCCATATAGCCAGTCCGCCCTGCATATATATATATATATATATATATTAAGAGAGAGAGAGAGAGAGAGAGAGAGAGAGAGAGATGGAGGGAGAGAGAGGGAGAGACAGAGAGTTGTAAATTTAGCCATGATTTTCTTCGGGGTGTGCGTTTTTTTTTTTTTGGGGGGGGGGGGAAGGATTTTGTTTATTAACCTCCTAAGTATATATTTCCTCGTTACTTAGGACTAAAAAAAAAGTCTATTCTGAGGTACAGTGCATTATCCTACAACTCTTCTGTTAAAAAAATTAGGTAAAAAAAAAATCTGCTTTTCAAAGCACTTTATTAATGGAGCTCAGCGACTGGTAGAAATTTTGCTTTAGTTTTTTATATGTGAGCTTGCGCTCCCAGAGCTATATTTTTATATATTTTATTTTTATAGGCTAGTGCCAAACTTATTATTTGCACTTCCGCTTTTTGTGTATAAAAAGTGATGCCACGCTGTTTTAAAACAGTTCCGTGTACAGTTGACCAGTGGTCAGTACCATATCTTTCTGTGTGACAGCTGAATATCTTTGTGGTCTGTCGTCTAATTATATTTTTATTCCTGTACCTGGGACGGCCTGTAAGTGTAGAAATATTTTATATTTTTTACTAGATCTATACTATGTGTAAGGTAATTATTTTATTTTCTACTTGGACTATTTGTCATAATAGTTGGCAACATGCTGTGTTGAAGATGGCGGCGTCCATCAGTCCTAATAGAATATCTTATCTTATCTTATATAATACAGACGTTACTTCAAAAAATAAGATGATTACGTCCTACGCGTCATGCATTTAGTCATGCATATTAACCAATGACTTAAATTCTGCCAAGTCTCTGGTTTTCCTGGCTAGCTCAGGCAACCCATTCCATGCTCTAATAGCACGTGACTAGGGAAGAAGGAGTATTTGTACAAATTTGTCCTAGCATATGGGACGAGGAATGTGCCTTTATCTTTGTGTCTTTCAGAGTATTTTATTAAATTTTGTTTTTGTATTTGAATATTATGGTTCAGTATTTTATGTATTATTGCTACTTTACTTTTGAGCCTTCTGTCCTGAAGGCTTTCTAAATTTAGTGATTTTACTAAAGGTGTTACTCTAGTCAAATGTGAATATTCGTTTGTTATGAATCGCACTGCTCTATTTTGTGTCTGTTCTAGTTTCTTAATGTTTTCTTGAGTTGAGGGGTCCCATATTTTATAATATAGTTTTGCATTTATGTTTTGCAGGCTATTATTACAGTGTTGCTTTTACCTGCTGTGTAACTGCTGAAATACATGCTGCTGTATCTAATATTGCTGCTTATAATTGCTGTTGTAGATCTATTCTAATTCTAGGGAATCTAGTGTTATTTTGTTTCTGCTATTGATAGTTTTGTTATTGTTTCTGTAGATCTATTGAAGTCTATTCTAATTCTAGGGAATCTAGTGTTATTTTGTTTCTGCTATTGATAGTTTTGTTATTGTTTCTGTAGATCTATTGAAGTCTATTCTAATTCTAGGGAATCTAGTGTTATTTTGTTTCTGCTATTGATAGTTTTGTTATTGTTTCTGTAGATCTATTGAAGTCTATTCTAATTCTAGGGAATCTAGTGTTATTTTGTTTCTGCTATTGATAGTTTTGTTATTGTTTCTGTAGATCTATTGAAGTCTATTCTATTATTCTAATTCTAGGGAATCTAGTGTTATTTTGTTTCTGCTATTAATAGTTTTGTTATTGTTTCTGTAGATCTATTGAAGTCTATTCTATTATTCTAATTCTAGGGAATCTAGTGTTATTTTGTTTCTGCTATTAATAGTTTTGTTATTGTTTCTGTAGATCTATTGAAGTCTATTCTATTATTCTAATTCTAGGGAATCTAGTGTTATTTTGTTTCTGCTATTGATAGTTTTGTTATTGTTTCTGTAGATCTATTGAAGTCTATTCTAATTCTAGGGAATCTAGTGTTATTTTGTTTCTGCTATTGATAGTTTTGTTATTGTTTCTGTAGATCTATTCTAATTCTAGATCTAATTCTAGGGAAGCGTTTTTTTGTTTCTGTAGTGTTGCCTTATTAGTGGCTTAGTTATATTTATAGTCTGTTTCTCAGTTCTGTTCTTAGTGAATAGTAAGGTTCTGAGCCTAAGGACAAGGTGTTCTTGTTTATAGTTACGGGTTGGTTGTAATAGTAGGATATTGTAGATCTAGACTAGTTTATTGTAGTGTGTTTATTGTAGATCCAGGTCTATAGTGTAGTAGTTTTAGTGATTTAGTTAGATAGTTGTTTTGATCAGTTTGTGTTAGATAGTTGGTTTGGTTAGTTTGTTATGGTGTTTGTAGTAGCGTAGATTTAGAGGGTTTTATATAGTTAGTTGCTGAGTTCAGTTGTAGTGGTTAGTCAAGTTAGTGTATATATTATTTTTTATTATTGATTTATTTTTGTGTGTAAATAAAGTTTCTTTTTGTTTTATTTATCGTAAACTAAAGTTTGTTATCTTGTTTTCATTTAGTTGAGTTAATATAGTTAGTTGTCTGGTTACTTAGGCTACTCTAGCCCCATGGTCACCATACCGAGGTGCACAGATTGAGCCCACCCAGTAGCGCAAACATCTGCCTACTGTTAGGTAAATTTTAATGTTGAGCAGCAGATAATAGGTCCTCTCTCCCACTCGCGCCTGCCTGACCTGCTCACATATAGAGGGAGAAAAGGGAAAGGTTTCAAAGGGTAACCAAAAAACCCCTTTTGGTTACACTTATGAAATTTAGTAACTGTAACTTACCTTTTTCTTTTGATAGTATTGTGGTTAACCTCAAAATCCCTCTTGTCTACACTCATGAAATTTGGTAACTGTAGTTTGGTTTAGATTTTTTTTTATCGAAAAGGAGATTTTTATTGCCCAAACCATTTGTTTTTTTTTTCTTGTTTTTGTTTTTGTGTGTAAAAAGTGTGTGTGTGTGGATGGGGGGTTAAACTTACAATCCTCATTGGCTACGCTCATGGAATTGGGTGACTGTCGTTCGCTTTTTTTTTTTTTTGTTTTATTGAAGAGGGGAGTTTTAGTTAAAAAAAAAAACTAGGCTGCGCTGGGGCAAGTGTTTGACATCAAAATCTCACCTACAATAAACAAGTTAGAGAAAAAAAAACTGTCACAAAATTCCCCCCTTTCGCGGGGATGGTATTTCGTTTTGGGGGGTTATTTTCCAACGTGATAATAAAGTCTATGGACATTAATGTTGGAACTATTACAATCTTTTTTTTTTAATTTTAGGTATGGGGTTTCAGTATTGTTTTCGCGACCAATATGTATAAATGCCTAATTAAATAATAAATCTTCCTTCACCTTTTAGTACAAACTTCGCAATGCAGTCGATAAACGTTTCAATTAACTTTGACCACTTTTTACAATTTAATGTGACCTGGTATCATGGCATGAGATAATGTACTTAATAAATATATAAGCCTACATTCTTATTTGTATAGTACAGTATAGTAAAGTTAACAAGAAACAATCATTAAGAATCGTTTAATGAAGAATACAGAGTTTATTGGCGAAATAATGCACAAGTGACAAATCTCAATTCATATCGCTTCACATCATGCTTTCTGTTTATGCAAAGGCATCTATAACTATAAGCGTGGCCGAGAGGCTAAGTACGCTTGAACTTGGCTTGGCTTGGTTACTTATGAAGTGGGCTCGAGGTTCGACACCCGACTCGAGCAGAGTTGTATTTACTAAGTGCCTAACGGCAGCACGGAAAACCTTTTCCCAGATACCCCTTCCCCCCACTGGTCCACAAATGAGATTGGACCATAGCGCTCTGAGCATGCTATAAGCTTGAAAGTAGCGCTATATAAAAGCTATAATTTATTTACTTTATTTACATCGATACAGTCTTTTATTTGTGACTCTACTGACATTGAAACAATGCATCATTGTGCTCCTGAGATAGTTTTTGATTAACTTGAGCTTTGAGAATGATCTCTCACATGCCACAAGTGGTCTGAGTTAGCAGAATTGCAAGGTTTGAGCACACATCATTACTACATGAAGCCAGCTTCCTCAATATGTCGATTGGTGATTGTGACACTGGTTTGTTGATGAACAGTGCTTGTGCATAAATGTCATTGAACAAGCGATTGGCCTAAATTTCATCAAACAGAAAAAAGTAAACAGTTTTTTATCAGCGTGTCGTCATCCATAGACTCCAACAGGTGTCTTGGTTCAAGAAGAAACCCAAAGATGTCCAAATGGTTTTTCCAGCCTTTGGAATCTGTCCTTCATCTCCATATGAAGTCTGCCCAGCACTTTTGTTGCAACACGTTTAAATTGCAGTTCTATTGACAGTCCTACATTAGAACTCAACTCCACACCAAGTCTTTTCTATTTCTGGTTATTTTGATTACAGGAAATCCATAGAATTCACTAGCTTCTTTTGCTTTTTCGATTGATTGGGTGATCAGTTTCATCCGTTTCTCATCATTTTGCATGAAAGGGTTTCAATTTCTTCAGCAGCTTCCCATATGTGCAGTCCAGACTTTTCTAGTTTCATCTGATCTATATTGATTTGGCGCAGGAGATTTGACCAGAATTCCAGATAAACAAAAAATTCACAATTTTCCACTGCGCTGCTTCTAGTATCCATTCTTTCAGTTGTTGATTCAGAAAGTTTCTCCAACAGCTTGATGATTTTGTCGAGACGCAAGGAAACTGCGAAGTAGCTTCTTCTCTTGCGGACCACCTTGTGTTACCCTCCTTTTTAAAACTCCAGGCTCCAGCTTCTTTCAGTTTGGCCCATCTCTTAAGTGAATTGGAAAAAGTTGAACAATTCACATACAGTTCCAAATGAAGGTGACAATTGCTGGATCTATCTCAGCAGAATGAAGAGCCGCCAGGTTGAGAGAGTGATTATTACAGTTCAGAAATGTTGCCTTTGGATTTATGTCTTAGAGACGTTTCTGCAGGCCAGACAGATGGCCACTCATTGTGGCTGCGTTATCATAGGCTTGACCTCTGCACAGATCAAAGTCTAGTCCAATGTCTTTAAGAGTTTTCAGAACAAGCTCTTCACAATGTTGTCCATCAGGTTTCAAAATTTCAAAGTAAGTGGAATCAAGCAGCAGAGAAAAGTAACAAACTTGCTTGACTTTCCCAACAATTGATTCCCAAACGTTATTGCCCATCAAGTTAATTAACTCATTTTGAGTTTCTGGTGAAAAATAATGTGTCTTCCCATATTCGATTCCATGTAAGTGGTGTTTCGTAACTTCATCAAATTCTGTAATTTTTTTTTTTATTTGTATGAATCATCTGAATAGTGATAATTTTCTTCGAAACGTTCATGGTCTCCTTTGTTTTCAATGCTCTTATCAGGCTTCTTCTTAAATGATAAGGATGATGAAATAAACTACACTAAACTACTACTTTCTGAGAGTTACACGGCACTAGTCAGCGCTACTCCTTGAAATTGAGAGTAACCACGAACAGAAAGAGTTAATAATCTGTGTGGAATACATACAACAGGGACACTAACCTAAATAACAACGTGAAAAGCAAGTTTATATAACAATGAAGTAATATCAAGTGGGTGCCCGGGGAATCTTCAAATTCTCCCCCCTCCTCCCCCACCCTAGCTACGCCACTACGTAGCCTTTTTTTAGCAGTTTGCAGCACTCACACCGTGGTAGAGCCCCAACTGCCCCAAACTGTATCGGCACTTGCCGCTCCTTTTGTCTACATCAGCTGCGTGAGAGGGGGAACTGATGTGTGGGCGACAACGTTCCGATCACAGCTAATGCTCGGGCATTCATTTCATCACCGCTTTTTATACAGCGGTTCTCAACCTCTTTTCTTCCATAAGGCCCCAATACAATTCCCCAATAGGCAGCGAAACCCCAACTGTAAAATTGTTTTACTTCATAAACGGGATTTTGCTAATGTTATAAAAATCGTAATCAAAATCTTAAATCCATTATGCATTTTTATTGTTACAAACTAAACATAGCTATATCTTTGTATTGCAAAATCAGACCTCTTTGTTAGATGGAGGGGGAACGTACTGCATCTCCAATACTATCTCCGAGTATTTCTAGTATACCAAACAGGCTACTAACTATCTAAAGAGCTTACATAGTTTTCCTTTTTGCCTAAGGGGGGGGGTGCAACCATTTTTTTTTTCGTTTTGGGGGAGGTGCTACATGAAAAATTTGATAAATGCTGCTTAATTGTTACAAAAATATTGTTGCACTTATATTTGTAAACACGCCAACGTTAAAGCGAAAAATGAGCTTGTTTCTGTTTCATTATATCAGGGATTTTCAAATAATACAACGAAGGTGATCTTCTAATTCTTAATTTAGACTTAATAATTGATAAGCTGGAAACATTTGTTTAGCAAAGACATGTGGCGCAATACATCTCAGACAGAATGGGATCTGACTGCAAACAATGATTCAGAAATTTTTAACTAACATAAATTATTTTTAGCTTCATCGCTATCAATGAGTTCAATAAACTCTTTCTGTGACGTCTCCGGAACATCTTCATCTTAAGAATGGACTTCTGGACGATTATTACCGGATGTCAGGTGTATTAGCCTAAAATGATGAAATCCTCAAGGCATCTATGCTTTTTTCACAGAAATTATCACGGAAAAGTTTTTTTTTTTTTTTGGGGGGGGGGGGAGTTTTTTTGTTGAAATTTTCAATTAGAGATTAGCCCTTTACAAAACAATTAAATCAATCAGATAATCATTAAATAACATCAGATAGGTCAGGGTCACATTGAACTTCACCTTCACCTATCCCTTGGTCTGGGGCACCACACAAGATCTGTCAACCGTCTTTTTCCATTCCTCTCTGTTCTTTGCCTTTGATAGAATTTCATTCACTGATAGGCCTGTCCATTCTTTGACGTTGTCTTCCCATCTCTTTCTTTGACTTCCTATTCATCTTCTTCCGGGTACTGTTCTCTGAAGAAAGGTCTTTGCTAGTCCAGAGGATTTTGTGATGTGGCCATGGAGATTGAATTTACGTTTTTTGACGGTGGTTAGCAGGTCATCGTGGGGTCCAATTGCTGTATAAATCTTGTTTCTAATCTCTTCATTCGTGATGCTGTCTTTGTAAGTGACAGCTAAGATTTAATTATATCTTCTTAACTATCAGTTAAGTGAATACAAATGAATTTGAACAATGTAATAATAATATTAATAATCTCCGTATCCTGTTGTATTAACAATATCTAACTATCGAACTAACAATACTACACATTCGACGGAAATAGGGTTGTAGTTGTTGATAGTTTGTAGTACATATTTTCGGATATTGTTTCTGAAATCGGCTTTTTACCTGCCTGAGTGGACCACTTCGGGGGCTGATTTTGAGTTTGTTTCCACATAAACTGTCTCTGTAACCATGTTTATTTTTTTTTTAGTTTTTTTTTCTATTTCATTTCATTGGGCCTCCAATGAAATAAAGCCGGTCCTAATATCTGTTTCATCACTGACCAACAAATCAACTCTTTCTTTTCACATTTCGTCGGAATTTGTTTTAAAACATTCACACGATAATTAATCTGAACCTCTTTTGTTTCTAAAGATCAACTAAACTATACATTTCAGCTGATGCTTAGAACTTTGTTGGATTGAATTTTCTTTTCAAAGGATTACGAATAAGCCTAGATTTAGCTGTTACATCTCTACATGCGGCCATATGTTACCTACTACGTTCGTTAAAAAAATTATCTTGAAATAAACATTTTAAAGTTTAATTGACTAGAACAGGAGGGAAAAAGTGTGTGTGTGTGTTCGTGTGTTACCATAAACCCGATACTTTCAGAAGATTTTTATTTTTTGAAAAAGTAAGATTTGCGAATTGCATTTCTTTATGCATTTTCAATGTATAAATAGCTTAGTTATATTGATTCGGCGGTGATTACATGCCCCCCCCCCCAATAATAACAAGCTATGACTAGACTGAGGTAAGTTTGGCTTTAGAAAATGTCACTTAGAATTATTCCTGAATATTTCATATCTACTTAATATTTTAATCTCACTTCCACTATAGGCACACGGAACAGCATGTATGCTAGGTGTCTAAGAAATTATAAGGACAAGAGACTTGCGATTCAAAAAGATAAAGGAATAAAAATGAAATTAAAGTTATTGAATTTGTTTAGTAAGCGTATTTTGGTTTTTAACCAGTAATGCCCATACTATGGCCAGTGGGCCAAAACTGGCCATCGACTAGAGGTGTTATTCGTCAAGTGACACCGCAGACAAACTATCCCACAGCTCTCGGAGCTGCGGACACTCTTGCAAGATATGCGTCACAGTTTCCACTGACTCTACACAGTGTCGGCATCGGGCATCAAAATTTGGCCAGAACCGGGCAAAATAAGCACTTGACATCTATGGGAGCTTAAAGGCACTATGCCTAACAGCCGAGTTTCTTGCCAAGGCTCTACGGGAGGACTAATCCTTCCAGCCTTGCTACCAAATGGAGTTCGTCTCAGGTAGGGATAAAGTAACCCTAGCTATGTATTGTGTTTTACCAAATCAATACATTTAACCTCTGCACAGAATATATGTAACTAGTCTGTATATTTAAGTTTTGAATAAAAGTAACTATTTTATTGCTTTCCAAGAAGGAGTGGCCTCTTTAGTCACATAAGAAGTTGAATTACTTATACCTATGTGTACATAACAAGAATTTTAGGAGTAAGTTATAGAGCTCGGGTTTCAAACATGGAAATATCATGTCAAAATGAGAGTCGACTATTTTATGAGGTTGCGACAGAGTCTCGCGTGAGGTTTTCGGGACATGTTCTCCCACAAAATGAACAATGATCTACGCATATCAAGAGTTACGATCATACGAGGAAAGCGCAAACGGGGACTTCCTGGTAGGCCTACAACTTGGTGCCACACTTTCATGGAGGTCATCAGAGCAGTGGATACCAGGTGGGAATAGGCTGCAGACATTGCCAGTGACAGGTCTTTATGGAGACAGTTTGCAGTTCAATGTGCCGAACGGAGTGGGATGATCTAAGTCCAAGTGACTAGAATTGCACAAACCTTACAGAAGAATACAATTGAATTTTGTTGTTTTTTAAAATATTTTTACTATTTCCTTTTATTCCATTTTTTTAAACATTGTAATGAGAACTATTGATTACTTATAAATCTAGAGAATATTAATTTGTGTTATTTTGTTTTAGAATTTATATAAGTATTTTAATGTTATTTGGTAAAAACTATGTTTTTTTTTATTTGCATATCCTGACATGAAACTAACATTTAAAAAAAAGTATTTGCTGAATAACTGACAGAGAACATTAGATTCCTTGCATTGGCTCACTGATAGGCACTATGTTATGTTTTCCATTTTTTTTTTTACACTAAGCATAATGTTTGAAGAGTATTTTACAATGCATATAGTTTTTTTTTTTTTTTTTTGATTTTATGATGTCACTGTCAAAATGTATTAAAAATGTTTTTTAAAATGCATTTAGCTTAAAATAAAATACAATTATTATTTTTTTCATTTGCTATGCATTCTGAATAAAAATGCTATAAACAAAGAAACAACAACATACTGTAATAATGTATTTCTATTCATATTTTTTTATTGACTTGAAAAATGTTACATTCCTTTAAGCATAATTCAACATAATATTTGTATCAATGGCGGAGCTGTACATGTCAATTCTGAAAGAGAAAGAACAAGAGTCATAAATATTTCATTGACTTTAAGTTTTTACTTTATCATTTGAATTTCAATGTTTTTTATCCCTTGGTGAAAATTTTGGTTTCAAACTTTTAATGTTTGAGATTAAGATGAAATTAAAGAGTATTTTTTTCAAAGTTAAAGTGCTTGTCTTGATAACAATAAGTCAATAACAACAAAGAGACTTACATCCACAGCGTTCACAGTTGCATCCAGATATGTAGCTGACATCATATTGGACTTGGCCATTATATTCACAACTGAAACTGACAGATTTGAATTCTATAGAAGCCTTACAGCAAGCACAGTTCTGTGCAGTGATGAGTTCCAATCTGCCGTTCTGGAACATTGTCCTCACAATACTGTCTGAGCTAACGCCACATGTTCCAGAGCAGGACTGCAACATGATGAAGATATACAACAGAAATCAATGATCACAAATGAAATAAGTGAACAAAAGAAAAAAGTGGCATCATTAAATAGCATCATAGAAAAAGTAAAAAACAAAGTAATTATACAACAGAGAAAACAGCTTTGTTGTCTCAGAGAAAACATGGCCAAGCAATCTCTTTACATTTCTGATAAAGATTTTTTTTGTGTGAAAGAAAAAAAAATATTTCTAACCAAATATGATATCTCATGATTAGAATGAGCATAAAATAAATAAGAAAAATATAAACAGCAAATTTTAATTTAGTTAAAAATGCATAAAAAAAAAAAAAGTTAATTTCTAATTTTATAAAAGTTGTGTATTTTTTTTACATGAATTCCTGATTGTTAATAAATAAAATTGTTAATTTCTAATTTTATAAAAGTTGTGTATTTTTTTTACATGAATTCCTGATTGTTTATAAATAAAATTCACTTACGCCAACTTCTTGAGGTTCAACAGAGACGCAGAGACCATTGTCTTCAGTTGTGATGTTAAGCATAACACTACTCTCAGCTTTGTAAGTACATGGGATCATCTTTGGTACACAACGCTTGCAGCATGCATCATCAGTATCTTCAAGGACATTGGTGGTCTAGGAACAAAAGATATTACTACTGTCTTCAATCAATGACCAGTATTGCATTTGTATTTACTTCTTGCTTTAGTTTAGTTTCTGATCTCATTGCAATCTAGCTAAAACTGTACTTACAAGGTCACAGTTATCAATGACATCTCTACATTCAGCATATTCCTGACTGTAGGAGCATTCCATAGTTCCGTTGGTGTTGCAATAACATTTCTCTGTACATTCATCATTGGGCCATACTTCATTGCCTGTTGCATATAAAATAAAGAAAATGTTTAGAAATATTCAGTATTTTACTTTTAAGAAGAAGAAAGAACTAATTATTTCTATCATACAAATGAAAATCATATATATATGTATATCTAATGTAAATCCATATTATCTTTTTACTGTCATATAAATTAATCATTTCTATAGCTTATTGTAATAAAAAGAGTAAGAACAAATTACCTAAGTTGAGGATTTCCAAACAGTTTACTTCACCGTTGCGACAAGTGCTGCAATTAAATTTATACAAACACTTTAACTATTCTTACAGCTATTTATAACCTAAAAGGAGTTTTACATTCTTATTTATTGCTACAATTTCAAAAAGATCGCTACCCCTTTCAATCTCATACAAATATTTCTATTCCTTTTTTTGTGTTTAATAAATGAAAAGTTAAGTGAAGGTGTTACTTTTAAATATTAAACCTACTAAGGAAAATATTAAAAGAACAAAATACACATTGAGTTTTATATAGATTAAATAGTCATTTAAAAGACTGCAGAATTTTCTTCTTTATTTTTAACTTTTGATAAGTAGTATTCAAATTAACTAAAATTAAACTACAAATAAAAGAATTTACAAACTTCTATACATTTATTTTCCAATAACAGTTTAATGAGAAACATAAAGCTCATTCTTAATCAAATAGACATATTTACTAAGTCTATTACAATTAAATAATATTCAAGAATATTAAATTACCATTCCTGGCATTTGTCAGTAACAACTTTTCCTGCTTCCCAGAATTGTCCGTTGTAGAAACAAGGACATTCACCAGGTTGACATACTTTACTTTCTGAACTTTGTTCACTTTTTGAACAACTATCGCCTAATATTTTTCTAGAAAGAAAATCAAGATATTTATTCTAGTCAAACTTAAAATTTTCTGGTTCTAAAGTATGACTAGTATTTAAAACACTGAAAAAATAACAACTATTATTGCTGAAGCTTTTCAGTTACCTTTGTCTTGAACGTGATCCTGTTCCACAAGTTACATCACATGGTGACCATTCAGTCCATTCTTGTATCTCACAACCTGCATAAACAACATCAAAGTATTACAGGCACTAAACAGAATTTTTAATTTTCTGTTACATATCCTAAACAAGTTGTAAATACAACAAAAATTAAATAAGTTAGATTTCAAGAAACATTAAAATTTAGATTACAAAGCATGATTGAAATATAAGTCTTTATTTTATATCAAGGAGAGAAATTTTTAAAGAAAATATAGTCATAGAGATACCTCACATATATATATATATATATTAAAAGGCTTTAATAAAGATTGTTATGGTGTATTCTTATTAATTCTTACAATAAAAAAAATACTTAGGCTCACATGGTGATTTAATCTAAGGTAAAATATCTAATTGCAGATTTATAAGATAGCTTTTATACACACATACATATAATTCTTCCAGTCCAATCAATCTGTGCCCATCTCTCTTTATATATATATATATATATATATATATAAAGTATCAGGTGAACGAGCCTCACTTGTTTGAATAATTTGTTGAGGAAATATATTTACTTAATTTGGATTGGGTAAAGATTCACAATTCGAAAAGTTGCTTTCATGTTGTTTTAGTTCTAAATGTCAATGTGCATGGTGATTAGAAAGTCTCGATCTTAAGTCACCATACAGAACACGCATAGGACGTAATAATAATCTATTTTGAAGTAACCTCTGTATTCCATAAGGTAAGATACGATGAGTCATTTACATTGCCTAAAAGTATTGGGCTATTATTGGCGTGGAAGAAAGTGCAGTGTAACATCTCAATGGTTATGTTAAAACATTAATATTGCAATTAGTATTACTAAGTCTTTACTACGAAACATCGAGTGATGCAAAATCTCTACGTAATAGGGTAAAACATGAACTTTGTAATAAAGTAAAATGACACTTTTTTTCTAGAGAGACTTAAAAACATTGCATTAGTTTTCTAAAGAAGCATTTCTGTGGGGCATCTCTGTTACGACGATCAACTTTAAGCTCACTAAAAAGATTGCCTTTCACATATGTTTGGCCCCCAGCGGGACTGTCAGACTCTAAGAAGCTCATGCCAGGGTTTTACCAAGGTTTATAGTTAAAGAGGCGGCATCAAACAAACAAGATATCATGTCTAATGTGAGCAAGAAAGGTGAAGAGAAGCTTTGTTATGACCATTTCCTTTGTTGTGGTACAAGACAGTAGATTTCGAAGCTTTAACATATTGTAATAATTCACAAGCAAAAAAAACAACTGAGTAAAAGCTACCTACACGTCTCTGCGGAATTAAAGTGTAAACAGTTTATAAAGCACTTAAAGCACAGTAACTAATCATACATCGACAAATTTAGTTTCATTATTTCTTTTCTATAGTTCCATAATAAATCAATCTACAATACAATGGTGCGCAAATGTTTAATTAGGCCCATTGATTCGTTGCAAAGAAATGTTTTAGTGTACTGCTGTAAGCCTAGTGATGTAAGCAGTGTAAAATTTTTTTCCCTTTGACATCATGGAAAATTTACATTCATAAAACATTGTAGCCAAAATTAATTTTTCGATAATGAATCATTTTCAAAGTGACATAATGATCGACTTTGAGTTTTTCCATTGTGGCCAATAATTGAGAAATTTTTTCTCATTTATATATATATATATATATGTTGAAATTTTAAAGAAAATCATTAAAGCCGTTTTTGAGATAAAAATATATATATGTAAATATATATATATATATATATACACATATATACAAGAATAGGATTTGTGTGTGTTTACAATTAGATAATTAGCACAAACAATCAAGTTACTTACAGCCTTCACGCTCCTTACAACTGTATCCAGCTTCGTTACATAAGCTGAAGTTTAAGATAAAATTAATGTTGCCAGTTAAGATAAGATCATATTAAATAAATATTGATACTACTCAATACTAAAAAAAACTACTTATTATAATTAGTAGTGAGAAATTGAAAAAAAAATAAAAAAATAAAATTAGCAATTAACTTTCAGATTGAAGTAAATATTTTAAAACACATTTTGTAGTGTTGCATGAGATTAAGATCTAAGGGTATTAAAAGATTTTTTAAAAGCATTTGATCATTTTGTTTCAGTTTGAAAATACTTCTTTTATAATTATGTATATTTGCATATGATCATGTAAGAGGATGTTAATACGTTATACATTTAATTTATGAAGAAAAGATACTATTGAAGTAATTCATTTCTTTGTATCAAACTCTTACCAGTAGCCACATTTACTAATGTTTACAATGTAAGTTTGTGGTATTGGGGTAGAGCTTCCACTGTCTTTATAACACTCACATTCTGTAAGTTTCACACAATCACCAAATGCATTCCTGTGAGTTGAGCAAGATAAATTTGTTTTAATTTTTTTGCTGTTTGACATTTTTACATTACATTACATATATTGTACACATTAACTCTTTCTCATAATTTTGAAAAAACAACTAAAAGATACTATATTTAATTAGATAACTAACCTCCTATAACCATCTTTGCATTGGCATTTTTCAACACAAGTAATATCATCCAAAAGAGAATCACAAGTGGAGTTCTTCCTATACACAGCACAAGATTCTATGCATTCATCATACTTGCTGACACAAGCAGGAACTTCATTATCATCACATATTGGACCTGTGGTTACTGCAAGGTAAAATTGATTTATGTTACACAATTACATTGCATTAATTAAAATATAAAAACAAAATACACAGAAGCACATAACTAAAAAAATCGCAACATACATACACATGCAAATCATGAAATACTATTTTGAACTCTAATTAATTTATTAATAAATAATCTCTAATTTAATTTAATCAATGTAAGAAAGAAAATATTATTTATTTTATCATCTGTAATTTAGGAGGGGTCAAATAAGTAGAGAGATAATCAAATCATTGTTATCAAATTAGGCAGTTCTTTTTGAATGATTGTTTATTGAGTTTATAATATTAACATAAAATTATAAAAAAATAATGACTTGGATGATGTTTATGAAATTTTATGAAAGTATTTATGTCTGGCTTAATGTTTGTAAGTAGCAACCTCAAATGTCCAAGAGCACAAACTTCTAGTCAGTTTTTTTTTAATTTGTGATGAGGTTCATTATGGCAATGAACCCATGTTGTACCAAATCATAGGACTTGTAAGCAATAAACATCATCTTAACAATGACTTATAATGCAGGATATAAAATTGGAATCTGTTTTTGTAATCAGAATTCATGGTATCCTTGTTCAATCATTGGGTTAAGTTCCTCATTTGTGGATATTTCACTATATCTAGTAAGCTGCTTTTTTTTTTTTATATCTATTAATGTGTCATTGAAATCTAAGTTTATTCACAAACAAAAGGGTTCAGCACACAGTTGGTAATACCCAGATGAAGAATGTCTTAAATCATGAAGAATGTCTTAAATCTTTGGAATAGAATAGTATGTTATATTCAAATTGAACAGTAATTAGGCACAAGTTTATTATTATCAAAATTATCTAATCAAATAAAGTGACTTTTGGAAAAAAAAATTATACAATTTTCATCTTTCTTCAAACACCCTAAGGTTGTCTCACAGACCCTTGCGGGTCTGCAAACCACACTTGAGAACTATTGGGATAGATGGTGTAAAGGCCATTGAGTTCTATGGCCCACTGTTTACAAGAGTGCCAGCACAATGACCAACCACTTTTACTTATCCATAACTAATGTAAATACCCATTAGATAAGAGTGGACTAATGGGCCCCAAAAATATCCAGAAATTCCAAATCCCAGTCTTCACTGAGATTTGAATACAAAATCTCTCAGTTCAGAAGCCAAGTGGCTTACCATTAAGCAACTGTTAGTTAAGAACATTAAGTCTAATGCTTAAAATGATGCTTATTTTTTGGAGTAGTCTCCCTTGAGTTTTATAGTTTGTTATGATTCCATGCAATATGGAGGCAGCCAGGAATGCAACTTGTTAACTATTAAAGTACCCTTCGTTTTAGTTGATTACCCAAAAGTGTTTGTTGAGTCTTTGATCATCTAGCTATTAACAGCAACCATGTCCCTTTAAAAAATAAAAGACTACATAAATGTACCTGTTACACAGATGTCACAAGACTGGGAGTCAGTCAGATTATAGGAGGTAACACAGTCAGCATCACAATCACTACCACAAGTTCGGTTACGGAACTTTTGACAAGTGCTTGAACATGGTGTCCATCCTGACCAAGGACCTGGACACTGATGAGGAGCTGGAGAATGAGATAATCAAAGAGAAAAAATGTATACATAGCGGTTGTTATCTATACTTTAATAATAATAATATTATAATCTTTATTGTCTGTATGGAAATTTGTCTTACAATTGGTGCACTACACCAAACAAAAAACATTATAACTATAAGAAACCAAAGTGTACATTCACACAGACTCACTCATAATTTACATGTGACAAAGTTTATACCAGATTGTTCTTATTTAATGATTTGATTGCCAGGGGAACAAAAGAGTGTTTGTGTCTGTTTGTCTTTGCTATCAGTGTCTTGTATCTCTTTTGTGATGGTAGAATCACAAAATCCTGACACAAAGGTTGATTCTATATTTCGAGGATCTTGTTAGCTTTTTTATAGATGTTTGTCTCAAACAACTGCCCAAATGGGTTTTGTTTTTTGCCACTGATCTTACCAGCAGCATTTAGGATTCTATAAAGTTTATTTTTATTTTTAATGCTCAGATTGCCATACCAGGCAGTGATATTGAAACTTAAAATATTGCAGATATGAGCATGATAAAACATAGCCAAGGCCTTTTCGCTAACATTAAACGAGGACAGTTTTCTTAGTAGTGGTAATCTTTGCTGCCCTTTTTTGCTGATATAATCAGTATTTGCAGTAAAATTTAGTTTATTGTCTAGGATAGTACCAAGGTATTTAAAGGTTAGCACAATTTCAATAGACTCTCCAGCTACAGAAACAATATCATTTTCCTTCTTTTCCCTACGAAAATCGATTATCATTACCAGTTGAATGTGCAGTTCTGGATAGTCTAGTCTAGAAAATTTGATTTGATACTTAACTGAGAGTAACTCAATGAAACTTAATGAATAAAAAACAACAACAGCACAGACATATGATGCTGTAATTTTAGGTATCTTACTAGTAGAGCAGCCATCTGGTACACATGGGACAGAAGAATTGAAACAGTGATCAGGAACACCATCTTCATTAAATGTTACTGATGTAAAAGCATTATTGCAGTCTCCCACACATTGAACTATTGGTTCTGGGCATTTAGCACACTCTTCTTCTGCTACATCACAAACTAGTAAATATTCCTTGCAAGAGCTAAAAAAAAAAATTAAATATTTTTTGTTAGAATTTGTAAGAGTAAAAATACATTTATCTATTTAGAGAATTTCAAAATGAATTCTTCTTTTTCTGCAACATCACAAGCTAGTAAATATTCATTTCAAAATGAATTCTTTTTCTGCAACATCACAAGCTAGTAAATATTCATTTCAAAATGAATTCTTTTTCTGCAACATCACAAGCTAGTAAATATTCATTTCAAAATGAATTCTTTTTCTGCAACATCACAAGCTAGTAAATATTCATTTCAAAATGAATTCTTTTTCTGCAACATCACAAGCTAGTAAATATTCATTTCAAAATGAATTCTTTTTCTGCAACATCACAAGCTAGTAAATATTCATTTCAAAATGAATTCTTTTTCTGCTACATTAAAAACTAGTAAATATTCATTACAAGAGCTAAAAACAAATATTTGAATATTTATTGTTAGAATGTCCGAATATGTAAGAGTAAAAATACATTTATCTATTTAGAGTATTTCAAAAAGGAAATATTCTTTTTTAGCGGCCCCCGTAAGTTTTGTGTGGTCTGTCTGTCTGCCCTTTAAATTTAGGTCTCTTAAACTACAAAAGATATTGAAAATCTGACATGATGATATTTTAGACCTTTCAAATTTTTGATGCAAATGCTACTTTTATCTTTTCTAAAAGCGAAAAATTGAATTTTTAAAATCCGCTATGCAAGCATTTTTTAAAATAAAAATACACCATTTTTACAAATATTCACTGTTATTAGTAAAAAAAAAAACACGGGAGACTTTTTAGTAATGGTGATACATATTTACCATATTTTTAACACATTTATGCAAATGGTTTTAGATTTTTTGCAAATTGTATTACTAAGTGAGGTACTTTAGAATTCTGTCATACTAACTGCATACATTTACAAAATAAATCTTTACTTTTTTTTAAAGAAAAAAATCTATTTAGTATGCATTTGAGTGGAATATGGTTTATTGGGACTTGTTTCAGGCGTGCAATGGCTTCGGCGCTAATGCTTGCTGAAAAGTTAAGGACGGAACTAAAGTGTTCAGCCCAGCGAACAAGTGTATATCTTCCTTGTCTGTGAGAAGTTTGTTTCCATCAGCACTAAATATGGGGGATGAGCCATTTCGATGAGGACCATAAAAAGCTTTGAATTGAAAAACATTTTTGCATTTTTACTGTCACCATTGGACTGGATTTCTTCTGCTTTTTTTTGTTATACCATGACTCCTTCACGAGCCTCAGATTCCGCTGAACCTCTCGTTTGGCATTAGTGTAGTGTTCTCTGCTTAGGGGCAAGCTGGATTACACAGAAAGGCCTTAAAGCAATGTTGCTTGTGTGTTAAAAGCTGTTCAATTTGCACATTGTTTTCGTCAAACCAATCTTGATGCTTGCGTTTTGGCTGACCGCTACTAGCCAAAGAGTACACAAAATCCCTTAGTTTATTCCAGCTGTTTTCCACATCCTTGTAGATGTGCAGAGTTTTAATTTAACTGTCTAGTTCGTTGATGAGCTCTTGCTTGATATCTGGGTTTGTGAGCTTACCAACATCTAGGCGCTTTGCATGCTTGCATTCTTGGGGCCGTTTAGGTAGTTTGATGTAGAGAGTAAAATTCAAATCTCTATACTGCATTCATAGATTTGACTAAAGCTTTTGACAATGTCAGTCGTGACGGCCTTTGGCAAATCATGTCCAAATTCGGCTGTTCGGATCAGTTCATAACTATGGTGCGTCAATTCCTTGATGACATGCAAGCAAGAGTCCAAGACAAGGAAGACTACTCCAAGCCTTTTCCTGTCTCAAATGGAGTGAAGCAGGGCTGTGTGCTGGCTCCCACGTTTTTAAGCATAAAGTTCACCGCCATGCTGAAAGATGCCAGAAAGCATCGGAGTGGGCATACGATATCGCACCGATGCAAGTTTGTTCAATGCTCAGAGACTCAAGGCAAGGACCAGGGTAAACTAGGAATGTATCAGAGACCTACTATTCGCAGATGACTGTTCTCTAAATGCCGCAAACAAAGAAGACCTTCAAAAGAGCCTGTACCTCTTCACTAATGCCTGCAAAAATGTAAAAGAGACAGAAGTGCTGCACCAACCTCCTCCAAATAAATCTGTCACAGAACTATACATTCTCATAGATGGCCAGAAATTAGCAAACGTAAAAAAGTTTGTAAATCTGGGAAGCACCATATCAGCAAACGCCCCTCTAGATGATAAGTTGACCTCCGTGTTGCTCGTGCCAGTGCTGCTTTTGGCAGACTTCAAGACCAAGTGTGGCAACGGAGAGCACTTAGCATAGCCACAAAACAAAGTCCTCAGTGCTGTAGTCCTCCCGTCACTCCTATATGCATCAGAGTCCTGGACCCTATATTCCCACCACACCAAAAACCTAAACTCCTTCCACCTACGCTGTCTAAGGAGTATCCATAAGGTGCGTTGGTCCGACCACATACCAGACACAGAAATCTTAAAACGTCCAACATGTACAGTATAAATAAGAGAGTAAAAAGGTCCCAACTTCGATGGGCGGGACATGTAGTTCGCATGCCACACAAACGCCTTCCCAAACGACTTCTTTACGGGGAGTTGTGTGCAGGAAAGCGCTCCCAGGGAGGCCAATACAAGCGCTACAAAGATCTCTCAAGAGCTCCTTTAGGGAATGCGATATCGACAATCTCGGCTGGGAAGCACTAGCTCTCGATCGCTCCTCATGGTGTGAAGCTGTGAATCTCGGAGTCTCAAGATTTGAATCAAGAAGAGTGGCCAGGGCGAAAGAGCGCCGAACCAACAAAAAGCTGAGAGAAGAAGCAGACATATCTGCAACTGACCTAACCCACCCATGCCACGTTTGCGGCAAGCTTTTTAAAGCAGTCATCTTCGAGTCCATAGAAAATGAGAAATGTGCACATCTTTGATCACGAAGCTATAAATAAGTGAAATATAATTTAAAACAACTTTTAATAAGTATTGTTTCATATCAAACAGGTGAACATCATCAGTATCATGAGGCATACCAACACTAACTAAAGGGATTTTTTTAAAGTGAAAAAGTTATATTTGTTGAGGCTTTGAATTAAAGATTCATCCTTTACAAATCAATTAGATCAATTAGATAATCATTTAATAACATCAGTTAGGCCAGATTCACATTTCACCTTCACCTATCCCGTAGTCTCTTGGACCATTGGGGCAAAACACAAGGTCTGTCAACCGTCTTTCTACATTCCTCTCTGTCCTTTGACTGACAGGACTGCCCATTATTTCATGTTGTCTTCAAATCTCTTTCTCTTCATCTTTTTCCTGGTACTGTTCCCCGAAGGAAGGTCTTTGCAAGCCCTGATGACCTTGTGATGTGGCCATAAAGCTTGAGTTTACGGTTTTTCGACAGTGGTTAGCAGGTCATTGTGGGGTCCAATTGCTGTATAAATCCTGTTTCTAATCTCTTTATTTGTGAAGCAGTCTTTGTAAGTGATAGCTAGGATTTAATTATATCTTTGTAACTATCAGTTCGTCGAATACATAAAATTATTTTTAACAATTCAATAATAATAACATTAATAAATTTCTATATCCTGTGGTATCAAGTCATTAGTCGAACTAACAATACAACAGCACGACACTTCTTTTTGTATAAACTGAGATAGGATAGTAGTTGTTGATAGCTTGTAGTTCATAGTTTCTTATATTCTTTCTAAAAATATTGAAACTGCCTTTTTACCGCTTGAGTAGACCACTACAGGGGCCGATTTTGAGTTTGTATTTCCGCACAAACTGTCTTTGTAACCTTGTTTACTTTCAGAAAGATTTACTATTTTTAGTGCTTACTACCATCTAACAACTTCTATCTGAGCATTATTTCCACTAAAAAGCTTTTTTCTTTCAATTCCTGTAATAAAGTTTAGATTGAAAAGTTTTAAAAAGCTAGACTATATAGTTGCAGTCTTTTTAAATTACTGTCATGTATCAGTTTTAGAACCCCTGTAATATTTGGTGACTAGTAGTCACTGAACTATTCCGTGCTAACTGCACGAGATTTTTCTCCTGGTCGGGGACTGACCACGAGGTGGACACCTCAGTAGATATTAGACTCTAAGAGCGAGAGGAGTGCTATGGATATTTTTGACAGCAGAGTTATGTATTAGTATTGAAGTTATTATAATTGATTTGAGTTCAGAACTTATTTCCTTGGATATGTATAATGTGTGATGGCTGAAGTCGCCAATATCTTTTGTAATATATTATTGTGTGAATAAAATTCATGTCTGCTACAAGAGCGTTTATTAATAATTCTAAATGTTGTGGCCGGAGAGTTCAGTGTGTTAGTGTTCTCACGCACCTGCAAATCTAGTGCGTGTGAGAAAGTATTTAGTTAACAAGTCAGAGAACATTATAGTAGTACCAGAAGAGGTATCTACAACGCACAGAGACATTCGCGTCATCACGCCTATAACAAGAACCAGGCCGTGACAATTACCTTGCTTTAGTAATGAAATTAATAGTTCATAATTCCTCCTAGTATTTGATCAAATAAAAGGCATATTAGGTATGGAGAATAGGTAGCCATCTTAAATGGTAAAAAAACTATAATAGAAATATGTTTATTGTTATGCATCACAATTTTTCTACTTCCTATAAAAGTCATTTTTTTTGTAAACAAAGCTTGCTCATATATTTACCATTTTTACAGAAAGCAGCATTACAAAGAGAGTTTGTGTTTTCTGACCAACTTAAAGGCTCCACCCATTGCCATCTGTTTGGTAACCAAACCAGTTCAAAAAGCAGGTTTCACTATTTTCAGCTCAAGTATAAGAAGTACAAACTACTACAAACCTATCCCCCCCCCTTAAACTAAATAGACGTGTATGAGGTGAAATAGTTGCCATTATTATTGTATTGTTTAAATGAATGATGGCATGATACATCAATGTTATTTTTACATTGTTAAAATCCAAAAGTATTCAATGAACTCATTTTTATAAAGATGTATAGTTTGTGAACCTGGCCTACAAAACATAATCACATTTCATCCTTATTGTAAATAATTCATTGCAACTATTTCATTAGTTATTTTCTCAATAATGCCTCTCCTATTATTATTATTATTATTATTAAAATATGATATAAGTCTTTCTGATATTTATTTTAAAAGCAGAAAAATTTGCTTTCAGAAGAGAAAAAACAGCCAATACGAAAAAATATCAATATAAGATTTTCAATGGCTTTTGTTTTTAGATTTCAACATGTCAGATACATGCACAGAATGATAATATTGTACAAAAATAATAGCTGCTTCTCCTTTTTTTTTGGGGGGGGGGGGGGGGGGAATAAAAAAAAAATTCACTGTTTCAATCAATAGTTTATTGTATTATTGCATCAAGTTGTAGGTAAAAATGACAGTATTTTATAGTTTTAAAACTTTTTGTTTTCCATTTAAAAGTTAGAGACTTTTAGAATGACTTCATTAATCAGCTTAAAATATCAAATTTTTTTATTTTCTAAAGTAACACTTGAAGGATGAAGAGAGACATTGAAATAATAACTAGCTATCATAGATAGGAAAAGGGGATTTTTTTTTAAATGCGTCAGATGAAATACCCAAAACATGGTATCAGATAACTTGTACTTGTGCAAGCATTACCATAGTAATGATAATTATCATTTTTACAATGTTTTAACAAAACATCTTTGTATTTAAGTTTTTAAAGCTTAAATATTTCTTCAATTTGAAAGAGTTAAATATAGCCAATTTACATTTTACTTTTCTTTTAAAAGTTATGTAAAGTTATCAAATGTTTTTTTGACACCTTTGATAAATGTTAATGTATTTTTTTTTTATGCTGTTGTTCCAGAAATATTAACTTATTTCATGACAAAAGATCTTTTAAAGGTAAGAAAATACAAAAATATTATTTTTTTTTAATCAATTTATCTTATTATAAATATTTATTTATATAAATTATAAAGATTATTATTATTAAGTATAAGGATGATAAGGAATGGGAGATGGCAGTTGGTTAAGTGATAGACTCCTTGACTTTTAAAATGTTTGATGTTTATACTTAGAGTTTTATGGAAATACCCCAGTCCACCCAAACAGTTTTGATAGTAAAATGTATAATGTATTAATAAAACATTCTTCATTTTGCACTAGACATTAGAATTTCTTTTTTTTTACATTTTTTTAGGTTGCACTTTTAACTCAGAATTACTTTTTTAAAATGCTGATAAACACTCACCATGAGTAGCAAGAACCTGTCACCACAACACCATCTTCAATAATATCACCATTATAGCCATAGTAAACAGTTTTATTGTTCTGAGTAGAACCCAAAACATTATTTGCTGGTAAGAATTTTAATGCTGTCAGTATTTTTTCTTCAGAATTCAGAGTACAATATTCTGAAAAATATAAAAATACAATTCTTTAACATAATGATTTTACTTTCTCACAATAAAAGGATGTTCAATAAAGTATGTGTTCTTTGAAAAGCAACACAAAACAAATAAAGCATTAAAAATAAAAAAATAAAAAACTTACTAAGTTTTGGCAAGCATAGCTTCAATTCACTTATGTTAAACTGAAATCCATTTGATGGACCAGTTATGACAATTTTAATTGAAGAGGAAGCAGCTATGTTGGCATTGAAAAAGTTTCTTGAAGTAGATGATGGCTGGAATGTTTCTTCACCATTATTGTTCTGAAAAGGAAGATGTTATTCACAACCATTCTTTGCCTACACTTTTAATTGAATTTTAAAAAGACAAATTAGTTTAAATATATAAATAAAATTGGCATCAGATGAATAGAAAGTAACTAAAGTCACTCAGATGGCCAAATAAGATTTTCATAGATTTTTGAAACAGAAACATGACAATTTTACTTTCTGAAACTTCTTTACAACTAAAACCAAATTGCAAAACTAAAATTAAATAATATTTTTTTTACCTTGATGGGTTCTGAAAGAACAGCTTTTCCATCCAAAATTCGAACTTGATAAGAAGATACATCTCCATCTATTCCAACTGCCATAAGCTGACCTCCCTGATAAAGTACTGTTGATATTTCTACAGTAGAAATGCTAGGTGGAACTTTAAAACTTGCGTTTTGTCGTTCAACACTAGTAGGATTAATTACAAATTGTGTAATAGGTAATTCTGATAGATTCTTATCTGTCAAGTCAACGATGTTTTGACAAACTGAAAGTAAAGTTGGAACAAATATTTTGTGAATTTCCACCCACTTACAAAATAAAGTGTATATAAAAATTGGTCTAAATTATTATAATATTATTAACAAATTTTTGAGAGAAGAGTGACTTCATTGCCTTTTATTGTATTCTTATTGGAAATTTTTACACCCACACAGCTATGATAAACTGGTTTATAAAATGTATTTTAAACTATTGAGTATGAATGAGTATACATTCATTATGAACTTTTAAAATAAAAGGATATAATAAGTTCCTCGTTCAGACCATGTTAAGATGTTAAGATCATCTGTTTCTTTGACCAAGAGTTAACGAGCAGGGTGTCATGTGGCCAGCATAACAACCAACTGCCTTTACTTTCTCCAAGTCAGGTACCCATTAAAGTTGGGTGAACTCAGGGGTGCCCTAAAAATGACAAAATTCAGAATCCCAGTGGATTCTAGAACCCTGGAACAGCAGACCTTCCACCAGCCCAATAACTTTAACATTAAGTTATCATGGTAGACCTAAAGCACCACAGAAAAGTTGTGTTGTTGGTGCTGTAACAGTGGAGATGCATGAATTATGAAATGGTGAACTGACAATACTGAACCAACTGCAAGAAACTCCAAGAACTGACACTTGTTGTTTGTATTTCCAGTCTCAATTATCTTTTGCACATTACTGATAGGTAAAATAAATATCCTTCATCCTACCAGATTCCTTAAGTTAAGTTGATTGAACAAGTATTAAACAATAGGATAATAAAAAAACATATATTTATAAGATTTTTAAGTCTGCCAATTTGTTCCTAAAGCTTTGAAAGGAGGCAGGAGACAAAGACAAATTGTGTAATGTAAAAAAAATCATAGAAAATATAGACATTCAAGAATTAGGGATCCAAAAGCTATAAGGTAAGATTAAACCACATAAAGCAACTGGACCTGCGGTACACCAGCTAGATTATTTAAAGAACCATGCTAAGAGCTAGCAACAGCTAAACTCAGATATACTTCAAGGAACAGTCTTGGGCCTGCTACTCTTTCTGATTGATATAAATCCTCTACCAAATAGGACACGTTCAGAAACAAAAGTTTGATTATTTATAGAAAATCGCATAATTTAAACAACAATAAAAAAAACACAAGGTTCTAAAATTTAACAATAGAATTAGAAGAATTAAATCAAATACATGTCTTTCCACCAAGAAAAGAGCTAATTAAAAGAAATTTTTTACTAATAAAACAAAACCAAAAAACTAGAATGTTATATAACCTTGGTTAGGTCAGTATTAGATTATGAATCCTCTATTTAAGACCCACTCATAAAAACATAAAGAAACTAGAACATATGCAACAAAGAAAAACAATCAAATATTCACATTTGATTAGAGTAACACCCTTAGCTAAACCACTCAATTTAGAGACCTTAAGAATAGTAGACTAAATAGAAAGAAAGCAATAATATGTAAATGATTAAATCATAATTTACTTAAAAAATTATCAGACACAAAAGAGGCACATGTAATTCCATTGATTGTGACAAACTTATTCAAGTGGTCATTCTTTCCTAGTGCTATTTTTGCATACAATGGAGTGCCAAAATTTTTATTCCTTTATTGACATGCATGATTACACTGAAAAACGGATAAGCAAGTCACATAATTATCTTCTATTTCGAACTATGGCCTTTAATTAATAACAAAAAAAAGTAAACCTAATTCAGGAGTAGTTTCAGTTGTTCTAGATGTTGTACTTTCAGATGAGGATGGTCCTGTTGTAACTCCAGGTGTTGTGGTTCCAGTTGGAGCTGTACTTTCAGATGAGGATGGTCCTGTTGTAACTCCAGGTGGTGTGGTTCCAGTAGGAGCTGTACTTTCAGATGAGGATGGTCCTGTTGTAACTCCAGGTGGTGTGGTTCCAGTTGGAGCTGTACTTTCAGATGAGGATGGTCCTGTTGTAACTCCAGGTGGTGTAGTTCCTGTTGGAGCTGTACTTTCAGATGAGGAAGGTCCTGTTGTAACTCCAGGTGGTGTGGTTCCAGTTGGAGCTGTACTTTCAGATGAGGATGGTCCTGTTGTAACTCCAGGTGATGTAGTTTTTCTTGAAGTTTGTTCAGTTGTAAAAACTATTGGACTAGTTGTAGTAGGAACTATTTCAGCTGTAGTACTCAATTGTGGCTCTGTTGGAGGGCCCTGAGTTGTCTGTGTGGATTCTGTACCAGGAGGAATTTCTGTGAATATTAGAAATCACAGTGTAGCAATTTATTTTGTATCTTAATTTTCTGAACATAGGTCTATTCAATCATTTTTCAGTAGCAGTGTTAATTTAAAAACTTTTAAAAACTTTATGAAAATGTACAACCATAATTTAACTATTTAAGAATTCTTTTAAAAACTTCAGTCAAAATACAATGTACCATATGCAAATTAGGTTTATTACCTTCACAAGATTCTTGTGTAATTTTATTATCTTTGTCTGATATAACATACACTGAAGGTCTCTTATTTGCTTCTTGTACTGTCTCAAGAGTAATATCCTGTGATAAATAAGGATATATATGAATATATTGATACAAAAGCATCCACAAATTTACTTTGTTGTTGTGAAACAAAAATGTTAAATATTAAATTTATAGAACTATGATAGAAGACAAAAAATTGTTGGTTTTATTTTCAAATAAAAATAAATAATATTAAAAATCAAAGAAAAAAGACAAAAATTTGTTATAACATTTGTAAGAATATATTATCAGCATGCATTAATACATTTGAAAATACAACAGTTTCAAAACAGTTACCTTAGCAATAAATACTTTTCCTTCAAAAGATGCATCAAGTTGCATACTTGTAGGTGGTACAATCAAAATCAGTAAATATATGTTAAGGAATTTACCATCCTTATCCTCAACTTTGAAAATTGAACCACCAAAGTAGTCTGTAAAGAGACCAGTAAAGAATTGTTAAAATAATTCCCTTTATTCATTAAATTAATGTCAAAATATGATAACATAAAAAAATGTCCACAATCATAAAAGTGTTTATCTGATTAAGATAATATTAAAAGAGTAATGCAAGGGTTTTGGGATGACTTACATAAACTAGGTAGAAATTTTAAGAATAAAAAACAGCAAATTACCTATAGCAAATGATCCTGACTTTGGAAGAGATCCATTAATTTCAGGTGCTGTTGAAAAAATATTTTTGCAAATAAATACTGGCATAAAAAATATAATAATTAAAAGTAATATTTTTGTAAACAAACCAATGCAATGAACTTTAAGATTTAAAAGAGTTATATAAAAGTGATAAAATCTAAAAAGATTTGTAAGATTTTGATAAATCAAACTTACCTAGCTCTACATAGATGTATTTGAATTCAGAACCACTAAAGGACAACTAAAAAAAAAACAAAAAAAATTCAATTACAACATATAAAAAAGCAACAGTAAATAATGGTAACTTCATGCTTCAAAACTTTTTAGTAAAATAAAAAATTAAAATATATACAAAAAAAAAAAATAAAGACTATAAACACAATGATAGTCTATGAAATTAAAATCTCTAAAAATGAAACAAAACTAAAACAGATAAGAGTAATTACAAATTTGTAGAACACAAGCAAAAACATCAAAGAATAAAATACTTGCCTTATCTGTGGGAGACAACACTTTTGAACCATTTGGTGCATTAATCTTCTGAAGATTATTATCCTTATTATTAATATAGTCAATTTTTCTATTCTGATCAAATTGTATAGTAGATGTAACATATTTAGCACTACCATCAGGAGATTGAGGGTTCATTGTAAGGGAACAACCTGTTGCTGATGATGGTGTAGTTGGAGATGTTTCAGGTGATGTAGATTCAGAAGAGGATGGTCCTGTTGTAACTCCAGGCGGTGTGGTTCCAGTTTGAGCAGTACTTTCAGATGAGGATGGTCCTGTTGTAACTCCAGGTGGTGTGGTTCCAGTAGGAGCAGTACTTTCAGATGAGGATGGTCCTGTTGTAACTCCAGGTGGTGTTGTTCCAGTTGGAGCTGTACTTTCAGATGAGGATGGTCCTGTTGTAACTCCAGGTGGTTTAGTTCCTGTTGAAGCTGTACTTTCAGATGAGGATGGTCCTGTTGTAACTCCAGGTGGTGTGGTTCCAGTTGGAGCTGTACTTTCAGATGAGGATGGTCCTGTTGTAACTCCAGGTGGTGTGGTTCCAGTTGGAGCAGTACTTTCAGATGAGAATGGTCCTGTTGTAACTCCAGGTGGTGTAGTTCCTGTTGGAGCTGTACTTTCAGATGAGGATGGTCCTGTTGTAACTCCAGGTGGTGTAGTTCCTGTTGGAGCTGTACTTTCAGATGAGGATGGTCCTGTTGTAACTCCAGGTGGTTTAGTTCCTGTTGGAGCTGTAATTTCAGATGAGGATGGTCCTGTTGTAACTCCAGGTGGTTTAGTTCCTGTTGGAGCTGTACTTTCAGATGAGGATGGTCCTGTTGTAACTCCAGGTGGTTTAGTTCCTGTTGGAGCTGTACTTTCAGATGAGGATGGTCCTGTTGTAACTCCAGGTGGTGTGGTTCCAGTTGGAGCAGTACTTTCAGATGAGGATGGTCCTGTTGTAACTCCAGGTGGTGTGGTTCCAGTTGGAGCTGTACTTTCAGATGAGGATGGTCCTGTTGTAACTCCAGGTGGTGTGGTTCCAGTAGGAGCTGTACTTTCAGATGAGGATGGTCCTGTTGTAACTCCAGGTGGTGTGGTTCCAGTTAGAGCTGTACTTTCAGATGAGGATGGTCCTGTTGTAACTCCAGGTGGTATGGTTCCAGTAGGAGCTGTACTTTCAGATGAGGATGGTCCTGTTGTAACTCCAGGTGGTGTGGTTCCAGTTGGAGCTGTACTTTCAGATGAGGATGGTCCTGTTGTAACTCCAGGTGGTGTAGTTCCTGTTGGAGCTGTACTTTCAGATGAGGAAGGTCCTGTTGTAACTCCAGGTGGTGTGGTTCCAGTTGGAGCTGTACTTTCAGATGAGGATGGTCCTGTTGTAACTCCAGGTGATGTAGTTTTTCTTGAAGTTTGTTCAGTTGTAAAAACTATTGGACTAGTTGTAGTAGGAACTATTTCAGCTGTAGTACTCAATTGTGGCTCTGTTGGAGGGCCCTGAGTTGTCTGTGTGGATTCTGTACCAGGAGGAATTTCTGTGAATATTAGAAATCACAGTGTAGCAATTTATTTTGTATCTTAATTTTCTGAACATAGGTCTATTCAATCATTTTTCAGTAGCAGTGTTAATTTAAAAACTTTTAAAAACTTTATGAAAATGTACAACCATAATTTAACTATTTAAGAATTCTTTTAAAAACTTCAGTCAAAATACAATGTACCATATGCAAATTAGGTTTATTACCTTCACAAGATTCTTGTGTAATTTTATTATCTTTGTCTGATATAACATACACTGAAGGTCTCTTATTTGCTTCTTGAACTGTCTCAAGAGTAATATCCTGTGATAAATAAGGATATATATGAATATATTGATACAAAAACATCCACAAATTTACTTTGTTGTTGTGAAACAAAAATGTTAAATATTAAATTTATAGAACTATGATAGAAGACAAAAAATTGTTGGTTTTATTTTCAAATAAAAATAAATAATATTAAAAATCAAAGAAAAAAGACAAAAATTTGTTATAACATTTGTAAGAATATATTATCAGCATGCATTAATACATTTGAAAATACAACAGTTTTAAAACAGTTACCTTAGCAATAAATACTTTTCCTTCAAAAGATGCATCAAGTTGCATACTTGTAGGTGGTACAATCAAAATCAGTAAATATATGTTAAGGAATTTACCATCCTTATCCTCAACTTTGAAAATTGAACCACCAAAGTAGTCTGTAAAGAGACCAGTAAAGAATTGTTAAAATAATTCCCTTTATTCATTAAATTAATTTCAAAATATGATAACATAAAAAAATGTCCACAATCATAAAAGTGTTTATCTGATTAAGATAATATTAAAAGAGTAATGCAAGGGTTTTGGGATGACTTACATAAACTAGGTAGAAATTTTAAGAATAAAAAACAGCAAATTACCTATAGCAAATGATCCTGACTTTGGAAGAGATCCATTAATTTCAGGTGCTGTTGAAAAAATATTTTTGCAAATAAATACTGGCATAAAAAATATAGTAATTAAAAGTAATATGTTTGTAAACAAACCAATGCAATGAACTTTAAGATTTAAAAGAGTTATATAAAAGTGATAAAATCTAAAAAGATTTGTAAGATTTTGATAAATCAAACTTACCTAGCTCTACATAGATGTATTTGAATTCAGAACCACTAAAGGACAACTAAAAAAAAAACAAAAAAAATTCAATTACAACATATAAAAAAGCAACAGTAAATAATGGTAACTTCATGCTTCAAAACTTTTTAGTAAAATAAAAAATTAAAATATATACAAAAAAAAAAAAAATAAAGACTATAAACACAATGATAGTCTATGAAATTAAAATCTCTAAAAATGAAACAAAACTGAAACAGATAAGAGTAATTACAAATTTGTAGAACACAAGCAAAAACATCAAAGAATAAAATACTTGCCTTATCTGTGGGAGACAACACTTTTGAACCATTTGGTGCATTAATCTTCTGAAGATTATTATCCTTATTATTAATATAGTCAATTTTTCTATTCTGATCATATTGTGAAGTAGATGTAACATATTTAGCACTACCATCAGGAGATTGAGGTGTCATTGTAAGGGAACAACCTGTTGCTGATGATGGTGTAGTTGGAGATGTTTCAGGTGATGTAGATTCAGAAGAGGATGGTCCTGTTGTAACTCCAGGCAGTGTGGTTCCAGTTTGAGCAGTACTTTCAGATGAGGATGGTCCTGTTGTAACTCCAGGTGGTGTGGTTCCAGTAGGAGCAGTACTTTCAGATGAGGATGGTCCTGTTGTAACTCCAGGTGGTGTTGTTCCAGTTGGAGCTGTACTTTCAGATGAGGATGGTCCTGTTGTAACTCCAGGTGGTTTAGTTCCTGTTGAAGCTGTACTTTCAGATGAGGATGGTCCTGTTGTAACTCCAGGTGGTGTGGTTCCAGTTGGAGCTGTACTTTCAGATGAGGATGGTCCTGTTGTAACTCCAGGTGGTGTGGTTCCAGTTGGAGCAGTACTTTCAGATGAGAATGGTCCTGTTGTAACTCCAGGTGGTGTAGTTCCTGTTGGAGCTGTACTTTCAGATGAGGATGGTCCTGTTGTAACTCCAGGTGGTGTAGTTCCTGTTGGAGCTGTACTTTCAGATGAGGATGGTCCTGTTGTAACTCCAGGTGGTTTAGTTCCTGTTGGAGCTGTACTTTCAGATGAGGATGGTCCTGTTGTAACTCCAGGTGGTGTGGTTCCAGTTGATGCAGTACTTTCAGATGAGGATGGTCCTGTTGTAACTCCAGGTGGTTTAGTTCCTGTTGGAGCTGTACTTTCAGATGAGGATGGTCCTGTTGTAACTCCAGGTGGTTTAGTTCCTGTTGGAGCTGTACTTTCAGATGAGGATGGTCCTGTTGTAACTCCAGGTGGTGTGGTTCCAGTTGGAGCAGTACTTTCAGATGAGGATGGTCCTGTTGTAACTCCAGGTGGTGTGGTTCCAGTTGGAGCTGTACTTTCAGATGAGGATGGTCCTGTTGTAACTCCAGGTGGTGTGGTTCCAGTAGGAGCTGTACTTTCAGATGAGGATGGTCCTGTTGTAACTCCAGGTGGTGTGGTTCCAGTTAGAGCTGTACTTTCAGATGAGGATGGTCCTGTTGTAACTCCAGGTGGTGTAGTTCCAGTTTGAGCTGTACTTTCAGATGAGGATGGTCCTGTTGTAACTCCAGGTGGTGTGGTTCCAGTAGGAGCTGTACTTTCAGATGAGGATGGTCCTGTTGTAACTCCAGGTGGTGTGGTTCCAGTTGGAGCTGTACTTTCAGATGAGGATGGTCCTGTTGTAACTCCAGGTGGTGTAGTTCCTGTTGGAGCTGTACTTTCAGATGAGGAAGGTCCTGTTGTAACTCCAGGTGGTGTGGTTCCAGTTGGAGCTGTACTTTCAGATGAGGATGGTCCTGTTGTAACTCCAGGTGATGTAGTTTTTCTTGAAGTTTGTTCAGTTGTAAAAACTATTGGACTAGTTGTAGTAGGAACTATTTCAGCTGTAGTACTCAATTGTGGCTCTGTTGGAGGGCCCTGAGTTGTCTGTGTGGATTCTGTACCAGGAGGAATTTCTGTGAATATTAGAAATCACAGTGTAGCAATTTATTTTGTATCTTAATTTTCTGAACATAGGTCTATTCAATCATTTTTCAGTAGCAGTGTTAATTTAAAAACTTTTAAAAACTTTATGAAAATGTACAACCATAATTTAACTATTTAAGAATTCTTTTAAAAACTTCAGTCAAAATACAATGTACCATATGCAAATTAGGTTTATTACCTTCACAAGATTCTTGTGTAATTTTATTATCTTTGTCTGATATAACATACACTGAAGGTCTCTTATTTGCTTCTTGTACTGTCTCAAGAGTAATATCCTGTGATAAATAAGGATATATATGAATATATTGATACAAAAGCATCCACAAATTTACTTTGTTGTTGTGAAACAAAAATGTTAAATATTAAATTTATAGAACTATGATAGAAGACAAAAAATTGTTGGTTTTATTTTCAAATAAAAATAAATAATATTAAAAATCAAAGAAAAAAGACAAAAATTTGTTATAACATTTGTAAGAATATATTATCAGCATGCATTAATACATTTGAAAATACAACAGTTTCAAAACAGTTACCTTAGCAATAAATACTTTTCCTTCAAAAGATGCATCAAGTTGCATACTTGTAGGTGGTACAATCAAAATCAGTAAATATATGTTAAGGAATTTACCATCCTTATCCTCAACTTTGAAAATTGAACCACCAAAGTAGTCTGTAAAGAGACCAGTAAAGAATTGTTAAAATAATTCTCTTTATTTATTAAATTAATGTCAAAATATGATAACATAAAAAAATGTCCACAATCATAAAAGTGTTTATCTGATTAAGATAATATTAAAAGAGTAATGCAAGGGTTTTGGGATGACTTACATAAACTAGGTAGAAATTTTAAGAATAAAAAACAGCAAATTACCTATAGCAAATGATCCTGACTTTGGAAGAGATCCATTAATTTCAGGTGCTGTTGAAAAAATATTTTTGCAAATAAATACTGGCATAAAAAATATAGTAATTAAAAGTAATATTTTTGTAAACAAACCAATGCAATGAACTTTAAGATTTAAAAGAGTTATATAAAAGTGATAAAATCAAAAAGATTTGTAAGATTTTGATAAATCAAACTTACCTAGCTCTACATAGATGTATTTGAATTCAGAACCACTAAAGGACAACTAAAGAAAAAACAAAAAACATTCAATTACAACATATAAAAAAGCAACAGTAAATAATGGTAACTTCATGCTTCAAAACTTTTTAGTAAAATAAAAAATTAAAATATATACAAAAAAAAAAAATAAAGACTATAAACACAATGATAGTCTATGAAATTAAAATCTCTAAAAATGAAACAAAACTAAAACAGATAAGAGTAATTACAAATTTGTAGAACACAAGCAAAAACATCAAAGAATAAAATACTTACCTTATCTGTGGGAGACAACACTTTTGAACCATTTGGTGCATTAATCTTCTGAAGATTATTATCCTTATTATTAATATAGTCAATTTTTCTATTCTGATCATATTGTGAAGTAGATGTAACATATTTAGCACTACCATCAGGAGATTGAGGTGTCATTGTAAGGGAACAACCTGTTGCTGATGATGGTGTAGTTGGAGATGTTTCAGGTGATGTAGATTCAGAAGAGAATGGTCCTGTTGTAACTCCAGGCATTGTGGTTCCAGTTTGAGTAGTACTTTCAGATGAGGATGGTCCTGTTGTAACTCCAGGTGGTGTGGTTCCAGTAGGAGCAGTACTTTCAGATGAGGATGGTCCTGTTGTAACTCCAGGTGGTGTTGTTCCAGTTGGAGCTGTACTTTCAGATGAGGATGGTCCTGTTGTAACTCCAGGTGGTGTGGTTCCAGTTGGAGCTGTACTTTCAGATGAGGATGGTCCTGTTGTAACTCCAGGTGGTTTAGTTCCTGTTGGAGCTGTACTTTCGGATGAGGATGGTCCTGTTGTAACTCCAGGTGGTGTGGTTCCAGTTGGAGCTGTACTTTCAGATGAGGATGGTCCTGTTGTAACTCCAGGTGGTGTGGTTCCAGTTGATGCAGTACTTTCAGATGAGGATGGTCCTGTTGTAACTCCAGGTGGTTTAGTTCCTGTTGGAGCTGTACTTTCAGATGAGGATGGTTCTGTTGTAACTCCAGGTGGTTTAGTTCCTGTTGGAGCTGTACTTTCAGATGAGGATGGTCCTGTTGTAACTCCAGGTGGTGTGGTTCCAGTTGGAGCAGTACTTTCAGATGAGGATGGTCCTGTTGTAACTCCAGGTGGTGTGGTTCCAGTTGGAGCTGTACTTTCAGATGAGGATGGTCCTGTTGTAACTCCAGGTGGTGTGGTTCCAGTAGGAGCTGTACTTTCAGATGAGGATGGTCCTGTTGTAACTCCAGGTGGTGTGGTTCCAGTTGGAGCTGTACTTTCAGATGAGGATGGTCCTGTTGTAACTCCAGGTGGTGTAGTTCCAGTTTGAGCTGTACTTTCAGATGAGGATGGTCCTGTTGTAACTCCAGGTGGTGTGGTTCCAGTAGGAGCTGTACTTTCAGATGAGGATGGTCTTGTTGTAACTCCAGGTGGTGTGGTTCCAGTTGGAGCTGTACTTTCAGATGAGGATGGTCCTGTTGTAACTCCAGGTGGTGTAGTTCCTGTTGGAGCTGTACTTTCAGATGAGGAAGGTCCTGTTGTAACTCCAGGTGTTGTGGTTCCAGTTGGAGCTGTACTTTCAGATGAGGATGGTCCTGTTGTAACTCCAGGTGATGTAGTTTTTCTTGAAGTTTGTTCAGTTGTAAAAACTATTGGACTAGTTGTAGTAGGAACTATTTCAGCTGTAGTACTCAATTGTGGCTCTGTTGGAGGGCCCTGAGTTGTCTGTGTGGATTCTGTACCAGGAGGAATTTCTGTGAATATTAGAAATCACAGTGTAGCAATTTATTTTGTATCTTAATTTTCTGAACATAGGTCTATTCAATCATTTTTCAGTAGCAGTGTTAATTTAAAAACTTTTAAAAACTTTATGAAAATGTACAACCATAATTTAACTATTTAAGAATTCTTTTAAAAACTTCAGTCAAAATACAATGTACCATATGCAAATTAGGTTTATTACCTTCACAAGATTCTTGTGTAATTTTATTATCTTTGTCTGATATAACATACACTGAAGGTCTCTTATTTGCTTCTTGTACTGTCTCAAGAGTAATATCCTGTGATAAATAAGGATATATATGAATATATTGATACAAAAACATCCACAAATTTACTTTGTTGTTGTGAAACAAAAATGTTAAATATTAAATTTATAGAACTATGATAGAAGACAAAAAATTGTTGGTTTTATTTTCAAATAAAAATAAATAATATTAAAAATCAAAGAAAAAAGACAAAAATTTGTTATAACATTTGTAAGAATATATTATCAGCATGCATTAATACATTTGAAAATACAACAGTTTTAAAACAGTTACCTTAGCAATAAATACTTTTCCTTCAAAAGATGCATCAAGTTGCATACTTGTAGGTGGTACAATCAAAATCAGTAAATATATGTTAAGGAATTTACCATCTTTATCCTCAACTTTGAAAATTGAACCACCAAAGTAGTCTGTAAAGAGACCAGTAAAGAATTGTTAAAATAATTCTCTTTATTCATTAAATTAATGTCAAAATATGATAACATAAAAAAATGTCCACAATC